>NC_084774.1:0-358333 GCF_028858725.1 Colius striatus | reverse complement strand
AAGAAGAAGGAAAGATATATCGAGGGAATGAACTAGCAGACATCACTGCTAAAGAAGCTGCTCGACAGGTTTGGACTCAGATGGCTTTAATACCAACCAAGGTGAGCCCTGTTTCTCGTCATATGATTCGGAAACCGAGCTATTCTGCCGATGATGAGAAATTGGTGACATATCTGAAGGCCCAAAAGAATGCAATTGGATGGTATGTAACGACAACGGGACAAGTGGTGGTGCCCAAAAATGTTATGAAGTCCATATTAGAGACTGAACACAATAAATGCCATTGGGGAGCAGAGGTGTTGGTAAAATTTTTGAAAAAGGAAATAATTTCCAACCAAATGTTAACGCTGGCGAAAAGGGTGAATGCCATGTGCCCAGTTTGTTTAAAGAATAATCCTATTGTAAGGAAACAGGTGCAGTTGGGAAAATTACAAATAGGACCAGAGCCTGAAGATTATTGGCAGGTCGACTTTTCAGAACTTCCAAGGGCTCAGGGACTTAAATACCTGTTGGTGTATGTGTGCACCTTTTTGGGGTGGCCAGAAGCCTTCCCTTGTAGAACAAACCAAGCAAAGGAAGTGGTGAAAACTTTGTTGAAAGAAATAATACCTAGATTTGGAGTACCACTGGGATTATTATCAGATAGAGGCCCACATTTTGTGGCAGGGATAGTTCAGGAGGTGGCTAGGACGTTAGACATTACCTGGAATTTACACACTCCATGGAGACCCCAGTCTAGTGGTCAAGTAGAAAGGATGAACCAAACATTGAAAAATCAGATCAAAAGGATATGTCAGGAGGCCAAACTTCAGTGGCCCCAAGCTTTGCCGTTAGCGTTACTTAGGATTAGGATAAAACCTAGGGAAAGGATAGGAGTAAGTTCGTATGAGATACCGTACGGCAAGCCTTATCATGCCACCGTGTTAAAAGGAGACCCACATGTATTGGGAGACCAGGTGATTTTTAACTATGTTATGTCGCTCAATAGAGTTCTCAACGCCTTACGGGGTGCCCTTCAATGGAATCGGCCGCTCCCGCTGGAAAATCCAGTGCATGATATTCAACCGGGAGATCAGGTCTATGTGACGAATTGGTTCACAGACTCACTGAGAGAGACATGGGACGGTCCCCACCAAGTGATCTTGACAACTTTCACAGCCATAAAGGTAGCGGGAATCGACGCTTGGATCCACTACACTCGAGTCAAGAAGGTTCCAACCGAATGGGAAACCCAAGTGGTATCCCCCACTCGAATGATATTTCGAGCCAAACAGCATTCTTAACTGTTGTACTGTTGATATTATTGAAAATGGTATTGTTCAATGGATTTGTATTTGTCACTGTTACAGAGCCCGTGGTTACTGTCATGGAAGGGATGGATGTCAATTTAACCTGTGACAATTTAACCTGTGACATTGCTGATGACCAAGGAGCTGGAGCCAAGGAAATAATTGCGATTTGGAAACAAGGACAAACCAGATTGACTGCAAGTATTGTTACTGTTTGGAATAAGGATACCCAAAAAAGGAAGTGTTACCTTGCAATTGACTAATTTAACGTTAGGAGAAGCAGGAGTATACATGTGTTTGGTGTTAATTCGGGAAAATTTTGATTATAAGCGAATAGATTTGAGAGTAGTACCTTGGTCCCCGATTCAGGAGGGAGTAGAAGTAATACCAAAAATAGCTTTAGTGGATATGTGGGATGGCCCACCCTTGAGGATAAACTGCGCATTTACTTCACAAAGAGAATGTGAAGCCCCGGTTCAAGTTAAATGGTGGAAAATGGGACCTCAAGGATTGTGGGACAGGATCGAGGAAGGAATCAGTTGGTGGAATGTGGGGAACAGAGGGATAGGATGGCTGAATTATACTCAACCTCTGTTGGGTAAGGTGGATGGACAATATCTATGTGTAGTTGTATGTGGACCCTACTCTAATTATGGAAAAAGAAATGTGCAAGGCCGACCTCATTTGAATCAAGGAATTAGGGCCACACAAGGGGTGTATCAGGCCAACGAAGGGAAAATAGTTATTTTAACATGTAAAGTGAATCCCAGAATGAGTTTTTCAGATTTTGGGTGGTGGTTTGGAGATAGCAGTATATAGCCTGGAAGGAAATATCGGATAGAGAAGAGGTTAGGCGGCACCATAGTATTAATAATAAATGACGTGCAGTCAGATGATGAAGGGATGTATTGGTGTTGGATAGCCAAAGATGCGTGGTAGGCCCACTCTAGGATGTTAGTATCATTAATTAGAGGCAAATATAGCCGAAGGAGAATACGGGATGTAGGAAATGGGACAATAAACTTCCATCGAGATGAAGGACGGGAAAACTTAGTGGTTGGGTTGATTAGAGATTTTGGAATGATTCAGAATGTATCTAAGATCACAGCATGTTTGCCACTACCTCAGGCTGCAGGTGAACCTATACCCTGGGGAATTATTCCAATAACAACCATGCCAGAAACCTCTGTTAATTTTACTTGGAACTGCAGGCAAGTATCAATAAAGTATGAAGAGTGGACAAATGGGTGTTTAATAAAGGGGGATTTAACGGAAAAGGAGTGTAGATCATTGCCGGGGTATTATAGATGGGTTAGAACAGGTCCTTATGGGAGAGGTGGCAATATTAAAGGTCGCTGTACAGTAGATAGTACTATTCCAATAATTGGATATTGGTGTAGTAGCACAAGAATAAAAGTTGAAAAGATTAGGAATGAAGAGATCTGCCTGAATGTTACACAACAACAAACTTTGGAAGATGAATGGGACACAGTATGGGGACCTGGTTTGTTGGAATCATATAGTTACCTAGGTCCAGTACAATGGTGTATACAATGGACAGGGGAGAAAGATCAGACTCACGATAGTGTGATGGCTACATACACTTCCTTGAGACCATCCAGAGATCAGAAAGAAATATGGAACTGTACGAAAGTTTTTATTTATGACTCCCCAGAGAGTCAGATAGGTTTAGTCCCTGTTAGAGTTCTGCTGAAATGGGGGTGTGAATGTCGGGGATACAATCATACGATTAAAGACAAAATAAAGGGAGATGTACATGAGAAAGGGATGTATGGAAAAAGGGTCATTAACTGTAAATCCACCACAATCAGAAGTCCAGGAAACTTAGTTTGGGTTATGGGTCATGGGCAATGGACCACCCATTTACCATTTGATGGTCCAGTAACTCAAATAACCTTGGGAGTTCCCACATGATGCCCATTTTGGAGACAATCTAAATTAGAAACAAGGATAGCTCGGAAGAAAAGGGAAATAGGTGATGATATCAAGGTAGAAGATGAGTGGCATGAACCAAGTGATGGAGTAAACTTTGGCTGGGCTTTAGAGTCTTTGTTTGCACAGGTTGCATCCTACCGTAATAGGGAAATGTTGTATAAGCTACTGGGCCAAACTAAAAGATTAGCAGCAGCCACCAAGAAAGGGTTTAGGGATATGAATTTGCAGCTACAGGCAACTAGCAGAATGACTTTGCAGAATAGAATGGCCTTAGATATGTTGCTGCTGCGGGAACATGGGGTCTGTGGTTACCTGAGCAAAAGAATTGATCACTGCTGTATCCATATTCCAAACATGACAATCGAAGTAGAAAAAGATATTTTACAATTGGAGAAGGTTGAAACCAAAGCCAAAGAAATTGAAGAAGAAGCTCAACATAATTGGATAGGAGCAATATTTGATTCATTGGGGCTCCAGGTCTCTGGGTGGATTTCCTCAGTCATCCAATATGTAACTATGTTTGTTATACTATTGATGATAATTTATATAGTTTACAAGTGTATTTTAGGAACCATTACCAGAGAAAAGCTCAACACCCGCAGATTAATGAATGCGATGACCAGAAATGGAACTGGAAATGGGTCTCCTCCTCCATCATATAAGGAAACCACTACTTGGGACACGGACAATAGAGACAGATGATGTTGAGCATCCTTGCAAGATAGAAGAATGCTCAAAAGGGGGGACTTGTTAGCATTACTGTATATGGAAAGTTAGAAGTAGTTAGGCTAAGGTCTGTATCGAGGCCTAGTGACCAGTGTGGGATATTGATGTAACCTAGCAGTCTAGGGAACTAGTGGGGCATGCTGAGCTTGTGCATTCTTGCTTAAACAAAGCAAAGAGATTAGTGAAGAATGCTGAACCTGAATCTTGTTTTTCTCAAAGAAATCATTATCTCGAATGTTTACTTGTTTGTTATCTATGGAAATTTCTGGTTGTGGATTCAGATAAGCGTTGTCTCAAGTAACTACATGAAAGAGCACGACATAATTCTAAAGTCTAAGAAAACTGGTAAACATCACGGGGACCTGATGAAGTAATCATTTGTGGAAAGTATACAAACTCTGTGAAATTTTCTGTTAGTGGGGGCTCTGACTTTGGACACTAGTCCTCAGGTCCCTAGGGCCCTCAATAAAGCACCGCATGAAACGACCTCGGTTGTTTTGTGTTTTCCTTTGGGAACGGGCAGCACAGTTCTGGGCTCCTTAGTTCCAGAAGGACAGGGAGCTCCTGGAGACAGTTCAGCACAGGGCCACAGAGATGATGGAGTGGAGCATCTCCCTTGTGATGAAAGGCTGAGGGAGCTGGGGCTCTTGAGCTTGGAGGAGACTGAGCAGTGACCTCATTCATGTTGACAAAGCCATAAAGGCTGTGTGTGAGGAGGATAGAGCCAGGCTGTGCTCTAGGACAAGGGGCAATGGGTACAAGCTGGAACGTAAGAGCTTCCAAAGAAACACACCTCTTCAGTGTTCAGGTGAGGCCGCACTGGCAGGGGCTGCCCAGATGGGCTGTGGACTCTCCTCTGGAAACATTCCAAACCCATCTGGATCAGTTCCTGTGTGACCTACTCTAGGTGGTCCTGCTCTGGCAGGGGGGTTGCACTGGATGAGCTTTCCAGGTCCCTTCCAACCCTTAAAATGACGTGACTTACCTAGATCTTGTGAAATGTATTAATAGCCTTGTAAAAACTTGAAGCAAGGTACGTACAAAGAGTGTGATGGGGTAGCCAATGAACTGAGAGTGCTTCTTCACAATCTCCTTGATTCGCCGCTCTTCCAGGTATTCAGTCTGATCTTCCTTCAGATGCAGGATGACTTTTGTTCCAGGGCCCAAAGGTTCACCTAGAACGGTGTTGACGGCTTTAATTTGTGCAGCAGAAGCCTACACTTTGACTTTGGAATGAATATTAAAGCAGATTTTCTTTGACTACATCCTGCAGTATCTTTACTGGGAGAAGGGAAACTTCTGGGCACAGGAACAGCCTCACAGACACTTCCTCGGGCTGACCGTACCTAGAAGGTACTTCAGGCAAGTCTAAGAGATTTGAAACTCATTCATCTACTCACATGGTCTCTTTCAAGTTTCTGTAGATAAACTGTAGGAACCTACAGAAATATTGATATCTACAAGCTTTGAAAGCTTACTGTTCATTATGAAGCATTCCCTTTGGTACCAACAGCTACTCAAACAGGAATGGTATGAGAACAACTGGGCCTGGGCTTCACCTGACACATGACTAGTCCCAATTCCTTTCATTTTCAATGAATACATTAGGTATCCGAGTACCAAAAACCTTCTAGAAAGCATACTTGAGCAGAGACATTTCATACTCACCATTATCAAGTCTGACAGTGAAAGATCCTCCAGCTGACCACTCCCAAGCATCCTGCTCATCATCATTGTGCTTGGTGATCACTGGCACTTTTTCTGCAACCAAGTAGGCCGAGTAGAAAGCAACACCAAACCGCCCAATCATGGACATATCAGCTCCTGCCTGCAGTGCTTCCATGAAAGCCTTAGTACCACATTTGGCAATAGTACCAAGGTTGTTGACCAGGTCAGCTTTGGTCATCCCTATGCCTGTATCCACAGTGGGCGATCGTGCTTGTTTGGAACCAAGTCAATTTTCAGGTCTTTTCCAGAATCCCGCTTGCTTGGGTCTGTCAAGCTCTCGTACCTTATCTTGTCCAGAGCCTTTAAAAGAAGATGCAGGCTTTAGCATTGCCTGGTTTTTAACATTATAGCAGCTTTATTGACATGAATGAGGGCAGACCTTAAAGGACTTACCTCTGATCAGTTGGAAATCAGCTCCCTCAGAAAGATTTCCTTATTGGAATAGAAAGTGTTGATCATCAGAGACATCAACTGAGCAATCTCTGCCTGGAAGGCAAAGGTCTCCACCTCCTCCTCCATTGGTTGATCTTGAGTCTGCACAGCTTCCGCCATCTGCAACAAGAGAAGGAGTTCAAATCCCACCTCCAGCAGCTCTGGGCACATTATCTTCTTGCAGGCAGCAACAATGGCCTTACCAGATAAAGGTATTTAACTATGTGCTTGACTACACACAGGATCCTCTTTCTCCAGATGAGAGGACACAAGGATATCTTTGCTTTAGAATTAAAGCAAAACGAGGATTGATTTTTAGAGACCAACCCACTCCTCTCCACCCTTCAGATGCTTCATGCAGAGCAACGTTGGAGACGTGAAGCGAGATCAGGAAGCAACAGGTTTTGCTGCCTTCCAAAGACACCTTGCAACTGTTTGCGCATGACGGGCACCTTATGCCTTGGCAATAAACGTGAAAGCCTTTGCTGGACAGAAAGACGTAGCCTTCCTTGGCAGCAGCAGCTTGCCTGTTCTTCCCAGTCACTCTCTGCGGGGGACTCTTTTCAGTCTTGCTACAGCACAAACACTGATGCTTTCTGATAGTGCCAGAGGATCAGAACTACCTTGCTCCTGCCTGAAAAATGCCAGCCTGCTCCCAGTCTGCAGAGCCAACAGGATGCAGCCAATGGAAGGCAGGAGCCTTGAACTCACAACATCCTGATGCTGACAGACAAGCAGCCAAAGCTCCCTGCACTAAGTGCCAAAGGAGAGAAGGCAACGAATGGCACGGCTTCACATCCATGAGATCCAGTGCAGCTTAGAAGGCACTTCTGGGGCTTGACAAGCCCACTCGGAAGGGCTCTGGCCCAAAGTCAGGAAAGTAGGGCTGCAAAGCACCACTTGGACAAGAAGCATCAGCCCACTGGCACTTCTCAGCAGCCAAGAAAGGCATATTTTGGAGCACCGTGGAGGTCACCCACTCGGCAATCCCATCCAAGCCCTCTCTACAAGATCAAGGTGCCTAAGTCACAAATCGAGTTCAAGGGTAGCTTTGAAAGCCGCAGCAGCCTTGCCTTGTGACGTGCTGTGCTTCTCCTACTTAACACCCAGAAACCACAGGTCAGACCCAATCCCTGCTACGGCCCTCCTTTAGCAATGGACACAGAGGGGACACTCCCAGGAAGGGGCCCTCTGCCCCTCCACAGCCCTCTTCCTCCCACACCACGCTACCTTTCATCAAATCATAGCATTAGTTTGCTTGGAAAAGGCCTTGACCATCATCTAGTCCTAAGCTCACGCTGCCAAGCCAACACACACAGGAGCCAATCACAGTCGTCCGTGTGGACATTTGCATTCACCCCAGCGTGTGCTGCTGACATCACGCTGTCTCCTGCCATGTCCGTTAACCCCATTAGCATACCAACCGACACACGGCACTTGACTCTCAGCTGCAGAGCTCCTGGCGTCGTGACCTCCACACACTTGGACGGGGATCCTTAGCACCAAAGACAGCAGTTGCTCATCTCTGCCTGGCCAAGAAGGGAAGAAGTTCAGGAGGGCGAAGATGTGGCTTCAGAGACTTCTCAAGATCAACAAAGCAGCAGCAACACCTGCCTTTCCTCCTCCAGCAGCACCTGCCTTTCCGCCAGCTTTTCCCCCTGCACCAATGGCTTTTCCTGTACCACCAACCTTCACCTTTCCTCCTCCAGCACCTCCTGCCTTTCCTCCAGCAATGCCTGCAACGACTTGCCCCCCTGCACCGATGGCTGCCTTTCCCCTCCCCTTTCCTCCTACTGCACCATTTTTTCCTCCTCCCGCACCATTTTTTCCTCCTCCCGCAACTCTTCTTGCTCCTGCTGCAATGGCTTTTCCTCCAGCAGCTGACAGGGTGGAGCCAATGGAAGTGGATCCACCAAAGGATCAGGAGGAGCCCATGGAGGTGGATCCACCTCAGGATCGGGAAGAGCCCATGGAGGTCGATCCACCACAGTATGGGTCCCGGCACTACAAACGAATGCCAAGGCTCCTCTTTGCAACACCACGGAAATATTGATGTCAGAGTGCCACTCTAGTGTCAGAATCCATTGCAGCACAAGACCTTGGACCCTCCGCTTCGTGACCCTCTCTGCTTTACGACCCTCCCCACTTCCCGACTCCCCACTTCATGACTCTAAGGTAAACGACCCTCCCCACTTCCCCACTCCCCACTTTGGGACTCTAAGGTACGTGACTCTCTCCACCACTCTCCGCTTCGCGACCCTCTTCACTATCTCAGCTTCATGACTGTCTCCACGACTCTCTCCACCACTCTCCGCTTCGCGTCCCTCTCCACTTCACCACTCTGTGCTTCCCACCACCTGCACTTCACGACTCTCCAAGACTCTCTACACTTCACAAACTTCTCAACTTCACAACTCTCCACTTCACGACCCTCTCCACTTCCAAGACTCGATGCTTCCGACCCTCTCCACGACCCTCCACCACTCACCACTTCAGGACCTTCTCCACGATCCTTTCAGTTTCACGACCCTCTCTACTTCACGACTCTCTGCTTCTCGACACTCTATAGTTCACAAACATCTCAAGGTCACGACTCTCTGCTTCATGACCCTTTCCACTTCAAGACTCTGCACTTCGGGCACCCTCCACAACTCTGCGCTTCATGACTCACCACTTCAAGACCCTCTCCAAGAGCCTTGCAGCTTTACAACTTTCTCCACTTCAAGACTGTCTCCACGACTCACGCTTAACGACCCTCTCCACTTCAAGACCCTCCAGTTCACGACCCCCTCCACGACCCTCTACACTTCACGACTCTCTCTACTATGTGACCCTCTCCACTTCAAGACTCCCCGCTTCAGGACTCCAGCTTCAGGACTCACCGCTTCAGGACTCCAGCTTCAGGCCTCCCCGCTTCAGGACTCCAGCTTCAGGACTCCCCGCTTCAGGACTCACCGCTTCAGGACTCACCGCTTCACAAGGCTCTCTATGTTCATGACACTCTCCACGTCCCTCTCCACTTCAAGACTCTCTCCGCATCGCGACCCTCTCCCCTCTCCGCTTTGCCACTCTCTGGTACACGACCCTCTCCCCTTCGTGACCCTCCCTCCCGTGTTCCAATAAATTATACCTTTGTAGCTCTAATAAATGTGGTCATGAATGAACATGGTCTGGGTGGGGAAATCTCAACAACCAATACACCACCAACTGTGCCCCTGGCAACAGGCCCTGTAAAAAGCAAGGGCTGCTCCTTGGGGGTGACTCACTGTGAAAAGGCATCGAGACACCCATCCGTAGATGGGACAAGGAGTGGGGAAAGGTGTGGCCTGCCAGGGGCCAGGGAAACCCATCTGCTGGAGGGAGCCCCTGTGTTGCCTGTACACCAACGAACACAGCCTGGGGAGTGTGCCCATTTCCTTCGGGAATGGGCAGCAACAGGGACCCCTCAACATCCCCCACTCACCCCGTGGCGATGGGAGGGATCCAGCTGACCCCTCCATGCACCCCCATGATGGGACCCCAAGTGCCTCACTAAGAAGGTCACGCATAGCCCCCCACCCCCCCATCTCAGGACCCCTTTGGGAGGCGTTTTTATCCCCCCAGCACCAATCCCCCTCCCCCTCAGCACCCAAACCCCCTCCCAGCACCCAGAGCCCACCCCCAGCACTCAAACACCCTCCCCAGCACCCAAACCCCCTCCCCAACCCCCTCCATAGCACCCTGAACCCACCCCCAGCACCCAAACCCCCTCCCCAACCCCCTCCATAGCACCCAGAGCCCTCCCCCAGCACCCAAACCCCCTCCCCAGCACCCTGTCCCCCCCAACCCCCTCCCAGCACCCAGACCCCCTGAGCCCACCCCCAGCACCCAAACCCCCAACACATAACCCTCTTCCCCGGCATCCCAAGCCCTCCCAACCCCCTCCCCAGCACCCTGAGCCCACCTCCAACACCTAAACCCCCTCCCCAGCACCCAAACTCCCTCCCCAATCCCCTCCACAGCACCCAGAGTCCTCCCCCAGCACCCAAACCCCCTCCCCAGCACCCTGAGCCCACCTCCAGCACCCAAACTCCCTCCCCAGCATCCAAACCCCCACCCCAACCCCCTCCCCAGCCCCCCAACCCCCTCCCATTCCCATTTACTGTGTGTGGGGGTCCCCCATAACCCCCCTCTCTCCTCTCTCTCTCCTCCCTCCTCCCTAGACGACTTCGAGTTCCTGTGCAACGTTCTGCGCCCCCCGGGCTACGCCGCTCCCCCCTTCGAGCACCCCCCCCTTACGCCCCCCCCACCCCCACCTTACAGTCCCGACTATTTCGGGGGGTCCCACCTCGCCCCCCCCACTCTGCCCTCCCGTTCCGAATATGACCCTTACTACTTCGGGGCGGGGCTTGGCGGCATCGGTGCTCACGATCCTCTTTACACCCCCCCCCCCGGCACGAGGGGGATGATTTTGAGGCCCCCCCTTTACCTTTCATCCCTCACCGACCTCGGGGACCCCGTTATGAACCCCTCGACCCCCACCCTGACCCCCACCCCGACCCCCATGCCTGGTCCTACCAAGCCCACGGAGCCTTGGTGGAGGACGAAGAGGAGAAGGAAGAGGAGGAGGGTGAGTTTGGGGAGGGGGTGGGGTGGAGGGGAGGTGGATTTTGGGGTGCTGACCCCCAGCCTGACCCCCCCAGTCCCAGGGGAGGAGTGTGGGGTGCTCACTGGGTGCCACCACGGGCGCTGCATCCGGCTCCCCGACGGCTTCACCTGCAGCTGCGACCCTGGCTACTGGCTGGACCCGGAGCAGCTCGACTGTGTCAGTGAGACACCCCCACACCAGCCTGAGCGCCCCAAAACACAGACACCCCCACACCAGCCTGAGCCCCCCAAAACACACTGTCCCCCAAAACCAGCCTGAGCCCCCCAAAACACAGACACTCCCACACCAGCCTGAGCGCCCCAAAACACAGACACCCCCACACCAGCCTGAGCCCCTCAAAACACAGACACCCCCACACCACTCTGAGCCCCCCAAAACACACTGTCCCCCAAACCAGCCTGAGCCCTCCAAAACACAGACACCCCCAAACCAGCCTGAGGGGGTGGATTTTGGGGTGCTGACCCCCAGCCTGACCCCCTCAGCCCCAGGGGAGGAGTGTGGGGTGCTCACTGGGTGCCGCCACGGGCGCTGCGTCCGGCTCCCCGACGGCTTCACCTGCAGCTGCGACCCCGGCTACTGGCTGGACCCGGTGCAGTTCGACTGTGTCGGTGAGACACCCCCACACCAGCCTGAGCCCCCCAAAACACAGACACCCCCACACCAGCCCGAGCCCCCCAAAACACAGACACTCCCACACCAGCCTGAGCCCCCCAAAACACAGACACCCCCACACCAGCCTGAGCCCCCCAAACAAGCCTGAGCCCCCCAAAACACAGACACCCCCACACCAGCCTGAGGCCCCCAAAACCAGCCTGAGCCCCCCAAACCACAAACACCCCCACACCAGCCTGAGTCCCCCAAAACACTCTGAGCCCCCCAGACCAGACTGAGCCCCCCAAAACCAACCTGAGCCCCCAAACCAGACTGAGCCCCCAAAACACACTGACACCCCCAAATCAGACTGAGTCCTCAAACCAGCCTGAGCCCCCAAACTAGCCTGAGCCCCCCAAAACACACTGAGCCCCCAAACCAGACTGAGCCCCTCAAAACACACTGAGCCCCCAAACCAGCCTGAGCCCCCCAAAACACAGACACCCCCACACCAGATTGAGCCCCCAAAACATAGACACCCCCACACCAGCCTGAGCCCCCCAAAACTAGCCTGAGCCCTCCAAAACACAGACACCCCCAAACCAGCCTGAACCCCGCAAACCAGCCTGAGCCCCCCAAAACACAGACACCCCCACACCAGATTGAGCCCCCCAAAACAGACAGCTCCACACCAGCCTGAGCCCCCAAACCAGCCTGACTCCCTCAAATCAGCCTGAGCCCCCTTTCAGTCTGACCCCCCCCAACCAGACTGACCCCTCCCCCAGCACCCTGACCACCCCCCAACACCAGGAGCCCCCTTTCAAGACTGAGCCCGCCCCAGCACCCAACCCCCTCCCAAATTTCCTCCTCAGCACCCAAATTCCCTCCCTATCCCCCTCCCCAGCACCCTGAGCCCTCCCCCAGCACCCAAACCCCTTCCCCAAGCACCCAAACCCCCTCCCTCAGCACCCAGAGCCCTCCCCAGCACCCAGCCCCTCTCCAAAACTCCTTCCCCAGCACCCAAACCCCCTCCCCAGCACCCTGAGCCCTTCCCCCAGTACCCAAAACCCCTCCCCAGCACCCAAACCCCCTCCCTATCCCCCTCCCCAGCACCCTGAGCCCAACCCAGCACCCAAACCCCCTCATTCAGCACCCAAACCCCCTCCCCAGCACCCTGATCCCCTCCCCAGCACCCGGGTCCCCTTCCCCAGCACCCAGAGTCCTCCCCAGCACCCAAACCCCCTCCCTCAGCACCCAGGCCCCCTCCCAAACCCCCTCCCTCAGCATCCAAACCCCCTCCCTATCCCCCTCCCCAGCACCCAAATCCCCTCCCCAGCACCCAAATCCCCTCCCTAGCTCCCAGGGCCCTCCTCAGCACCCAAAACCCCTCCCTCAGCACCCAAACCCCCTCCAAAACTCCTTCCCCAGCACCCAAACCCCCTCCCCCAGCACCTAAACCCCCTCCCCAGCACCTAAACCCCCTCCCCAGCACCCAGCCCCCCTCCAAAACTCCTTCCTCAGCACCCAAACCCCCTCCCCAGCACCCTGAGCCCTCCCCATCCCCACCCCCCATCCCATCCCCCCCCCAATACCCCATTAACCCCTTCTGTGCCGCCGCCCTCCCCAGACGTGGACGAGTGTTCGGGACCCCCCGCTGCCAGCCCGGCCGCTGCCTCAACACCGCGGGCTCGTTCCGCTGCCTGTGCCCCCCCGGCCTGGCCCCGCCGCTGCCTCCCCCGCGCCTGAGCCGCCCCCCGCCGTATTTATTGTGTAGATCAAGAGATTTAAGGCGGGGGGGGGGGCGGCATTGTGGCCCTCGGGATGATGGCGGGGGGGGGGCACCTATGTGTGTGTCCCCCCTTGGCACCCGCTGTGCTCCCCCCTCTCAGTGTTGGGGGGTCGCGGGGGGGAGGTTTGGGGGACCCCCCCACCCCAACACACAGTGTTACAGAATAAAGGTTTTGTATAAAATGAGGGGGGTTTGTTTCGCACCCCCCCCCCCGTGAGAAATGGACGGGCCGAGGGGAGGGGCGGGGCCTGGCGCTGAGGGGAAAAGGGGCGGCTTTGGGTCTAAAGGCGGGAAAAAGGGGGTTTTGAGGGGAAAAAGGGGTTTTGGGGTCTTAAAGGATAAAAGAGGGGTTTTGAGAGGAAAAGGGGGGGGTTGAGGGGAAAAATGGAGGCTTTATGGGGAAAATGGGAGGTTTTGGGGTCTAAAGGGATAAAAGAGGGGTTTTGAGGGGAAAAAGGGGGGTTTTGGGGTCTTAAGGGATAAAAGGGGGGGTTGAGTCGAAAAGGGGGGTTTTGAGGTGATAAAGGGGGTTTTGAGGAGAAAATGGAGAGGTTTTGGGGTCTTAAGGGATAAGAGAGGTTTTGAGGGCGGAAAAGGGAGGTTTTGGGGGAGTTTTGAGGCGATAAATGGGGTGTTTGAGGGTCTTGAGGGGCAAAAGTGGGGTATTGAGGGGAAAAAGGGGGGTTTGGGGGAAGTTTTGAGCCAAAACGTGAGGTTTGGTGAAGTTTTGAGGCAAAAGTGGGAGTTTAGAGGAGTTTTGAGGGGAAAAGGGGAGTTTTGGTGGAGTTTTGAGGGAAAAAGTTGAGTTTGAGGGAAAAAGGGCTGGGGTGAGGGGAAAAATGAAGGATTTGAGGGGAAAAAGGGTTTTGAGGGGAAAAAGGGGAGATTTTGTGGTCTTAAGGGATAAAAGGAGACTTTTTGGGGAAGAAGGGAGAGTTGTGGAGTCTTAAAGGATAAAAGGGGGGTTTTGAGGGGAAAGGGGGGGAGATTGGGGATCTTAAGGGATAAAAGGTGGTTTTGAGGGGAAAAAAGGAAGGTTTGGGGTCTTAGGGGATAAAAGGCAAGATTTGAGGGCAAAAAAGGGGGTGTTTTAGGATCTTAAGGGATAAAAAGTGGTTTTGAGGTGAAAAAAGGGAGGTTTGGGGATCTTAAGGGATAAAAGAGAGGTTTTGAGGGGAAAAAGGGGGCATTGAGGGGAAAAACGGAGATTTTGAGGGGATAAAGGGGGGTTTGGGGGTCTTAAGGAATAAAAGGGGGGTTTAGAGGGGAAAAGGGGGAAGTTTTGGGGTCTTAAGGGTTAAAAGAGGAGTTTTTGAGAGGAAAAAGGGGGTTTTAGGAGGAAAAAGGGAGGTTTTGAGGAGAAAAAGGAGAGATTTGGGGATCTTAAGGGATGAAAGGGGTCCTTCGAGGGCAAAAAGGGGGTTTTGAGGAGAAAATGGGGAGTTTTTGTGGTCTTAAGGGATAAAAGAGGGGTTTTGAGGGGAAAATGGGGGTTTGAGGGGAAAAAATGCGGTTTTGAGGGGAAAATGGGAGGTTTTGGGGTCTTAAGGGTTAAAAGAGGGGTTTTTGAGGGGAAAGGGGGGGTTGAGGGGAAAAACGGAGGTTTTGAGGGGAAAGAGGGGAGGTTTTGGGGTCTTAAGGGATAAAAGGGGGGTATTGAGGGGAGAAGGTGGAGTTCAGTGGACCTTTGAGGGGAAAAGGTGTGTTTTGGTGGGAAAAAATTGGGTTTTGAAGGGGCTTTGAGGGAAAAAGTGGTAGTAGAGATTTGAGGGGAAAAGGGGGTTTTTGATGGAGTTGTGGTGCAATTTTGAAGGCAAATTGAGATTCTGTCAGAGTTTGGAGGGAAAAACTGGGGGTTTGGGGGGCTTTCAGAGTAAAAAAGTGGGATTTTGATGGAGTTTTTAGGAAAAAAGGGGTTTCAGTGGAGTTTTGAGGAAAAAGTGGGGTTTTTGTGGTGTTTTGGAGGGAAAAAGTCATATCTTGAAGGAGTTTTGAGGGAAAAAGTAGGATTTTGGTGGAGTATTGTGGGGAATTTAGAGGAAAAAGTGTTTGTTAGAGTTTTGAGGGGAAAAGTGGGGCTTTGGGGGTTTTGTGGGGAAAAAGCAGGGTTTTTAAGAAGTTTTGAGGAGAAAGTGGGAGTTTAGTGGAGATTTGAGGGGAAAAGTGGGGTTTTCAAGGAGTTTTGAGGAGAAAGTGGGAGTTTAGTGGAGAATTGAGGGGAAAAGGGGGTTTTGAAGGAGTTTTGAGGAGAAAGTGGGAGTTTAGTGGAGAATTGAGGGGAAAAAGTGGGGTTTTGGTGGAGTTTTGAGGGAGAAAGTGGGAGTTTAGTGGAGATTTGAGGGGAAAAGTGGGGTTTTTAAGGAGTTTTGAGGGAGAAAGTGGGAGTTTAGTAGAGATTTGAGGGCAAAGTGGAGTTATTGGTGGAGTTTTGAGGGGAATAAGTGCAGTTTGGGTGGGAGTTGAGGCTGGAGCTGAGGCAGAACCGTTTCCCTGAGAGGGGTGTGAGCCCCTGTGCCAGGCTGCCCAGGGAGCTGGGGTAGTGCCCAGCCCTGGAGGGACCCCAAAGCCGTGGGGCTGAGGTGCTGAGGCCGTGGGTCAGTGCTGGGCTGGGCAGGGTGTGGGGAGCACTGGGACTGCAGCAGCTTCAGGGGCTTTAACCACCAAACAATTCCTGATTCTGAGGGGAAAAGTGGCGTTTGGGTGAGGTTTTGAGGGGAAAAGTGGGGTTCAGGTGGGTTTTTGAGGGGAAAGGTGTCTTTTGCTGGAGTGTTGTGGGACAAGATGTGGAGTCTGGCTGGCTGTGAGGGACTTTGCTCGTCCCTTTGGCTGCGGGAGGGGTGTCAGTCGCATGCAGGACGGCTGCTCTGCCAGAAGGAGGGGCTCGGAGACAAGAAATCAGCGGCAGAGCCGGAGCGGCAGAGGAGCGCCGGCAGTCGCAGCTTTCCTTCCCCTCCAGAGAGATGCCGGGGGACCCTTTCAGCCAGCCAAGCTCTGCCTCACTTCCCTCTTTTGCGGTGTGAGGTGTCCCTCATGGTGCACAGCGAGTCTGCTCAGCCCACCCTGCAAACGCCAGGACGCTGAGGGATAGAAGGAAGCCCTCAGCCCCGGGTGTCCTACCCTTGTAGAGAGGTCCTAGGATCCATGTCAGCCAGCCAAGTTCCACCCTCCCAGCCCTTGCTGCCTGACAGGCTGCTCTGAGACCTTCCTGAAGGGCTGGGGGCTTTCTCTTGTCCCTCCGTGTCCATCGCGTCTTTGTTACAGCCTGGCTCGGGCAGCGCCGAGCCCAGAGGCAGAGCTGGTGTCCTGGCAGCGGCTGCCCACAGGGGAGCCAGAGCCCCGCACAGCCAATGGCAGCCCAGGACGCGGGCACAGCCGTGATTGACGTGTGCGCCGCGGCCAATCGGAGGCGGCGACGCCTCAGGGAGGGCGGGCCCAGCCACGGCTGTGGCAGCCCCGCAGCCAATCAGAGACATCATCGCCTCAGGGAGGGCGGGCCGAGCCCAGGAGAGAGTGACAGCTCCTCAGCCAATCAGAGAAAACGCTGCCTCAGGGAGGGCGGGCCCAGTCAGGGCAGTGACAGCCCCGCAGCCAATCAGAGGCGGGCTCGCCTCAGGGCACAGAGGGAAGGTGAGGCCAGGGAGCCCAACATGGCAACAGGGGAAGGAAGGAGAGGAAGGAGGAGAGGTCACTGGTGAGGGATCAAACTGAGGCCTCCTGCAGAGCCGGCCTCTGCAGCACCCTCCCCGCTGCTCTCCCCACTGTTCTGTAACAGCCAGTGTGTGTCTGTGGGAAATGATTTGTGCCCAGTGTGTGAACATAAAAGGTTTGAAGCCCCTCTGGTGTGATGTGTGTGAGGGAATCAGTGTCCAGGGTATTTGAAGCCCCTCTGGTGTGATGTGTGTGAGGAAATCAGTGTTCAGGGTCAGGAAAAATGTAGATAATGTGTGTCAGTATTCTCCAATATTTGTTCAAGGTCAAAGCTTGAGTTGATGGTGACATGCCATTGAGAGCTGTTCAGTCCAGAGAGAAGAAGAGATTTGGCAGGAACGTGCCATAAACCCTATAGCCTGAAAAAATCAGCCTGGCCTCAAGTTAGCTTGAATTGGGGTGATCCTAAAGAGACAGACAGAATTGGTCAAAGGATGGTTAGAAACTGATAGAAGAGATGGAAGTTGTCAAAGAGATAAGAGCCAATGGAACTAGAGTACAGAAATGTAGGCAGGGGCAGGAGGAACAGCCCAGCAGCTGCAGGGGAAGATTGCAACAGGCCTTGTGAATGCGTGGGGAACAAATCTCCAGGGTTTTCATCATGAACTGGCAGCAAGTGTGTATGTGGGGGCCTCAGACTCTCTCATCTCCATTGAGTGAGGTTGTTGCAAATGTGCTGGGGCAGAAAAACTTCTCTACACCAAGTCAGATCAGCAGAGACATCCTTTATATGACGATGCGCCGGGGACACGGGATGGTTCCCAAAGAGGCTGGAAGCTCCTCGCTTCTGCTGCCATCGGTGCAGGGAGGGACGGCCCGTGCAGGAAAAAGCCCCCGTGATCCCTTGTGCCCTGCAGCGCTGCTCCCGAGGGCCACCCCCAGCGACTCCTGGAGGGCCGCCGGCCCGGCGCTGTGGTAGTTTGAGCCTGGCTGGATGCCAGGTGCCCACCACACCGCTTTATCCCCCACCTCCTCAGCAAGCCAGGGAAGGGGAGGAAATAAGATGGGAGTCTCGTGGGTTGAGATAAAAGCAGTTTAATAAAGAAGCAGCAAAGCCGCGCGCGGGAAGCAAAGCAGAAGCAGATAAAGCTGTTCCTCTCCACTTCCCATCAGCAGCGATGTCCGGCCACCTCCCGAGAAGCAGGGCTGCGGTACGCGTAGCGGTTGCTTTGGGAAGGCCAGAAATGAATCTCACCTCCCCTTCCTGCTCCTCTCCCCCAGTTTATATTACTGAGCTGACGTCATATGGTATGGAATATCTCCTTGGTCAGCCTGGGTCAACTGTCCTGGCCATAGTCCCTCCCAAAATCATGCCCCCCCACAGCTATTGGTGAAGGTGGGGGAAGGAGTGCTGGAGGGACAGCCCTGATGCTGTGCGAGCGTTAGTCATAACATTGATATCAACAGTAAGCACAGCACTGCAGGAGCTGCTGTGGAAAGTCACTACCATCCCAGACCCACTACACATGGCAATTGCAACAACTTTCTCTTTACCCACCTCAGCTTTAGGGTTGGCACAGGCCAAGGAGCAACAGCAGTGTATAGGATCGTTTAAGCACTGTGCCTCGATCCCTGCAGGCAGGGGATGGGAGCGGGGCCAGGGCGGGCTGGGGGTGCGGGGCACGGGGAGACACCCGCGAGTTGCCGCTGCCGGCTGACAGCCCGTCCCTTGCGCAGGGCTGTTGGTGGTGTGCAGGCGGGGAGGAGAGGGAGGAGTAGAGAGAGGAGAAGCCCATGATGCCGCTGGCTGCCCTTGCCGCCAGGGCACGTTGCTGGCTCACGGAAACTTTGGTGTCCACCACAACCCCGAGGTGTTTCTCTGCAGAGCTGTTTCCAGCTGGGTGAGCATGGACTGTCCTGGTGCTCAGGGCTGTTCTGCTCCCAGTGCAGCAATGTGTCCTAAGTGCTTGTTGAGCTCTGTGAGGCTGCTGGCAGCCCGCTGCTGCAGCCGGCTGAGGTGCCTCAGGCTATCAGCAGCACAACCCTGCGCTGGATCAGCCGCTCGTTGCAGAGCGCTGTCACCCGCACATGTGCTGAAGGCAAATGCTGTCCGTTCCCGCACGTCTCCCCCCGCCACATCTCTGCCGCGGCTCTTAGCGCCGATCGAACGGAGCAGCCTTTTGATGCCGTCGGGTCATCTGCGGCACCGTCCCCTCGTTTCCTGCAGCTCTGAAGCTCGCCAGCACCGTTCGGCAGGGGCTGAGCGTGTGCGCAGGAGCGCTGGGGCCGAGCAGGGGGCCAGCCCGCGCCGGTGCTGTGGCGCCGCCCCTTCTCCTGCGCGGAGGGGCCCTGTCGCCAGGGGGCCGGGCCGGGGCGGCTGTGCGGGCTTCGGGCAGAGGCGCGGGCGCTGTGGCGGCGAGGGGCCGAGGCGACGGGGCGGGCAGCGGCGGGCCCGAGCTCGGCTCCGCTCGGCTCGTGTGCGGCCCCGCCGGGCCCTTGTTCCGCCGATGGCGGCCGGGCTGGGGCCGTGGCTGCTGGGCTCGGGCTTGGCCTTGGGGCCGGCAGGTGAGAGGCGGCGGGCGGGGAGGGCGGCGAGCCCGGGGCGGGGGCAGCGGCAGCGGGAGGGAGGGGGACAGGGAGGGGGAGAACAGGGAGAAGGACGGGTGGAGAGAGAAGGAGAAGCCGGGAGAGGGCGAGGGAAAGTGAGAAGGAGAGAGGGAAGAGGAGGGTGAGGGAGGGTTCGGGTGCGGGGCTTGCCCCGCTGTTGCGGCTGTGTCCGGGCCGGGCGGGGGGCGCTGGGGCGGCGGGTGCCCGTCCTCGGGCCGTGGGCGCGCCGTGCCCGGTGCCCGCGCTCTCCGTCCGTCCGTCCGTCCGCAGGCGTGTGGGCGCAGCTGAGGCTGGTGGAGGCCGGCGGAGGGCAGCGAGCGCCCGGGGACTCCGTGCTCCTCTTCTGCCGCGGACACGGCTTCGACTTCGGGACATACGCAATAAGATGGTACCGTCAGGCACCCGGAGGCAGGCTGGAGTGGGTGTCCTTTATCTCCCCTAGTTCATCACAGATTCAACGTGCACCGGCAGTGAATGGTCGAGCCTCTGTGTCCCGGGACAATTCCCGGTTTAGGACAGCTCTAAGTGCCCTGAGCCCACAGGACTCTGCCCGCTACTTCTGTGCTGTTCGCACACACAGGGACGGGAAATGTAAATGAGTTTCATCAGAAACCTCCTGGCACTGCCCCAACTCTGGGCCTCAAAACTGGGGACTATTCCCACACTTTTTCAGTGCTGCTCCCCGGAGAGTTGTGTAGTTACAGCATCAGTTTTCCAGTGTTGATTCTGAAAGGGTCATTTCAGTTGGTTTTGTCCCTTTCTGTCCTGACCCTTCTGATTGCCATCTCCCCATGTCTCAGGCTGATCCTTACCCCTGTCACACTCCATAACCTTTTTGCCTTTGTAAACAGTTTTTGCTGTTAGCTTTGGTTCCCACCCAGCCATGGCCCAGCTAGTGGGGTCTGTAAATAGCCTTGCTGTGGTTTTGGGCATGGCTCAGGCTCACTCAGTCTAGCCCACAACTTAGCTGCTTGAGGACTGGGTAGAGAAAATGAGGGAAATACAGTGTCATTTGGAAGCTTTGGAGCAGAATAGGGAATTTGTGCTTTTTTTTCCCAGATCTGAGACTGTAACAGGAGCAAGGGACAACTTGAGAGCTGTGGGGCCATCTTCAGAATCCCAGCAGCAACGGCGTGCAGTGCTGCTCCAGAGGAAACTTGGGGTGGCCCTACAGCACATCTCTTTTTGCCCAGAGAGGTTTTGCTGCCAGGTGAGTTGTGGTAGTTTAGACCAGTGTCCACCAAGTCATTAAATCACTCCCCCTCCTAAATGGGACAGGAAAGAGAGAGAAATATAACAAACCACTTGTGAGTTAAGGACAGAGAGCTCACTCAGCAATGAGCGTCACGGGCAAAACAGACTCAACTTGGGGAGAAAAGGTTTGATTATTACAAAAGAGGAGCAAGGAGATGAGAAATAAAACCGTCTGAAAAACACCTTCCCCCACCCCTCCTCTGCCCACGACTCCCCTTCCTTCCCCCCAGCAGCGCAGACCATGGGGGTTGTGCTCAGTTCATCACAGATGGACTTTGCCGCTGCTGCTGCTCAGGGGGAGGCCTCCTCACGCTTCCCAGTGCTGCACTGTGGGGTCCCTCCCACGGGAGACAGTCCCTCCCCAACTGCTCCAGCGTGGCTCCTTCCCACGGGCTGCAGCTCCTCGCCAACTGCTCCAGCCTGGGGCCTGCCATGGGGGCAGCTCCTCACACCCTGCCCCAGCGGGGGTCACCCACCACCACAACAGTCCCACGGGGACACACTGCTCCAGCCCGGGGCCCTCCCAGGCTCACAAGCCCTGACACAAACCTGCTCTGCACGGGCACCTCCCCACAGGCTCCCAGCTGCTGCCAGGAGCTCGCTCCACGATGAGCTTCCAGCACAGCCACAGCCTCCTGCAGGCATCCACCCGCTGCGGCCTGGGCTCCTCCATGGGCTGCCAGTGGGTCTCTGCTCCCTGAGGACCTCATGGACTGCAGGGGCACAGCTGCCTCACCATGGTCCTCACCACATATCACAGAGGAGTCTTTCTTCCAGTGCCCAAGCACCCTCCTCCCCCTCCTTCTCCACTGACCTTGGGGTCTGCCCAGATGTTTTCACATTCTCCCTCCCTGTGGCTGCTGCAGTTTTGCAACTGACCAACAACCTCCCTTCTCAAATCTGTTCTTCACAGAGGCGTTACCTCCATCACTGGTTCTGCTGGCCACACTATTTCTGACCCAAGCCTGGAATCTATTGGCGTTTTTGGGCACCTGGGCACACCGCTGGCTCATGTTCAGCTGCTGCCAATTAACACTCATGTCTTTTCCCTCTGAGCAGCTTTCCAGCCTCTCTGTCCCAGCCTGTAGCACTGCCTGGGGTGAGTACAGTGACCAAAGCTGAGGCAGGGAAGATGTGGGCAGAGCTGATCTGCGGGCAGAGAGGCAAGAGCGAGCGGCTCTGGCCACGTGTGCTGCCGTGTGTGTGGTGATGTTCCCCATCACAGGTAAGTGAAAGGGTTGATGTTTCCTGGGAACTGAGCTTGCCCCTGTGCTCTGCAGGGCTCTGTGGAGCTGTGCTGGCTGCTGCAGCCTGACCTGCCCCTGGCTCCCTTCCTGCCATCCCTGCAGGGCACAGCAGTGTTGGACATCTGACCAGCCTCTGCAGAGGTGGGATGGGGATGCACCAACCTGCTACTCACTCATCCTGTGGGCTGGTGGTGTAACTGGGGCTGGAAACTGCTCATGGGGCACTGCAGCCCATCTTAAAAAAAACAGGTTTCAGGAGGGCAGTGTAGTTGTTCCCTACTTGCCTGTGAGAGGTCCTTGTCCCTGCTGTGCTCATTCAGAGCCATTCCAGGGGCAGGAGAGTGGATTCCTCACCATCCCAGCTTGGGAAAGAAAGGGCTTTGTCCTTCAGATGCACTTAGTGTTTTGAATGGGAAAATCAGAAAAAGCTCCTGTCTGACACAGAAGAGGGGAAGGTGTTGCCTCCTTCCTGGTGCCAGCTCTATTTCTCTGCTAAACTTTTTCTGCTGAGTTCACAGAGAACCATTTAGTTCTCCTACCAGTCCAGTGTCTGATGCTACACCAGCATCACTCCAGTCTTTGCTCCTTGGAGTGATCACAGTTTGTTGCTCCTCACTGAAGCAGACAGACACTGGCCAGGTGGCCTCTGAGCAAGATGAAGGAACTGATTGTGTGGGAGGCTGATGGAGTCATCAGCAAACAGCATCTTGGGGAAAGAGACACCATGGTTTCTGGTGCCCCTTGGAAACAGGGTGTCACTTCACTACCCTGTTTCTGCAGCAGCAGAGGGCTGAAAAGGGCACAGTGCTTGCAACACAGGCAGGGCCAGAGCAGACCTGGAAAGAGGGGGGTCATGGATGGTTGTTGCTGGCCTCAAGGCAAGGCACTTGCTACACCTCTCTGAGCTGACTTTCCTGGCAAGGGGCATAGAGGTACTGCAACAACTTGTGGGAGGCTGTGATGGCAAGTGTGTTTCTGTGGCCACCCAAAGGGAAAAGGCTGTTCATTTACATCTGAGAGCCCAGTGACAAACTGTGTGTGTTCTCACTGCTCTGGGAAGACTTGGCAGCAGGCAAAGGCTGTGAGAGAGGCACCTGGATGTACCCAGGTCTGTTACAGGAGGCATTTAGAGCTTGTTCTCTTTCTTCTGCCAACATTTCAAGAGACTGAAAGTATCACATCAGACATCTCAACATTTTCCTGGGAGGAATGAGGGAATAAGGAGGAGAAAACACTTAAACACAATAAAGAGTAATTACAAGAGTAATGCAAATAAACACGGAGTAATCCAGTGGGGAACCACTGTATCAGTGGGGAGTCACTGATTTGTGAATAGGATGAAGTAATGCTGTTTCGTTTTGTGTCTTAGAACTGGGTGTGAAGATGCAGAGACTGCTCCATGATCCAATTAAAAAGCCAGCTTTGATCAGTCATAACTAGATATTTCCCCCTTCAAGCTCAGCCAAGGGCTTAGGTAAATAAATAATAGCGCACAGAATAGCCAACACTGTGGTCAAATAATCTAGCTCACAAGAGCAAAGAAACTGAGAAACAAAAAAAGGTGCTGGAGTAATTGGGAAAATCCTTCCAAAACCCTTATAAAAATAACTCAAGAGATAGTAAAAATCAGATACCTGAGTGCATAAGCAGCTTTAGCACATCAAGGCAGATTCCATCAAACCACTGTCAGCTAATCCAAAGGAATGTTTTAACAATTCATAAATGTGATGTTTGTTATTTCCCATGAAAACAGGTTTTGAGACCATAAATACTGGAAAGTCCAGAAAGAGTTAGGAAATTTAGAATGAAAGTAGTTAGAAATTGGTAAGATTGGGGCAACTGGTCCACAGATGTTCTTGAAAGTTTCTTCGTTTGCTGCATCGTCAAGATGAAACATTCTTGAACTTGGAGGAGTTAATCTCTGAGAATCAAGCAGTTCCAGGGCCCTCTTCTTTCCAAGGCCATAACCTATGGGATTTTTCTAAGCAGGAGAGCCCAGATTCTGCTCTCCTGAAGTCCAGGGCTCCAGTCCTGCTTTTCTGCATTGTCTTCTCCTCTCTGGATCCTGAGCTCAAACAGTGCACAATAAGTCTGCGTTTATGAACAATCATTTTGCCTGCTTCCTTGTCTTAAACCAGCATAAAGACTTTCTAAGGCACTAAATGACCCTCAGACACCAACTTTTAGAGCCCAGATAAGAGCTCAGATAAACTCCTGAGAACTGAAACCAGGTTCAAGGTGAAGCAGATTGTCATAAATGCTTTGAGATAGCACTAAAAGTGCTGGATTTTCATGTTTCTTCACTATTTACTGATATCACATTTCTTTATGTGGTGTATTGCATCAGAAACCACTCAAGAAGTCACATGACTAGAATCCAAATTCTGAGTAGTAAAGAAGCAGGAAGTGACAGTTTTTTGCAATGAAATCTATCACTGTGGTGGCTGGGTTACCACAATGATATAAACAGCATAGGGTCCTGTACAAAAACCTAGAGGAGGAAAAAAGGCAACATATTTTGGGGAAAAAAGCAGCTGAGTGACTGAAATGATTAAGGAGGCAAATGCAACATTCTTTTAATATTTCTATTTATCCTGGGAATAGAGCTCAAAGGGTTTCTAAAAGGTGGACGAAAGGTAGAAGCTGGAAATTCTGTCCTCACTTTGAAATCATTGAACTATTTCATTATTGTTTTTCCCTTTCCAGTTTTGGAAGAAAATGTGGATCTGGAAATCCTCATGGGATTGCACATGTGGATGATTAGGACAAATATCTGGCTTTTCAACCCCTGTTCTTACAACATTTTTGAATACCACAAGGAAAGAGTGATTGACTGCAGTAAGGATCAGCAGTGTGAGGACAGATAAGCTTATTTTTGGAAGTGGGACGACTCTCACAGTTGAGCCAAGTAAGTGTCATTATGTTATTTGTAAAATGTTGTTAATGTGGAGGAGGATGAAGGAATCTAACAGTTTGGGTTCATTGTAAGAACTTTCTGCTGCAATAATCACTCTGTCCAGGGTTTCCAGGTGAATCCTCAGCTTGAGCCTGCTAAGGAAGGCTGCCTCTATATATTGCTATTGCTCCATCATCCCCAAGCACTGGGTGTGCATTACTTCATAGAATCACAGAATCACAGAATGGTGGGGTTGGAAGGGACCTTTAGAGATCATCCAGTCCAAAACCCCTGCAGAAGCAGGTCCCACCTAGATCAGGTCACACAGGAACATGTCCAGTCTCCAAGGAAGGAGCCTCCACACCCTCCCTGGGCAGCCTGGGCCAGGGCTCCCTCCCCTCACAGGAAAAGAGATTTTTCTTATATTTAAGTGGAACTGTTTGTGTTCCAGCTTCATCCTCTCACCCCTTGTCCTGTTGCTACTTACTATAGAAAAAAGGGATGTCCTAACCTCCTGATACCCACCATTGAGATGTTTGTAACTATTGAGATCCACCCTCAGTCTCCTCTGCTCCAGACTAAACAGCCCCAGGTCCCACAGCCTTTTCTCGTATGAAAGATGCTGCAGTCCCCTGATCATCTTGGTGGCCCTGCACTGGCCTCTCTCCAGCACTTCCCTGTCCCTCGTGAACTGAGGAGCCCAGAACTGGACACAGGACTCCAGATGAGGCCTCACCAGGGCAGAGTAGACAGGGAGAAGAACCTCCCTTGACCTGCTGCCCACACTCTTCTTGATGCATCCCAAGATGCCATTGCCTTCTTGGCCACGAGGGCACATTGCTGGCTCACATTACTTAACGTGTTAACTGGATAGCAATTTGGCCCAAATTTCCTGTGAAGTGTCTTACCCTCCAGTGGATTTTCACTGAATCATTTTGAGCAGGAATGAACAACTTAGTCATGAGTTGACAGTGGAGAGATGTTTTCAGATGGATCTTTAGCTCTCTGGTATAAGAAGTTAGTTTTTGACACTACAGATTCTTAAGGGTTGGAAAGGACCTCGAGAGATCATCCAGTCCAACTGCCCTGCCAGAGCAGGACTACCTAGAGTAGAAACACAGGAACTCATCCAGGTGGGTTTTGAATGTCCCCAGACTCTACAACCCACCTAGGCAGCCTGTTCCAGTGCTCCCTCACCCTCACAGTGAAGAAATTATTCCTTCTGTTTCTTTGGAACCTCTTATGTTCAAGCTTATACCCATTGTCCTATCATTGGACATTACTGAGAAGAGCCTGACTCCATCTTCCTGACACCCAGCCTTTATGGATTTGTAAAGATTAATGAGGTCACCCCTCAGGCTCCTCTGAAGAGGAGATGAATGGAGCATGGCAGTTATTTTTTTATTTCTCTTCATGTTTAGCTTTAACATAAGTGACACTAACACCACATTCATAGTTTCACCAGGTAAATAATTCCACTGGCATGGAAACAGAGGAGAAAGGAGCTTCAATATCCTTGGGCTTAAATTTTCACAGCTGCCTCATGTCTAAGACTGCTTAGAATGAAAGAAAATTGGCTATGAAGTTGCCTAGGCTCTGAAAATGCAAATGTGATGAGCAGGGATTATAACAAGCCTTAGTTCTTCCCAGCTCTATTTGGAATTTTATGATGTAAAGAATAGGTGGATGTCACCCCAAGGTTTTTTGTGGAAGTATGAATAATGGGGCAGGAGGTGAATTTGTTAAGTAGATCTTCGTTATCCTGAACGTCCAGGTGCATACCTTAAGACTTGTTACGATGCTTTTAGAGGTCTGCGTGTCCTTCAAGTGCTGCAAAAATGTCCCATGTAATTTTACGTATCTAAAACATCCTGCTCTCCTTCCAGAAAGCCATGGGACTCCCTTAGGTGCTGCCTAATATCTGTCCAGGTCTGTTGGGTGTCTTGCATGGGAATAAATGTCTGCTTTGGAACAATTTAAGTCCATTTCAAATTCCAAAGGGCTAAAGGAATACAAAGTTATCATTCTGGAGAAAGATTTGTTCCTCCCAACCAGCAAATCCTCAGTTGCAAGTGTAGGGCCAGACAAAACTGCCAGATTCCATTATTTTAACATCACTCTACGTTGATTGGAAGATGATATTTGCTTGTTTGTTTGTTGAAAGAAGCAAAATATGCCATAGAGAATAGTAGAATGTGGCAAGAAGAAAACAAAAGACAGGGAGAGGGAAGACTGAGCAGTGGTATTGCCATTTCAGACATTCACAGAAATGCTGGAATGATGCTCTTGTTTCTCACATCAAGAGTCCTGTATGTACATAAATCCCTCCCAAAAGCAAGCAGTTGTAGGGATTTGTGTATGTGTTTTCAGATAATGCAAAATAGTGGGGCTCAGTTGATGCTTTTGGAAATAATTCTCTTTATCAACCACAGTTGCACTGTGTACATTTGCTCCTGCTGAAAGTCTTACCCAGTGCATCATGCCACAGAAGCAGCTTGCTAGTATATTGACTGTTTAGAAATGCTGGAGATGAGAAAAAATGAAAAGCCTCTTCTCAGATAACAAAGAAACCACAGGACTGGCAGACTCTGGCAGAACCATGTTACAGCACCTGGAAAGGAAATGCATGTGGGAGGAATAGCAAAATGAGCCTTTTTTGATTGACATGTTTAAACTGTTACAGCTGCGCTTGTTTTTGGGAACAGCACTCAACTGACTGTGGAGCCAAGTAGATGTGCTTTATGTACTAACCTTGTCTGAGTTGTAACTCAGACTCCCTAATGCCTTAAAGTAGCTACTTAGACTGTAGGCTTTCTATCTATTACATTCTCATATGCAGTTAGATGATTTAAGTATTAAAGTCATGCTTTGACAGTTTAAAGGGAAATAAAGTTTCTGTGCAGGCTGACATTTAAGTCCTTAAGAATTTCTATTATGTCAGAATTAGAAACACAGCACTGAGACGAGAGAAGGATGATATACAAAAGCATTGAATGGAACCTTATGAACATTTCTGTACTAGTTTAATCATAGAATCACAGAAGGTGGGGGTTAGAAGGGACCTTTAGAGATCATCCAGTCCAACCCTCCTGTTGAAGCAGGTTCACCTAGATCAGGTCACATAGGAACATGTCCAGGTGGGTCTTGAAGAGCTCTAAGGAAGGAGCCTCCACACCCTCCCTGGGCAGCCTGGGCCAGGGCTCCCTCCCCTCACAGGAAAATAGATTTTTCTTATACTCAAGTGGAAGTTTTTGTGTTCCAGCTTCATCCCATCACCCCTTGTCCTGTTGCTACTTACTATAGAAAAAAGGGACGTCCCAACCTCCTGACACTAAATTATTCAGAGTTGGGGTTAAACTGAATAGGTCAACTGAATTCAGTGAATGTTTGATTCCTGTTTGGTATCTGTTTGCTGTAGGTGAAGCTATGTCAGAGTACTACTTGGCTTTCACCTCAGTTGTTCAGTATTGGGGTACCGGTGGCAAAGAGAGTAAAATCAGAGCCCCTTGATCCAACCTTAAAAAAGTGTCCTGTATTGAGAAAAATGTTACACCTGAAAGATCTTTTGACCACCCAGGTTACAGGAGGTGATAACCGTCCTAGGAATTTGCCTAAATTCATCCACATACCCTGCCACCCAGGGACTGGCCGCTTCAGGGGGCATTTTAACATGTTTCCATCACAAATTTGTACTCTCTGATACCCAGATGACTCCAGATTCCACAAGATATATAATATACCAACCATGTTAATTAGTAATATTAAAACTCTCGTATAAGGGTGACTAAGGACCTGGGAAGTCTGTGTAACAGAATTGTCTAGATCAGTCCGAGCTGAGGAGAAAGAGGTGCTTTGCCCCATGGCCTCCACAAGATAGCTCCCACAGCACACTAAATTCATCAGTAACAGAATGAGACTTGCTATTATTATTTGGGCCATCATGTTCCCAGGCCCTTTCATCCTTTTCACAAAATTATATAGCCAGCTTAGCAAAGCTATTAAGGTTAAAGCACAGCCGAGAGTCAATGTTAGGAGCATCATGTTCCCAAACATTAGAAAGTGTAAGATAAGCTGCATAACAGCAAGGCTCCGTGACCAGCACAGGAACTTTGCTCTCATTGGTTTACTGTAATTGCAATGCAGTTAATGTAAATCTGCTATTATCTCGCCCCACGTTGGGCGCCAAAAGGGCTGTGGTAGTTTGAGCCTGGCTGGATGCCAGGTGCCCACCACACCACTCTGTCCCCCACCTCCTCAGCAAGCCAGGGAAGGGGAGAAAATAAGATGGGAATCTCGTGGGTTGAGATAAAAGCAGTTTAATAAATAAGCAGCAAAGCCGCGCGCGGGAAGCAAAGCAGAAGCAGATAAAGCTGTTCCTCTCTACTTCCCATCAGCAGCGATGTCCGGCCACCTCCCGAGAAGCAGGGCTGCGGTACGCGTAGCGGTTGCTTTGGGAAGGCCAGAAATGAATCTCGCCTCCCCTTCCTGCTCCTTTCCCCCAGTTTATATTACTGAGCTGACGTCATATGGTATGGAATATCTCCTTGGTCAGCCTGGGTCAGCTGTCCTGGCCATATTCCCTCCCAAGATCATGCCCACTCACAGCTATTGGTGAAGGTGGGGGAAGGAATGCTGGAGGGACAGCCCCGATGTTGTGCAAGCGGTAGTCATAATATTGATATCAACAGTAAGCACAGCACTGCAGGAGCGGCTGTGGAAAATCACTACCGTCCCAGACCCACTACAATCCTAAAACGGGGAGTTTAGACACCAAAAACATAGATTTAGACCCTAATACTCGGGAATTAGATCCTTATAACAAGGATTTAGACGCAAAATCAGGTGGCATAGACCTCAAAAGAAGCATATAGACCCTAAAACTGGGGGTTTAAACCCTGAACTGAGGATTTAGACCCTAAAATTGGGGGATTGGACCCCCAAAACAAGGATTTAGATCCTAAATCCACGGGTTTAATCCTAAAACCAAGGACCCTAAAACTGGGAGTTTAGGCACCAAAAAAAGGGGATTTAGATCCTAAAACTGGTTGTTTAGACCCCCAAAACATGGATTTAGACCAAAAAACAGGGGTTTAGTCCTTAAAAGCGAGGATCTAGACCCTAAAACTGGGAGTTTAGACACCAAAAAAAGGGGATTTAGACCGTAAAACTGAGGGTTTAGACCACAAACCCGAGGATTTAGACCAATAAAACAGGTGTTATAGACCTAAAACAAGGATTTAGACCCTAAAAACTAGACTTTAGGCCCAAAACATGAGGATTAAGACCCTAAAACTTTGGGGTTAGACCCAAAAATGGACATTTAGATCCTAAAACAGGGAGTTAAGACCTAAAGTGAGGATTTAGGCCCTAAAAATGAGTGTTTAGATCCCCAAAACAAGGATTTAGGCCCTAAAACGAGGGGTTTAGTACTAAAATCAAAGATTTAGACCCTAAAACAGGGGGTTTAGACACCAAAAAGGGGGGTTTAGACCCTAAAACTGAGGCTTTAGACCCAAAAATGGGGATTTGGACCCTAATAGAGGGGATATAGACTGACAACTACGATTAAGACCCTAAAACTGGTTGTTTAGACCCCCAAAACAAGGATTTAGACCCTAAACCCAGGGGGTTAGTCCTAAAAACAAGGGTCCAGACGCTAAAACTGGGAGTTGAAACACCAAAAAATGGGGATTTAGGCCCTAAAACTGATGGGTTAGACTCAAAAAGACGAGGATTTAGACCCAACACCTGACGGTATACACCTCAAAACAAGGTTTTAGATGTTAAAAAGTAGATTTTAGGCCAAAAAAATGAGGATTTAGACCCTAAAACTGTGGGGTTAGACCAAAACACAAGGATTTAGACCCTTAAACTGGGTGTTCAGACCCGAAATACAAGGATTTAGACCCTAAAACCATGAGTTTAGTATTAAAATCAAGGATCTAGACCCTAAAAATGGGGGTTTAGACACCAAAAACGAGGATTTAGAGCCTAAGACTGGGTGTTTAGACCCCAAACCCAAGGATTTAGAGCCTAAAAGCAGGGGTTGAATCTTAAAAACTAGGCTGCAGCCCCTAAAAGCGGGAGGTGCGGAGGCTCGTTGGCGCCCCGCAGCCTCCATTTCCCATGACCCCCAGCGCGTCGCTGCCGCCCAAAGCCGCGGGCGGCAGCCGCGGTGCGTGCCGGGAGCTGTAGTTGTGCGGCGGCGCACGGCAGGAGGCGGCGTGCGGCGGAGGGGGCGGGGCCTCGGCTTCCCAGCGTGCCCCGCGCGGAGCCCTTGCTCGTGCCCCGCTGGCGTGGGCTGCAGGAGGCTGTGGCTGTGCTGGAAGCTCATCGTGGAGCGAGCTCCTGGCAGCAGCTGGGAGCCTGTGGGGAGGTGGCCGTGCAGAGCAGGTTTGTGTCAGCGCTTGTGAGCCTGGGAGGGCCCCGGGCTGGAGCAGTGTGTCCCCGTGGGACTGTTGTGGCGGTGGGTGACCCCCGCTGGGGCAGGGTGTGAGGAGCTGCCCCCATGGCAGGCCCCAGGCTGGAGCAGTCGGTGAGGAGCTGCAGCCCGTGGGAAGGAGCCACGCTGGAGCAGTTGGTGAGGAGCTGTTTGGGACTTCTGAGGGGTGAACTGTGTGGCTACTGGGAGGCACTGGGAAGTACTGGGAGTTACTGGGTGTGAACTGGGAGCTACTGGGTATTACTGGGCGGCTCATTGAGGCACAAGGGGCTGCAGTGAGGAGAACTGGGAGTCACTGGGAGCTACTGGGGGCCTCTAGGGGTAAACTGGGGGTTCCTGGGATTTGGGACTTCTGGGAGCTACTGAGAAGAGGCTACTGAGGGATAAACTTGGAGGATGTGGGAGCCTTTGGAGAGGGGAGTTGGGGCATTTTTAGGCCTTTTGGGTTGTTTTGAGTCCTTGAAGAGTCTTGGGGGGTGTCGAAGATTTTTGGGGTGTTTTGGGGTTCCCTCCTCATCCTTAGCCCCCTCCCCAGCGTGGTGTGCCAGAGCAAATGCTGCGTTCCTTGAACTGGCCCAGTGACCCGAGTGGCATTTCTGTGAGCCATGGTTACAGCATTGATCTCAGGCAGATGGGGTTTCATTTCTTGAGGACGGTTCCCTTTCTCTCTGTGTATGAGCAGGTGGATCAGCACAGATCAGCAGGTCACCACCAAGGCTGCCATTCCTGTAGCCTGCCGTGTGTCCTGGCATCTCTGTGTCACATTTCTGGGGAGGATCTTGCCATAAGCTAATGCAGCTGTTTCTTGCTGCCAAACTGGAGTCCTGTCTCTGGTGCCCAGATGTAATAGCAGGGGTGCACCGACTGGCTGAAGCTGTCTTCCTCTGCTGATGGCTGATGGTTCAAGGAAGGAGTGTAGTCCAGGCTTTGTCTTTGTGGTACTTGTGCAGCAGAGACCAAACAGCTGAGGAGTTGCTCCTGCCCTGCTCTGTTCTCTCGCTGCATCTCTGAGAGGAAGCGGTGACAGAGCAGAAACGGGACGTTGAGGGGGGTTCAGTTGCACTGAGTGTAGCAGGAGAGAGCAGTGTCTGTGCAGGGATGGATTTGCACAGGAACCCTCAGCGTTTCTGCTGCCCTCAGGGAGAACTGAGCGAGGGCTGCGAGGCCAGAGGACGGGCTGTGGGTGAGAGCAGAGCCAGGGCAGCCGGGCTGTGCCCCTGCCTGGTGCCCAGCGCCCTGTTGCTGCCCCTTTGTGCCCGTCCCCTGTGAGCCTGCACAGCCCCAGCCCCTGCTGAGAGCAGAGAGATCCCCCTCACACCACTCCGTGTCTTGCCCTTGCTCAAGCTCTCAGCCCCCCACGGCCAGCCAAGGGCACTGAGGGCTCATTTCCCCCGCCCAGCAGCCCTGTCTGTGCCTCAGTGTGTCTGTGCTCTCTGTGGGGCACTGACGGCTCGTTTCCCCCGCCCAGCAGCACTGTCTGTGCCTCAGTGTGTCTGTGCTCTCTGTGGGGCACTGACACAGCACAGAGATCCCAGCCAGAGCTGCTGTGGCCCTGCAGAGGAGAAGGCTGAGCTCAGGGGCCCTTCTCAGCGCTGAGGGCTCCCTGCAGGGCGGGGGGTGAGAGGCTGGGGCCGGTGTGTGCTGTGTGGTGGGCAGGGACGGGACACGGGGTGCCGGGCACACGCTGACACAGGGACGGCCACCCAAGGCCCTCCCTGGGTACCCCCAGGCACTGCCCATGTGCAGCCTGGGGTGTGAGGGGACGCAGCACGCAGCGGCCGCACGGGCACAGAGACACACAAGGGCAGCATCTGCCCAGCTCCTGCTTGTGCCCTCCAAGGGGAGGCCTTGGCAGCTCAAAAGGAGGGGGGTTTGACCCAATGGGATGCTTTGGAAAGCTAAAAACAAGGCCTTCAATGCTAAAACCAGAAGTTTGGAGCTAGATACAAGGCTTTGGAAGACAAAAAAAGAAACCTGGGCCCTAGCATGAGGGTTTGGAAGCTAAAAAGGAGCAGGTCTTTTTGAACCTAAAAACCACCCAGTTGTATACCCATTTTTGGGTCTAACCCCAAACATTTAGGATCTAAATCCTCATTTTTTGGGTCTAAACCCACAGTTTTAGGGTCTAAATCCTCATTTTTTGGGCCTAAAGTCTTGTTTTTAAGGTCTAAATCCTTATTTTCAGCCTAAACCCCCTCTTTTAGGGTCTCAATCCCCATTTTTTAGTCTAAACCCACAGTTTTAGCGTCTAAATCCCTTTTTTTGGTGTGTAAAGTCCCAGATTTAGGGTCTAGATCCTTGGTTTTAGGACTAAACCCTGTTGTTAGGGTGTAAATCCTTGTTTTCCGGGTCTAAACTCCCAGTTTTAGGGTCTGTATCCTTATTTTTAGGACTAAATCCCTGGTTTCAGGATCTAAATATGCATTTTTGGTATCTAAACTCCTAGTTTTAGGGTCTAGACCCTCTTTTTTATTGCTAAAACCCTAGTTTTGGGGTCTAAACCCTCATTTTTTTGATCTAAAGTCTAGCTTTTAGAGTCTAAAGCCTTGTTTTTGGGATCTAAACCCCCAGTTGTAGACTCATTTTTGGGTCTAACCCCAAGCTTTTAGGGTCTAAATCATCTTTTTTGGGTCTAAGCTCCTGGTTTAAGGGTCTTAATCCTGACTTTTTGGGCCTAAAGCCTAGTTTTTAGGGTCTAAATCCTTCTTTTAGGTGTATAACACCTGGGTTTGGGTCTAAATCTACCCAATAGGATGCTTTGGAAAAACGAGGCCTTGGATGCTAAAAACTGAGATTGAGACCCGAGAATGAGGGATTGAAAGCTGAAAAGGAACAGTTTAAACCCAAAATAAGAACTTGGGCCACAAAGTGAGACTTTGGAATCAAAACCTTGAGGGCTGGGATCCAAGCAATAAGGTTGAAAAAGGCAAAAAAGAGGCTTTGGAAGCTAAAAATGAGCATCTGGGTCACAAAACGAGCATTTGGAAGCTAAAATTGAGTGTTTGGAAGCTAAGACATGAGGGTTAGGAAGCATAAAATGGGGGGTTTAACACAAAAATGAGACTTTGGAAAGTAAAGATGATGGTTTGGATGTAGAAAAGGATGATTTGAAATCTAAACCCAAGGTCTGGAAGCTGAAAATCGGGCTTTGGGAGCAAAAAGTAGGGTTTGGGTCACCAAGTGAGGTTTGAAAGCTTAAGATGGAGGCTTAGGCCTCCAAAGAAGGCAATGGAAGCTAAAAAGGAGGGTATGGGCCCCCAAATGAGGGTTTGGAAGAGAAAACTCTCACTTTGGATGGTGAAAATGAGGCTTTCTTCCAAAAGGTAACACTTTGCAAGCTAAAAATGAGAAGAGCTCGACCCCCAGGTCACTACAACCCCCTTCAGGCAGCTGTAGAGAGTGATCCTGTGTCCTCTCAGCCTCCTCTCCTCTAGGCTCAGCATCCCCAGCTCCCTGAGCCTCTCCTCATCACACCGGTTCTCGTGACCCTTCCCCAGCTGCGTTGAGACTCTGACACCCAGCTGAAGCCACGGTGCAGTTGCTGGCAGCAACAGGTTCCCCAGGTGCTGGTGGGCTGCTGGGGGTGGACACAGCGTGTGCCAAAGCACAGGCAGAAGCTGAGACTGCGAATGGTGCAGCAGGAGATGAGAGAAGCGACTGTGCAGAGGGATTTCTGAGCTTCCCCAGCCAGCCCTCGGCACAACCAGCTCTGAGCCAGAGGCGTCCCTGTGGGGGGAGGGAGCTGCAGCCGTCGGCTGCTCCCAGGAGTCAGAGGCAGCCTGAGATGGAACCTTCCCTGACGGATTCACGATGGTGCCTTCCCCAACAGCCCCTTTCTTAAGCCATTTTATAGTCTTTTCTTCCCTTTGAGGTGGGGCTGGAGTGACTCTGGGCACACAGACCTTCATCGGGATTGCTGGGAAATGCTCTCGCTTTGCTTTTAAAGGTGTGGGGTGAGGAGAATGCAGAGCACATGCTCAGTGAGGGCTGGTGGCAGCTTGGAGCTGGGTGGGCTTTGGGATGGAGCTGTGTTTGGGTATTAGAATCATAGAATCACAGAATGGTGGGGTTTGGAAGGGACCTTTAGAGATCATCCAGTGCGACGCCCCTTCCAGAGCAGGTCAACCTAGGGCAGGTCACACAGGAACATGCCCAGGCGGGTCTTGACCTGCAAGGAAGGAGCCTCCACAGCCTCCCTGGGCAACCTGGGCCAGGGCTCCCTCCTCTCACACTGAAAGAGTCTTTGCTTCTATTTAAGTGGAACTTGTTGTGTTCCAGCTTCATCCCATCACCCCTTGTCCTGTTGCTAGACACAACAAAGTGTTGCCCCAGCCTCCTGACACCCAGCATTGAGATATTTGTCACTATTCATCAGATCCCCCCTCAGTCTCCTCTTTTGCAGACTAAACAGCCCCATGATAATGAGAGTCTGATGAGCAAGGTGCACCCAAAGCCCAGCGCTTGCTAGAAAAGTGACAGACTCTTGGCCCAGGGTGTCCAATGAATTGCAGATGTTACAGAAGCAGCATTTGGCCAGAAAACTGCAAGCACACATCTGTAACCGTTTGAAATATTGCCATTTAGGAACTTGTTCCCTTGTGGCAGTACCAGCTTCAGGACATGGCTGATCTCTTAGAGTCACAAGAAGCTGTCACTGCAGCACATCTCACTCCTGTTGTGATCTGGCAAGAGCAGAACTTATCTTGGACCCATCAGGGTGAGACAAATGAATCAGCACCCGCTCAAGCCTGTTCTGTGGTTTGGACAAACACCAGGAAGCCAAAGGTGAGAAATACACTGTGAGGAAGACTCAGATCTTCATCCTCAGAGGCCCCTGTGGCTCAGCGAAGGAGGTGTGAGGGAGCTGTGACCTGGGCGGGCTGAGGCAGGGCCATGGGGGGAACTCATGAAAAGGTGCAATGAACATGCAGATCTAGTCTGGGACATGTGGAAAGTTTTGCTCTAAGCAGGGCACACACTTGGTGGAGCCATCCCCTGTGTGCCCAGCGCTGCCAGAAAGGCCTGCTTGATAGTCACATTGGCTACTGAGTCCTGATTGGCACTTTCCTGGCATCACAAACGTGCAGCTTGTGAGTTCCACAGTACCCTGCAGCTCCCTTCTTCTGCAAGAGCTCACAGGGCTGCCCACGCAGTCTCCACTCTGTCCCAGCCTGCGTGCTGCTGTCCCAGGGAGCCACTGTGGAGTGGGTTTCTTGCACCCCAGCTGCCTCCTCCCTGCAGCCCTGCTCAGTGTTAGACTTTTGCTGACAGTGTGAACAGTGCTGTGCCTTTAGTAGAAGCTGAAGTTCTAAATGATTGCCAGGAATGATTGCAGAGGCCATCCCAGGGGAGGGGGAGCACTGTGGGTCACTCTCCTGGTTTAGGCCCATCAGGGAACAAAAGGCCACCATTAGCCTCAAGTACTGAAGAGGCTGAGAACTGCCAAAGGGCAGGGAGAGCTTAATTGCAACTTAAGGTTCAGGACAAAACAGAGCAGGCTACTGGGCTTGGGGAAGGAAACAGAAAATAATGTAATGCAACATCAACTGAAACATAACCTCAAAACCCAAAACATAGCCAAAATAAAACAACTCAGATTAATACAACAATGAAGAGTCCAACCAGCCCTTTTAAGAACACCTTCTTGCCACACCTCCCCTCCTCCCTGGTTCAGAGCCCTGATCCCAGTGTCTTTACCCCCTCCACACCCCGAATGGCTTGGGGGGGTTGGGGGCCAGTGAGTGGGGGTTTCAGCCAGTCTCTTCACCATAGCTTCTGCCCTTTGTCCCTCCTCAGGGCAGGTGGGCTCTGCACCCGTCCTCCCTGCAAGCCCCTGGGGTCCCTCACACACAGGGCAGCCCTGCACTGGCTGCTCCGACGCTCGTTTGCTCCAAATGCTGCAGCTCCTCTCTGCCTCTCGTGTGGGGCTGCTCTGCTTACAGGGACAGCGCTGCAGTTCCCTTCCCCTGTTGCCAAGCAAAAAGCAGCTCCACACAAGGCCATGGCAGTGCCTCCTCCTGCAGCTGGAGCAGAGCCCCAGGCACACGGCGCCTGTGCTCCAGGCCAGAGGAGCAGCGGCGCTGGCCCCAGCACTCGCTTCTGTCTCAGTGCTGTCCTGTGCTGCTTTGCAGACGGATGTCTCCCGGGCCAGGCGCTGGTGTTTCCCAGGGCATTCTGGCCAGGTTGTCATCAGGCTGCCAGCACGAGTCCAGCTGACTGCCGTGGCTCTGCAGCACGTCCCTGAGGAAGGCTCCTTGTCCGTGGCTGTCAGCAGTGCTCCCAGAGACGTGGCTGTCTATGTAAGTGTGTGCTGGGTGCTTCTGGCTGCATCTGGCCCTGGGGGGACGTGGCAGGGACTTGCTTGCTTTTGTGCCCCTCTGAGGCTGCTGCCCTGCTCTCTGCTGAGCACTGCAGTGCCCTAGCCAGGTGCTTCAGGGGCTCGAGAGCTTTCACCCTCTCAAGACTTATTCTGGCCAAAGCCCCTCAGGGTTCTTGACCAAAGCTCAAGGCAGAGACTGAGCTCCTCCCCAGCCAGCAGTAGGCTGTGGCTATTGGACAGGAGAGGGCGGGTGGGTACCAGGGCTGGTGCAGCACATCCTACTACCCAGACACCAGGCTGGGGAACGAACTCAGAGAGAAGTGTAGGGGAAAGGGATGTGGGGATGCTGTTGGGCAGCAGGATGAGCATGAGCCAGCAATGGGCCATTGTGGCCAAGAAGGCCAAAGGCATCCTGGTGTGGATTAGAAGGGCTGTGGGCAGTAGGTGGAGAGAGGTTCTCCTCCCCCTCTCCTCTGCCCTCGTGAGACCACATCTGGAATACTGTGTCCAGTTCTGGGCTCTTCAGTTGCAGGAGGACAGGGAGCTGCTGGAGAGAGCTGAGTGTAGGGCCAGACAGATGATGGAGTGGAGCATCTCCCTTGTGATGAAAGGCTGAGGGAGCTGGGGCTTGGAGGAGATTGAGGAGTGACTTCATTCATGTTTACAAATCCATCAAGGGTGGGTGTCAGGAGGCTGGAGCCAGGCTGTGCTCAGGGATGGCCAATGACAGGACAAGGGGCGACGGGCACAAGCTGGAACGGAAGAGGTTCCAAAGGAACACCAGGCAAAACTTCTTCCCTGTTGAGGTGAGGGAGCCCTGGAAGGGGCTGCCCAGATGGACTGTGGAGACATTCAAACCCACCCGGAGGAGTTCCTGTGTGACCTCCTCTTGCTGGTCCTGGTCTGGCGGCGTTGTGAGAGCTGAGCAGCGTGTGGTGGTGGCAGCAAAAGGAGAACACGGGTTGAGACAAGGACAGTTTAATAGAACACCACAAAGGGAGACTGAACTCGATCCTGGCTGAACCCAGGCAAAGATACCAGACACACTGCAACTACAGCTTCTACTTCCTCCAACCTAATGGCTACTGCTAAAGACCTGCAGCAGAGGGGCAGAGCCCAGGCCTGCACCTCCAGCGGCGTCCTGCTGCTCAAGCCGCTTGTCCCTTCATGGCCTGCAGGAGCTCCTGGACCCGCCTAAAGAAATCCCTGAGCTTCTGGAGGGGAAATGGGCAGGACCCAACCTGGCCCGCTGGTGCTGGGGTTTGTGTCAGGGCCGGTGCCTGTGTTGGTGCCGAGGTTGGGGCAAATGTTTCCCAGGTAAAGGGTCCTGAGCTGGTTGGATTCCAGTTCCACGCTGGGTTTGGTGCCACGGTTGGTGCTGCAGTTGGGGCAAATGTTTCCCAGGTAAAGGGTCCTGAGCTGGTCGGATTCCAGTTCCACGCCGGGTTTGGTGCCGCGGCTGGTGCCTGTGTTGGCCGGTGAAAGGGCCATGAGGCGCTGGGAAAACGTCTCCACGCCCGGGTGAGAGCAGCAGCCCTTCCTGCTGAGCGCATCTGTTCCAGCATCCAGTAGTAGAAGTGCTGGGTGGAGGTGTAGACCCCGGGCCTGTGCGCTCTGCCACAGCCTTTCCCCCAGCTGGTCACGCCCACGAGCCAGAAGAAGTTGGCCTGCGCAGCTCTGCAGACCAGCGGGCCCCCGCTGTCACCCTGCAGCACAGGACAGAGGCTCAGGGGGGTGTTGGGGAGCCCCAGCAGCCCCAGGTGGGACAGGGCTGCGGCTGCTGCCGCGCCTGACTCGCGGCTGCTCCTACCTGGCAGGCGTCGATGCCGCCCTGCGCATAGCCGGCACACAGGTTGTAGCTGTGGATGGACCCATTGTTATACTGGCTGCTGTTACACAGCCTGGCATCGATGAGGCGCACCTTGGCCTCCTGCAGCACGTCGGATCCGTGGGCTGTGAGCACAGCAAGGAATTAGCCCCCAGCAGCTGCGGGACACTTCCCCTCCCCTGGCTGCCAGAGTCCTTCCCTGGGCCTTGGCTTTGCACCTTGCCAAAGAGACACCGGACCCATTGTTCCCGTGGGGCTGCCTTGGGGCCGTGGCTGAGAATCACAGCGTCCCAGAAGGCTGGGGGTGGGAAGGGCCCTCGAGAGCTCATCCAGCCCAAGCCCCTGCTCAAGCTGGTTCTCCTCAAGCAGGAGGCAGGGGAACGTGTCCAGGTGGGTTTGGAAACCACCAGGGAAGGAGCCTCCACAGCCTCCCTGGGCAGCCTGTGCAGGCCTCCAGCATCCGCACTGCAGAGACATTTTTCTACCTCTTCCAGGGGAACTTGCCGTCTTCCAGCGTGTGCCCCTTACCCCTCGTCCTGTCACTGGCCCCCAGCCAAAACAACCTGGCCCCAGCCTCTAAACCCCAGCCCTTGAGCTATCTCTCAGCATTGAGAAGGTTTCCTCTCAAAGGTCAGAGAGCTCCAGGTGCTCTCCTCACGAGAAAGGTGTCCCAGAGCCCTGAGCACCGTGGCAGCCTGAGGGAGCTCAGGCCCGTCTGCAGCCGCCCGTCCCCGCAGCCTGACTCTGGCTCCCGCCTGGGCTCCGTGCCAGCCCGAGCCGTCTCCCCAGCGTGCCAGGCTTGCCCTGGGCACAGCAGCGCTTTCCCCAGGGGAACTCACTTCGTGCGGTGGTGTGGCCCCAGCCAGCGATGTAGCAGTCTCTCAGCTGGGACACCACCACGTCGGCGGGGTGAGGCACACAGGCCACCTGCACGTACTGGTTGCACTCCACGGGCCGGTCCAGCTCCAGCAGGGCAATGTCGTAGTCGGTGACGTTGAAGTAGCTCTGGTGGAGCAGCGCCCGCGTGGTGTATCGCACCTGCACCTCGGGGCCCGTCAGAGTCAGCTGGTTGGCCCCGACCACCACCCGAAACCACGGCAGTCTCCTGGAAGGCAGATGGGGAGCAGAGGGCTCAGAGGGAGCGGAGCCGTGCGCTGCAGCCCGGCCCAGCCCAGCAGTGCCCTGCCTGCTGCTGGCCGAGGGAGAGAGGCGAGCCGCGCTGCGGAGGGCATGGCTGCCCCGGCGTGCCCTGGGCTCCAGGCAGCGCCGGCCCCAGGCTGCCGGGAAGCGGCGGCACCAGCCCAGCCCGTGCCCGGCACACGCCATCCCTGGCACGCCAGCGGCAGGCCAGGCCGCAGACAGGGCCCCTGCCAGTGCCGGGGGGACGGCCCTGCCCTGCTCCTACTCACCGGTAGAAGTCGACGCAGTGTCCTGCGGTCAGGACCCACTGGGAATGGATGAGGCTCCCTCCACAGAAATGCCCGGTGCCCTCTCCCCAGGGATTCTGGATGCTGACGGTCCAGGGCCAGGCCCCCACGGGGGCATTCACGCCACCCACCACGCGCCACGGCTGCTCAGCCAGGGGCCGGGTGCCGCAGCTCCCCCTGCAAAGAGCAAGTCAGGAGTGTCCTGCTCCAGGGCTGGCTGCTGCTGGGGCTGCAGGGCAGCTGTCTGCCCTCCCCAGCGGGCGCCGCACGGGCAGCGGGGCCGCTGGGGAACCCTTGGCTCACAGCTCGTGGCACCGGCGCACCCTGCAGGGAAGGGCTGCCCCAGCTCCCTTCCACAGACACTTACCAACAGCTGTCCCCTGCCACGCTCGCAGGCCAGCAGCACAGGGCCAGCAGCACAAAGACCAGCACAAGCTTCATTGCTGCGGCAACACGCGGCAGCTGCCAGAGCCGAGGGAGGGCTCGTGCCCAGCAGCGCTGCGGCCGATGCAATGCCCGCAGTGCTGGCGCTGCCCGCGGCACCTCGGCCCCGGGGCTGATGTCACAGAGCCGCTGCCTGCGGGCGCTGGGGCGGGGGCCATTCTGCGTGGGGCACCATGCAGGGGGCCAGCAGGGGAGGGAGGCACAAGCAGGGATGGGACACCCCTCCCGCAACAAACTGCAGCACAGACTGTGCTCCGGGGACCTGGCGACAACGTGCCCGTGCTGCCTCCGGCAGCTGGCGGCAGCAGCAGCTCACACAAGTCAAAGACTGTCTCTCTGACTCAACCACAGTCCAGTTCTTGCCTCTTCCCAAGGAGGACTCTGTTGCCAGCTCCCATCAGCAGCCAGCCGCCTGGAGCCCTTTTTCCGCTCCTGCACGGCTTTGCAGCTCATCTGTGCACCTGCTTCCACTCCAAGTGCCTACATGAGAAGGCAAATCTCTTTGGCGTGCGTGAAAAAACAAAGGAGCTTTCATGCTTGGTGTTTCTCCTCAGTACTTTGCATCTCTCTGTGCTTCACCTCAGGCAGCTGTGTCCCTGCAGCCCAGACAGCTCTGTGCTGCAAGAGAAGCACAAGCACAATCGGAATCGTTTCTTGGACAAGCATCCCCTCTACTTACACCCCCCTGTGCTGCTTTAGCCTGATGGCCACCCGGTCATTAAATCACTCCCCCTCCTCAACTGCACAGCAGAGACAGACAAATAGAACAAACCGCTTGTGAGTTAAGGACAGAGAGCTCACTCAGCAATGAGCGTCACGGGCAAAACAGACTCAACTTGGGCAGAAAAAGCTTTGATTATTACAAAATTAGAGCAGGGAGATGAGAAATAAAAGCGCCTGGAAAACCCCTCCCCCCACCCCTCCTCTGCCCACGACTCCCCTTCCTTCCCCCCAGCAGCGCAGACCATGGGGGTTGTGCTCAGTTCATCGCAGATGGACTTTGCCGCTGCTGCTGCTCAGGGGGAGGCCTCCTCACGCTTCCCACTGCTGCACTGTGGGCTCCCTCCCACGGGAGACAGTCCCTCACCAACTGCTGCAGCGTGGCTCCTTCCCACGGGCTGCAGCTCCTCACCGACTGCTCCAGCCTGGGGCCTGCCATGGGGGCAGCTCCTCACACCCTGCCCCAGCGGGGGTCACCCACCGCCACAACAGTCCCACGGGGACACACTGCTCCAGCCCGGGGCCCTCCCAGGCTCACAAGCGCTGACACAAACCTGCTCTGCACGGCCACCTCCCCACAGGCTCCCAGCTGCTGCCAGGAGCTCGCTCCACGATGAGCTTCCAGCACAGCCACAGCCTCCTGCAGCCCACGCCAGCGGGGCACGAGCAAGGGCTCCGCGCGGGGCACGCTGGGAAGCCGAGGCCCCGCCCCCTCCGCCGCACGCCGCCTCCTGCCGTGCGCCGCCGCACAACTACAGCTCCCGGCACGCACCGCGGCTGCCGCCCGCGGCTTTGGGCGGCAGCGACGCGCTGGGGGTCATGGGAAATGGAGGCTGCGGGGCGCCAACGAGCCTCCGCACCTCCCGCTTTTAGGGGCTGCAGCCTAGTTTTTAAGATTCAACCCCTGCTTTTAGGCTCTAAATCCTTGGGTTTGGGGTCTAAACACCCAGTCTTAGGCTCTAAATCCTCGTTTTTGGTGTCTAAACCCCCATTTTTAGGGTCTAGATCCTTGATTTTAATACTAAACTCATGGTTTTAGGGTCTAAATCCTTGTATTTCGGGTCTGAACACCCAGTTTAAGGGTCTAAATCCTTGTGTTTTGGTCTAACCCCACAGTTTTAGGGTCTAAATCCTCATTTTTTTGGCCTAAAATCTACTTTTTAGCGTCTAAAACCTTGTTTTGAGGTGTATACCGTCAGGTGTTGGGTCTAAATCCTCGTCTTTTTGAGTCTAACCCATCAGTTTTAGGGCCTAAATCCCCATTTTTTGGTGTTTCAACTCCCAGTTTTAGCGTCTGGACCCTTGTTTTTAGGACTAACCCCCTGGGTTTAGGGTCTAAATCCTTGTTTTGGGGGTCTAAACAACCAGTTTTAGGGTCTTAATCCTAGTTGTCAGTCTATATCTCCTCTTTTAGGGTCCAAATCCCCATTTTTGGGTCTAAAGCCTCAGTTTTAGGGTCTAAACCCCCCTTTTTGGTGTCTAAACCCCCTGTTTTAGGGTCTAAATCTTTGATTTTAGTACTAAACCCCTCGTTTTAGGGCCTAAATCCTTGTTTTGGGGATCTAAACACTCATTTTTAGGGCCTAAATCCTCACTTTAGGTCTTAACTCCCTGTTTTAGGATCTAAATGTCCATTTTTGGGTCTAACCCCAAAGTTTTAGGGTCTTAATCCTCATGTTTTGGGCCTAAAGTCTAGTTTTTAGGGTCTAAATCCTTGTTTTAGGTCTATAACACCTGTTTTATTGGTCTAAATCCTCGGGTTTGTGGTCTAAACCCTCAGTTTTACGGTCTAAATCCCCTTTTTTTGGTGTCTAAACTCCCCGTTTTAGGGTCTAGATCCTTGCTTTTAAGGACTAAACCCCTGTTTTTTGGTCTAAATCCATGTTTTGGGGGTCTAAACAACCAGTTTTAGGATCTAAATCCCCTTTTTTTGGTGCCTAAACTCCCAGTTTTAGGGTCCTTGGTTTTAGGATTAAACCCGTGGATTTAGGATCTAAATCCTTGTTTTCGGGGTCTAATCCCCGAGTTTTAGGGTCTAAATCCTCCTTTTTTATCTAAGTCCCAGGTTTGGGGTCTAAACCTTTGGTTTTTAGGGTCTACATCCTCATCTTTGGAGTCTGAAGCCCCAGTATTAGGGTCTAAGTCCTCATTTTTGAGACTCAAACCCCAGTTTTAGGATCTAAATCCTCATTTTAGAGACTAAACCCCCAGTTTTAGGGTCTAAATGTTTATTTCAGTGTCTAATCCCCAGTTTTAGGGTCTGAATCCTAATTTCAGGGTCTAAACCACAGTGTTAGGGTCTAAATTCTCATTTTTGGGGTCGAAAGCTCCAGTTTTAGGGTCTAAATCCTCATTTTGCACAGTTTTAGGGACTAAATAATGGTTTTTGGACTCTAAACCCCCAATTTTAGGGTCTAATTCGCCATTCTTTGCTCTAAACCATAGTTTTAGGGTGTAAATCCTTGCTTTTAGGTTGTAAATCCTAAACTCTAGATTGTAGGGTCTCAATCCTACTTTTTGGGTCTAAACCCTCAATTTTATGGTCTGAATCCTCATTTTAGAGTCTAAAACCCCCGTTTTAGGCTCTAAATCCTTGGTTTAGGGTCTAAACCCCCAGTATTAGGGGCTAAATCCCCAGTATCTTGATCAAAAAACCCCGATTTGAGGCTTTAAACCCTCATTTTGGGGTCTAAACCTCTGGTTTGAAGGTCTAAATGCTTCTAATTTTTTGATCTAATCCCCATAGTTTAGGCTCTAAAGTCTTAGAATGTGATTTAAAGCCCCACTTTTAGGGTACAACTCCTATTTTTAGGATCTAGAGCGCCACTTTTAGGGTCTAAATCCTGATTGTTGGCTAAGTTGAAGGCTCATCAGTCAACGGGTGCTGCTGGGACGCATCCTGGAGTGCTGCTGAGGGAGCTGCTGATGTGATTGCTGAGCCTCTCTCCATCATTTTTGAACCACCATGGAGCTCTGCCCTGGTGAGGCCTCACCTGGAGTCCCGTCTCCAGTTCTGGGCTCCTCAGCTCAAGAGGGACAGAGAACTTCTGGAGAGAAGCCAATTCAGGGCCCTCAAGGTCAGGTGTTTATTCCCACACCAAAGCGTGTCCTGGTTCCCCTCACTCCCCCCATGGAGAGCAGGGGCTGGGAGACACTCCACTCAAAGATTAGCCTCTGCCTTTATTTCATTAGAAGGATTAGAGCCTCATGTCCCAAGAAGACATCCCAGACACCTCCTGCCGCCCTCCTCCACCCAAGAGCTTTCCCAACCACAAGCCAGGATCCCCCTCCATGACCAGGGAGGCTGAGAGCCACCATGAAACCCACAGGCAGAACATTTGCTTTCAGCCCCCTGTGCAAGGCCGGGATGAGCATGGAGGGAGCTGAGAGCAGCCGTGTGCCAGGGCTGGCTGTCCAGCCAGGGCAGGGCGGCTGAGATGGCCCCTACCTGCAGGGCAGAGGGAGGGCAGCCAGGCCGTGCTGCAGGGACACAAGGAGGCAAAGGGGGCTCTTTCGTGCTTTAAACCTTTTATTTTTACAACTCTCTGCAAACAGCTTCTCAGCTTCTACTTCCTCCTACCTAACGCCTACTGCTAAGGAGCCACAACGAAGGAGAGGGGCAGAGCCCAGGGCTGCACATCCAGCACAGTCCTGCTGCTCAAGCCAGTTTTCCCCTCAGGCCCCGCAGCAGCTCCCCAAGACAACTGAAGAAATCAGCCAGTGAGCTGATGGGGAGTTGGCAGGGCCCAAAGCCGTCCGCTGGTTCTGGTGCCGGGACTAGCTCGGGGTTGGGCCGCGGAAAGGGCCCCGAGTCGGTGGGAAGACGTCTCCACGCCCGGGTGAGAGCAGCAGCCCTTCCTGCTGAGCGCATCTGTTCCAGCATCCAGTAGTAGAAGTGCTGGGTGGAGGTGTAGACCCCGGGCCTGTGCGCTCTGCCACAGCCTTTCCCCCAGCTGGTCACGCCCACGAGCCAGAAGAAGTTGGCCTGCGCAGCTCTGCAGACCAGCGGGCCCCCGCTGTCACCCTGCAGCACAGGACAGAGGCTCAGGGGGGTGTTGGGGAGCCCCAGCAGCCCCAGGTGGGACAGGGCTGCGGCTGCTGCCGCGCCTGACTTGCGGCTGCTCCTACCTGGCAGGCGTCCATGCCGCCCTGCGCGTAGCCGGCACACAGGTTGTAGCTGTGGATGGACCCATTGTTATACTGGCTGCTGTTACACAGCCTGGCATCGATGAGGCGCACCTTGGCCTCCTGCAGCACGTCGGATCCGTGGGCTGTGAGCACAGCAAGGAATTAGCCCCCAGCAGCTGCGGGACACTTCCCCTCCCCTGGCTGCCAGAGCCCTTCCCTGGGCCTTGGCTTTGCACCTTGCCAAAGAGACACCGGACCCATTGTTCCCGTGGGGCTGCCTTGGGGCCGTGGCTGAGAATCACAGCGTCCCAGAAGGCTGGGGGTGGGAAGGGCCCTCGAGAGCTCATCCAGCCCAAGCCCCTGCTCAAGCTGGTTCTCCTCAAGCAGGAGGCAGGGGAACGTGTCCAGGTGGGTTTGGAAACCACCAGGGAAGGAGCCTCCACAGCCTCCCTGGGCAGCCTGTGCAGGCCTCCAGCATCCGCACTGCAGAGACATTTTTCTACCTCTTCCAGGGGAACTTGCCGTCTTCCAGCGTGTGCCCCCTACCCCTCGTCCTGTCACTGGCCCCCAGCCAAAACAACCTGGCCCCAGCCTCTAAACCCCAGCCCTTGAGCTATCTCTCAGCATTGAGAAGGTTTCCTCTCAAAGGTCAGAGAGCTCCAGGTGCTCTCCTCACGAGAAAGGTGTCCCAGAGCCCTGAGCACCGTGGCAGCCTGAGGGAGCTCAGGCCCGTCTGCAGCCGCCCGTCCCCGCAGCCCGACTCTGGCTCCCGCCTGGGCTCCGCGCCAGCCCGAGCCGTCTCCCCAGCGTGCCAGGCTTGCCCTGGGCACAGCAGCGCTTTCCCCAGGGGAACTCACTTCGTGCGGTGGTGTGGCCCCAGCCAGCGATGTAGCAGTCTCTCAGCTGGGACACCACCACGTCGGCGGGGTGAGGCACACAGGCCACCTGCACGTACTGGTTGCACTCCACGGGCCGGTCCAGCTCCAGCAGGGCAATGTCGTAGTCGGTGACGTTGAAGTAGCTCTGGTGGAGCAGCGCCCGCGTGGTGTATCGCACCTGCACCTCGGGGCCCGTCAGAGTCAGCTGGTTGGCCCCGACCACCACCCGAAACCACGGCAGTCTCCTGGAAGGCAGATGGGGAGCAGAGGGCTCAGAGGGAGCGGAGCCGTGCGCTGCAGCCCGGCCCAGCCCAGCAGTGCCCTGCCTGCTGCTGGCCGAGGGAGAGAGGCGAGCCGCGCTGCGGAGGGCACGGCTGCCCCGGCGTGCCCTGGGCTCCAGGCAGCGCCGGCCCCAGGCTGCCGGGAAGCGGCGGCACCAGCCCGGCCCGTGCCCGGCACACGCCATCCCTGGCACGCCAGCGGCAGGCCAGGCCGCAGACAGGGCCCCTGCCAGTGCCGGGGGGACGGCCCTGCCCTGCTCCTACTCACCGGTAGAAGTCGACGCAGTGTCCTGCGGTCAGGACCCACTGGGAATGGATGAGGCTCCCTCCACAGAAATGCCCGGTGCCCTCTCCCCAGGGATTCTGGATGCTGACGGTCCAGGGCCAGGCCCCCACGGGGGCATTCACGCCACCCACCACGCGCCACGGCTGCTCAGCCAGGGGCCGGGTGCCGCAGCTCCCCCTGCAAAGAGCAAGTCAGGAGTGTCCTGCTCCAGGGCTGGCTGCTGCTGGGGCTGCAGGGCAGCCGTCTGCCCTCCCCAGCGGGCGCCGCACGGGCAGCGGGGCCGCTGGGGAACCCTTGGCTCACAGCTCGTGGCACCGGCGCACCCTGCAGGGAAGGGCTGCCCCAGCTCCCTTCCACAGACACTTACCAACAGCTGTCCCCTGCCACGCTCGCAGGCCAGCAGCACAGGGCCAGCAGCACAAAGACCAGCACAAGCTTCATTGCTGCGGCAACACGCGGCAGCTGCCAGAGCCGAGGGAGGGCTCGTGCCCAGCAGCGCTGCGGCCGATGCAATGCCCGCAGTGCTGGCGCTGCCCGCGGCACCTCGGCCCCGGGGCTGATGTCACAGAGCCGCTGCCTGCGGGCGCTGGGGCGGGGGCCATTCTGCGTGGGGCACCATGCAGGGGGCCAGCAGGGGAGGGAGGCACAAGCAGGGATGGGACACCCCTCCCGCAACAAACTGCAGCACAGACTGTGCTCCGGGGGCCTGGCGACAACGTGCCCGTGCTGCCTCCGGCAGCTGGCGGCAGCAGCAGCTCACACAAGTCAAAGACTGTCTCTCTGACTCAACCACAGTCCAGTTCTTGCCTCTTCCCAAGGAGGACTCTGTTGCCAGCTCCCATCAGCAGCCAGCCGCCTGGAGCCCTTTTTCCGCTCCTGCACGGCTTTGCAGCTCATCTGTGCACCTGCTTCCACTCCAAGTGCCTACATGAGAAGGCAAATCTCTTTGGCGTGCGTGAAAAAACAAAGGAGCTTTCATGCTTGGTGTTTCTCCTCAGTACTTTGCATCTCTCTGTGCTTCACCTCAGGCAGCTGTGTCCCTGCAGCCCAGACAGCTCTGTGCTGCAAGAGAAGCACAAGCACAATCGGAATCGTTTCTTGGACAAGCATCCCCTCTACTTACACCCCCCTGTGCTGCTTTAGCCTGATGGCCACCCGGTCATTAAATCACTCCCCCTCCTCAACTGCACAGCAGAGACAGACAAATAGAACAAACCGCTTGTGAGTTAAGGACAGAGAGCTCACTCAGCAATGAGCGTCACGGGCAAAACAGACTCAACTTGGGCAGAAAAAGCTTTGATTATTACAAAATTAGAGCAGGGAGATGAGAAATAAAAGCGCCTGGAAAACCCTTCCCCTCACCTCTCCTCTGCCCACGACTCCCCTTCCTTCCCCCCAGCAGCGCAGACCATGGGGGTTGTGCTCAGTTCATCGCAGATGGACTTTGCCGCTGCTGCTGCTCAGGGGGAGGCCTCCTCACGCTTCCCACTGCTGCACTGTGGGCTCCCTCCCACGGGAGACAGTCCCTCACCAACTGCTGCAGCGTGGCTCCTTCCCACGGGCTGCAGCTCCTCACCGACTGCTCCAGCCTGGGGCCTGCCATGGGGGCAGCTCCTCACACCCTGCCCCAGCGGGGGTCACCCACCGCCACAACAGTCCCACGGGGACACACTGCTCCAGCCCGGGGCCCTCCCAGGCTCACAAGTGCTGACACAAACCTGCTCTGCACGGCCACCTCCCCACAGGCTCCCAGCTGCTGCCAGGAGCTCGCTCCACGATGAGCTTCCAGCACACCCACAGCCTCCTGCAGCCCACGCCAGCGGGGCACGAGCAAGGGCTCCGCGCGGGGCACCCTGGGAAGCCGAGGTCCCGCCCCCGCCGCCGCACGCCGCCTCCTGCCGCCCGCCGCCGCACAACTACAGCTCCCGGCACGCACCGCGGCTGCCGCCCGCGGCTTTGGGTGACAGCGACCCGCTGGGGGTGATGGGAAATGGAGGCTGCGGGGCGCCAACGAGCCTCCGCACCTCCCGCTTTTAGGGGCTGCAGCCTAGTTTTTAAGATTCAACCCCTGCTTTTAGGCTCTAAATCCTTGGGTTTGGGGTCTAAACACCCAGTCTTAGGCTCTAAATCCTCGTTTTTGGTGTCTAAACCCCCATTTTTAGGGTCTAGATCCTTGATTTTAATACTAAACTCATGGTTTTAGGGTCTAAATCCTTGTATTTCGGGTCTGAACACCCAGTTTAAGGGTCTAAATCCTTGTGTTTTGGTCTAACCCCACAGTTTTAGGGTCTAAATCCTCATTTTTTTGGCCTAAAATCTACTTTTTAGCGTCTAAAACCTTGTTTTGAGGTGTATACCGTCAGGTGTTGGGTCTAAATCCTCGTCTTTTTGAGTCTAACCCATCAGTTTTAGGGCCTAAATCCCCATTTTTTGGTGTTTCAACTCCCAGTTTTAGCGTCTGGACCCTTGTTTTTAGGACTAACCCCCTGGGTTTAGGGTCTAAATCCTTGTTTTGGGGGTCTAAACAACCAGTTTTAGGGTCTTAATCCTAGTTGTCAGTCTATATCTCCTCTTTTAGGGTCCAAATCCCCATTTTTGGGTCTAAAGCCTCAGTTTTAGGGTCTAAACCCCCCTTTTTGGTGTCTAAACCCCCTGTTTTAGGGTCTAAATCTTTGATTTTAGTACTAAACCCCTCGTTTTAGGGCCTAAATCCTTGTTTTGGGGATCTAAACACTCATTTTTAGGGCCTAAATCCTCACTTTAGGTCTTAACTCCCTGTTTTAGGATCTAAATGTCCATTTTTGGGTCTAACCCCAAAGTTTTAGGGTCTTAATCCTCATGTTTTGGGCCTAAAGTCTAGTTTTTAGGGTCTAAATCCTTGTTTTAGGTCTATAACACCTGTTTTATTGGTCTAAATCCTCGGGTTTGTGGTCTAAACCCTCAGTTTTACGGTCTAAATCCCCTTTTTTTGGTGTCTAAACTCCCCGTTTTAGGGTCTAGATCCTTGCTTTTAAGGACTAAACCCCTGTTTTTTGGTCTAAATCCATGTTTTGGGGGTCTAAACAACCAGTTTTAGGATCTAAATCCCCTTTTTTTGGTGCCTAAACTCCCAGTTTTAGGGTCCTTGGTTTTAGGATTAAACCCGTGGATTTAGGATCTAAATCCTTGTTTTCGGGGTCTAATCCCCGAGTTTTAGGGTCTAAATCCTCCTTTTTTATCTAAGTCCCAGGTTTGGGGTCTAAACCTTTGGTTTTTAGGGTCTACATCCTCATCTTTGGAGTCTGAAGCCCCAGTATTAGGGTCTAAGTCCTCATTTTTGAGACTCAAACCCCAGTTTTAGGATCTAAATCCTCATTTTAGAGACTAAACCCCCAGTTTTAGGGTCTAAATGTTTATTTCAGTGTCTAATCCCCAGTTTTAGGGTCTGAATCCTAATTTCAGGGTCTAAACCACAGTGTTAGGGTCTAAATTCTCATTTTTGGGGTCGAAAGCTCCAGTTTTAGGGTCTAAATCCTCATTTTGCACAGTTTTAGGGACTAAATAATGGTTTTTGGACTCTAAACCCCCAATTTTAGGGTCTAATTCGCCATTCTTTGCTCTAAACCATAGTTTTAGGGTGTAAATCCTTGCTTTTAGGTTGTAAATCCTAAACTCTAGATTGTAGGGTCTCAATCCTACTTTTTGGGTCTAAACCCTCAATTTTATGGTCTGAATCCTCATTTTAGAGTCTAAAACCCCCGTTTTAGGCTCTAAATCCTTGGTTTAGGGTCTAAACCCCCAGTATTAGGGGCTAAATCCCCAGTATCTTGATCAAAAAACCCCGATTTGAGGCTTTAAACCCTCATTTTGGGGTCTAAACCTCTGGTTTGAAGGTCTAAATGCTTCTAATTTTTTGATCTAATCCCCATAGTTTAGGCTCTAAAGTCTTAGAATGTGATTTAAAGCCCCACTTTTAGGGTACAACTCCTATTTTTAGGATCTAGAGCGCCACTTTTAGGGTCTAAATCCTGATTGTTGGCTAAGTTGAAGGCTCATCAGTCAACGGGTGCTGCTGGGACGCATCCTGGAGTGCTGCTGAGGGAGCTGCTGATGTGATTGCTGAGCCTCTCTCCATCATTTTTGAACCACCATGGAGCTCTGCCCTGGTGAGGCCTCACCTGGAGTCCCGTCTCCAGTTCTGGGCTCCTCAGCTCAAGAGGGACAGAGAACTTCTGGAGAGAAGCCAATTCAGGGCCCTCAAGGTCAGGTGTTTATTCCCACACCAAAGCGTGTCCTGGTTCCCCTCACTCCCCCCATGGAGAGCAGGGGCTGGGAGACACTCCACTCAAAGATTAGCCTCTGCCTTTATTTCATTAGAAGGATTAGAGCCTCATGTCCCAAGAAGACATCCCAGACACCTCCTGCCGCCCTCCTCCACCCAAGAGCTTTCCCAACCACAAGCCAGGATCCCCCTCCATGACCAGGGAGGCTGAGAGCCACCATGAAACCCACAGGCAGAACATTTGCTTTCAGCCCCCTGTGCAAGGCCGGGATGAGCATGGAGGGAGCTGAGAGCAGCCGTGTGCCAGGGCTGGCTGTCCAGCCAGGGCAGGGCGGCTGAGATGGCCCCTACCTGCAGGGCAGAGGGAGGGCAGCCAGGCCGTGCTGCAGGGACACAAGGAGGCAAAGGGGGCTCTTTCGTGCTTTAAACCTTTTATTTTTACAACTCTCTGCAAACAGCTTCTCAGCTTCTACTTCCTCCTACCTAACGCCTACTGCTAAGGAGCCACAACGAAGGAGAGGGGCAGAGCCCAGGGCTGCACATCCAGCACAGTCCTGCTGCTCAAGCCAGTTTTCCCCTCAGGCCCCGCAGCAGCTCCCCAAGACAACTGAAGAAATCAGCCAGTGAGCTGATGGGGAGTTGGCAGGGCCCAAAGCCGTCCGCTGGTTCTGGTGCCGGGACTAGCTCGGGGTTGGGCCGCGGAAAGGGCCCCGAGTCGGTGGGAAGACGTCTCCACGCCCGGGTGAGAGCAGCAGCCCTTCCTGCTGAGCGCATCTGTTCCAGCATCCAGTAGTAGAAGTGCTGGGTGGAGGTGTAGACCCCGGGCCTGTGCGCTCTGCCACAGCCTTTCCCCCAGCTGGTCACGCCCACGAGCCAGAAGAAGTTGGCCTGCGCAGCTCTGCAGACCAGCGGGCCCCCGCTGTCACCCTGCAGCACAGGACAGAGGCTCAGGGGGGTGTTGGGGAGCCCCAGCAGCCCCAGGTGGGACAGGGCTGCGGCTGCTGCCGCGCCTGACTTGCGGCTGCTCCTACCTGGCAGGCGTCCATGCCGCCCTGCGCGTAGCCGGCACACAGGTTGTAGCTGTGGATGGACCCATTGTTATACTGGCTGCTGTTACACAGCCTGGCATCGATGAGGCGCACCTTGGCCTCCTGCAGCACGTCGGATCCGTGGGCTGTGAGCACAGCAAGGAATTAGCCCCCAGCAGCTGCGGGACACTTCCCCTCCCCTGGCTGCCAGAGCCCTTCCCTGGGCCTTGGCTTTGCACCTTGCCAAAGAGACACCGGACCCATTGTTCCCGTGGGGCTGCCTTGGGGCCGTGGCTGAGAATCACAGCGTCCCAGAAGGCTGGGGGTGGGAAGGGCCCTCGAGAGCTCATCCAGCCCAAGCCCCTGCTCAAGCTGGTTCTCCTCAAGCAGGAGGCAGGGGAACGTGTCCAGGTGGGTTTGGAAACCACCAGGGAAGGAGCCTCCACAGCCTCCCTGGGCAGCCTGTGCAGGCCTCCAGCATCCGCACTGCAGAGACATTTTTCTACCTCTTCCAGGGGAACTTGCCGTCTTCCAGCGTGTGCCCCCTACCCCTCGTCCTGTCACTGGCCCCCAGCCAAAACAACCTGGCCCCAGCCTCTAAACCCCAGCCCTTGAGCTATCTCTCAGCATTGAGAAGGTTTCCTCTCAAAGGTCAGAGAGCTCCAGGTGCTCTCCTCACGAGAAAGGTGTCCCAGAGCCCTGAGCACCGTGGCAGCCTGAGGGAGCTCAGGCCCGTCTGCAGCCGCCCGTCCCCGCAGCCCGACTCTGGCTCCCGCCTGGGCTCCGCGCCAGCCCGAGCCGTCTCCCCAGCGTGCCAGGCTTGCCCTGGGCACAGCAGCGCTTTCCCCAGGGGAACTCACTTCGTGCGGTGGTGTGGCCCCAGCCAGCGATGTAGCAGTCTCTCAGCTGGGACACCACCACGTCGGCGGGGTGAGGCACACAGGCCACCTGCACGTACTGGTTGCACTCCACGGGCCGGTCCAGCTCCAGCAGGGCAATGTCGTAGTCGGTGACGTTGAAGTAGCTCTGGTGGAGCAGCGCCCGCGTGGTGTATCGCACCTGCACCTCGGGGCCCGTCAGAGTCAGCTGGTTGGCCCCGACCACCACCCGAAACCACGGCAGTCTCCTGGAAGGCAGATGGGGAGCAGAGGGCTCAGAGGGAGCGGAGCCGTGCGCTGCAGCCCGGCCCAGCCCAGCAGTGCCCTGCCTGCTGCTGGCCGAGGGAGAGAGGCGAGCCGCGCTGCGGAGGGCACGGCTGCCCCGGCGTGCCCTGGGCTCCAGGCAGCGCCGGCCCCAGGCTGCCGGGAAGCGGCGGCACCAGCCCGGCCCGTGCCCGGCACACGCCATCCCTGGCACGCCAGCGGCAGGCCAGGCCGCAGACAGGGCCCCTGCCAGTGCCGGGGGGACGGCCCTGCCCTGCTCCTACTCACCGGTAGAAGTCGACGCAGTGTCCTGCGGTCAGGACCCACTGGGAATGGATGAGGCTCCCTCCACAGAAATGCCCGGTGCCCTCTCCCCAGGGATTCTGGATGCTGACGGTCCAGGGCCAGGCCCCCACGGGGGCATTCACGCCACCCACCACGCGCCACGGCTGCTCAGCCAGGGGCCGGGTGCCGCAGCTCCCCCTGCAAAGAGCAAGTCAGGAGTGTCCTGCTCCAGGGCTGGCTGCTGCTGGGGCTGCAGGGCAGCCGTCTGCCCTCCCCAGCGGGCGCCGCACGGGCAGCGGGGCCGCTGGGGAACCCTTGGCTCACAGCTCGTGGCACCGGCGCACCCTGCAGGGAAGGGCTGCCCCAGCTCCCTTCCACAGACACTTACCAACAGCTGTCCCCTGCCACGCTCGCAGGCCAGCAGCACAGGGCCAGCAGCACAAAGACCAGCACAAGCTTCATTGCTGCGGCAACACGCGGCAGCTGCCAGAGCCGAGGGAGGGCTCGTGCCCAGCAGCGCTGCGGCCGATGCAATGCCCGCAGTGCTGGCGCTGCCCGCGGCACCTCGGCCCCGGGGCTGATGTCACAGAGCCGCTGCCTGCGGGCGCTGGGGCGGGGGCCATTCTGCGTGGGGCACCATGCAGGGGGCCAGCAGGGGAGGGAGGCACAAGCAGGGATGGGACACCCCTCCCGCAACAAACTGCAGCACAGACTGTGCTCCGGGGGCCTGGCGACAACGTGCCCGTGCTGCCTCCGGCAGCTGGCGGCAGCAGCAGCTCACACAAGTCAAAGACTGTCTCTCTGACTCAACCACAGTCCAGTTCTTGCCTCTTCCCAAGGAGGACTCTGTTGCCAGCTCCCATCAGCAGCCAGCCGCCTGGAGCCCTTTTTCCGCTCCTGCACGGCTTTGCAGCTCATCTGTGCACCTGCTTCCACTCCAAGTGCCTACATGAGAAGGCAAATCTCTTTGGCGTGCGTGAAAAAACAAAGGAGCTTTCATGCTTGGTGTTTCTCCTCAGTACTTTGCATCTCTCTGTGCTTCACCTCAGGCAGCTGTGTCCCTGCAGCCCAGACAGCTCTGTGCTGCAAGAGAAGCACAAGCACAATCGGAATCGTTTCTTGGACAAGCATCCCCTCTACTTACACCCCCCTGTGCTGCTTTAGCCTGATGGCCACCCGGTCATTAAATCACTCCCCCTCCTCAACTGCACAGCAGAGACAGACAAATAGAACAAACCGCTTGTGAGTTAAGGACAGAGAGCTCACTCAGCAATGAGCGTCACGGGCAAAACAGACTCAACTTGGGCAGAAAAAGCTTTGATTATTACAAAATTAGAGCAGGGAGATGAGAAATAAAAGCGCCTGGAAAACCCTTCCCCTCACCTCTCCTCTGCCCACGACTCCCCTTCCTTCCCCCCAGCAGCGCAGACCATGGGGGTTGTGCTCAGTTCATCGCAGATGGACTTTGCCGCTGCTGCTGCTCAGGGGGAGGCCTCCTCACGCTTCCCACTGCTGCACTGTGGGCTCCCTCCCACGGGAGACAGTCCCTCACCAACTGCTGCAGCGTGGCTCCTTCCCACGGGCTGCAGCTCCTCACCGACTGCTCCAGCCTGGGGCCTGCCATGGGGGCAGCTCCTCACACCCTGCCCCAGCGGGGGTCACCCACCGCCACAACAGTCCCACGGGGACACACTGCTCCAGCCCGGGGCCCTCCCAGGCTCACAAGTGCTGACACAAACCTGCTCTGCACGGCCACCTCCCCACAGGCTCCCAGCTGCTGCCAGGAGCTCGCTCCACGATGAGCTTCCAGCACACCCACAGCCTCCTGCAGCCCACGCCAGCGGGGCACGAGCAAGGGCTCCGCGCGGGGCACCCTGGGAAGCCGAGGTCCCGCCCCCGCCGCCGCACGCCGCCTCCTGCCGCCCGCCGCCGCACAACTACAGCTCCCGGCACGCACCGCGGCTGCCGCCCGCGGCTTTGGGTGACAGCGACCCGCTGGGGGTGATGGGAAATGGAGGCTGCGGGGCGCCAACGAGCCTCCGCACCTCCCGCTTTTAGGGGCTGCAGCCTAGTTTTTAAGATTCAACCCCTGCTTTTAGGCTCTAAATCCTTGGGTTTGGGGTCTAAACACCCAGTCTTAGGCTCTAAATCCTCGTTTTTGGTGTCTAAACCCCCATTTTTAGGGTCTAGATCCTTGATTTTAATACTAAACTCATGGTTTTAGGGTCTAAATCCTTGTATTTCGGGTCTGAACACCCAGTTTAAGGGTCTAAATCCTTGTGTTTTGGTCTAACCCCACAGTTTTAGGGTCTAAATCCTCATTTTTTTGGCCTAAAATCTACTTTTTAACATCTAAAACCTTGTTTTGAGGTGTATACCGTCAGGTGTTGGGTCTAAATCCTCGTCTTTTTGAGTCTAACCCATCAGTTTTAGGACCTAAATCCCCATTGTGAGAAACTAAGAATCAGGGTATTGTTTATTGAAAATTTATGTTGGGCTCGATGTAAAGGTTAAACAACAGAAGACAGGAAGTCTCCTATGCAAACAACTACCAGACATCCTTGTGTGAGATAAGATAACCGCAATGGCATATACAAAACGGATATCGACTGTGCAAGCAGGGGATATACTGGTCAAAAATAACCATAGGATGTTCTGAGAAACTGGCAGATGTGGGATGAACGACTCCATATAGACATACAAGTGAGAAATCAACTATGGAACAATGGAGGAAGACTCCTTGCTCAACAACCACCGGAAGGCGGAAAACGACCCCCTCACAGGAAAACGACCATCTCACAGCACCTGGAGCACGCACAGAATACCTACATTACTTCACGGCCACGAATTTAAAATGTATAAAAAGGGACTGTTCGAACTGATCAGGGCGGCAGTTGGTGGAGCGCAGACTCCCCTGTCGTCCAGCGCTGTCTTTGCTCATATTCTACTTGCTACAATTAATAAAATTATAATTGGATTATGATCCACTGTGGTCTCAATTTATGACAATCTTGGTGCCGTGACTCGGATAAGGAACGGTGAGCTTCAGTCCTCCGGGGAGGCGCCCCGCGGCAATCCGCGGCCCCGCGACTGACGGCCTACCTCAACCTTACCGATGAACCTAAATTCTAGAATAATGAGCAAAGGAGAAACCGGTAAAATCCCATAAAAATTCTGTGCACGGGAGTCCGGACGAAGACGCGGGGACGCGTAAGTATATTGCGAAATTGGTTCGCGGGTTATCCGTTCGGGCGGGATTGGGTATCCTGGATTATAACGAATGAGAGGTTCAATATACTGAACCAAGCGAGTGTGGACCCTTAAGTACTGCGTTTCCCATCTCCCGCGAGGGACTGGGCCAGGAACAAGGGGAGTGAGTGAGTGTGTGTTTGTGGATAATCCAGAAGATGGGGGCGAAGGGCAGCAAGCCTTCGACACCCATGGGGAGGGTACCTACTGTACCTAAGGATACCCCTCTGGCATATATCTTAGACGGTTGGAGATATTTCCCTGGAATACTAGGGAAAGATAAGCAAAAAATGATAGAAGACTGTACTAAGACATGGGGAGGGAAGAAGACTTCAAAAAAAATGATAGAATCTGAAAATGTCTTTTGGCTAGTCTGCGGGCCAGAAGAAGATTGGATAAGACAACAATTAAATCTCTGGGTTAATAATAATAAAAAAAACAAAAATAAAAACAAAAAAACAAAAAAAAACACCTCTTAACCCGGAAGAAAGTCAGTATGCGGAAGTATGGCTAAAAGACCGGGAACTAGACTTTACCTGTTGAATAAAATAAAAACCAAACAAAAGAAAAAGAAAGATCAGAGCCCTACTGAGTGGCTGGAACAACTGAGGAAAGCCCTTCAGCTGTATTCTGGGGTAAATCCAGACGACCCTCTAGGGCAAGCACTCCTCAAAACTCAGTTTGTAGCAAAATCATGGGAGGATATCAGAAAGAAGATTGAAAAGTTAGAAGACTGGCAAGTGAGAGGGTTGGATGAATTATTGAGGGAAGCCCGGAAAGTCTATGTAAGGCGAGAGGAGGAGAGCAGCAAGCGGCAAGTGAAAATGATGGTAGCAGCGGTCAGAGAGGATCGTAAAAGACAAACTGCTGCTGGAACGAAACAAGGGAATGTAGTAGTAAAGAAGGAACAGAGGTGTTGTTTTTACTGTGGGAAAAAAGGGACATATAAAGAAGAATTGTAGAGAAAGGATCAGGGATGAGGAAATATTGAAAACGGAATAGGGGAGTCAGGGGCTCTGTATCTTAGGGGACCGGAGTCATCATGAGCCCTTGATAAAAATAAAATTAGGTCCCCATAAACAAGAGTTCACCTTTTTAGTAGACACTGGGGCTGAAAAATCGACTATTAAACAAATACCTGAGGGATGTAAAATTTCCCCCAAAAAAGTACAAGTAATTGGGGCAAAAGGAGAACCATTTAAAGTAAACAAAATCAAAAATTTATTATTTGAAACTGAAAATAAATTTGGAATGGGTGAACTCTTGCTCGTCCCTGAAGCAGAATTTAATCTGCTAGGACGAGATTTAATTGTTGAATTGCAATCAAAAATTAAAGAATCAAGAGCTAACAGTGTCTGCTTACCCTTTGACCGTGGAGGATAAAAAACCAAATCAGCCCTGATGTCTGGTACTCTCCGGACACAATTAGTAGACTGGAAATCCCACCGATTAAAGTCCAAATTTCTGAACCCCACATACCTGTGAGGGTAAAGCAATATCCCATATCCCTAGAAGGACGGAGAGGATTAAAACCAGAAATTGATCGGTTATTAGCACAAGGAATCTTAGAGCCTTGTATGTCACCCTTTAACACCCCCATTCTGCCTGTAAAGAAACCAAATGGGAAATATCGGCTCGTGCATGATTTAAGAGGAAAAAGAGAAATATTTGGGACATTATCTGTTTAACGGAAAAAAAATATTGGATCCAGAGCGCATTAAAGGAATTCTGGAATTACCTATGCCTGTTACTAAGAGGCAAATTCGGCAGGCATTAGGACTATTTGGATATTGTAGGCAATGGATAGAGAATTATAGCTTTAAAGTTAAATTCTTATATGAACAGCTGTCCAAAGACAAAACGCCCAAGTGGACCCCTCAGGATCAAGAGCAGTTTGCCAGCCTAAAAAGAGAGCTAAGTCAAGCACTGGTTTTAAGCTTACCAGACTTAAAGCGGCCGTTCCATTTATTTGTTAACATACATGAAGGAACGGCATTTGGAGTATTAACTCGGGAATGGGCCGGACAAAAGAAACCGGTGGCATACCTATCAAAGCTGTTAGACCCTGTGAGCAGGGGTTGGCCGAGCTGCTTACAAATCATTGTTGCTGCTGCCTTATTACTTGAAGAAACAAATAGCATTACCTTTAATGGAGAAGTATTATTTATAGATGGGTCATCACGAGTAGTGGAAGGTAAACGATTGTCCGGATATGCCATCGTTAAGTTGGAAAAAGGAGAGTTTAAGATAATAGAATCAGGCCCCCTGAGTGCCAGCTGGTCGGCTCAAGCCTGTGAGCTATATGCATTGTGGAAAGCGTTAGTGTCACTGGAGGGTGAACCCTGGCAGCACTCCACCCGCCCTCCACTAGTCCCCCCAAGCCTCGGCTGTGGTGGGGTGCTGGGAGAGCATGGAGGAGGTCAGGCCCCGCTTGTGCCCCCACCCTGCTCCTCTTCCCCCTGGAAGAAGTGTTTTTGGAGGGGGCAGCTGGATCATAGCTGTTGGCAGCAGTGGCGGCATCTGGAGCTGTACGGCCGGGTCACGGTGCAGAGCCCCTGGGTGCTGCCCTGAGGATTGTTTTGGCTGCCGTGGGGTTGCCCAGGGGCAGCCCTGCCTGCCTCCCCTGGCTGCCAGCCTGGGGCTGTGCAAGGCTTCCCCCGAGCTGGTCCTGCTCGCCCTGGCATGAGGATAGGACTTGCTGTTGCTGCTGCCCACTCTCCCCCCCCACCCCCCAGCAATGCCGTCCCGACCGCACTGCAGCGGGGAAGACAGAGCACTGGGAAATGTGAAAAGGAGGAAAAAGACGGAACTATATATACAGACTCACGCTATGCGTTCGGAGTAGTACACACTTTTGGAAAAATATGGGAGGAAAGAGGATTTGTTAACTCGCAGGGAAAAGAATTGATACACCCGGAATTGATTCGGCGAGTTCTGGGGGCATTAAAAATGCCGAATAAAATAGCAGTTGTACATATAAAGGGACACCAGCGAGGTACAAGTTATCAAGTCAGGGGAAATAATGCAGCTGATACAGAAGCAAAATGAGTGGCAGGCAATTATAATACGATTTTGACTATGCACACAGCAGCCTGCGAGACCTGTCAAAAGGTTAATCGAAATAACATGAGACAAAAACCCCTTGGAGGACGTTCCCCAGCATACAGACCCTTCTCACACATACAAGTGGATTTTACTGAACTACCTAGGGTTGGACATTACAAATATTTATTAGTAATGGTGGATCATTTAACATATTAATGTTTTAATTCGAGATCGTGTGATTAATGACTATGTTTCGCAATTAGCAGAACACCGTAACAAGCTTTGGGAGCAGGGACTGATTGTGCAACGACCCCCGTTGGACTTAAAAATTCATAATGTCAAACCTGGATATTGATTAAAGTGTGGAAGGAAGAAACTCTAAGACCCAGCTGGGAGGGACCTTATCTTGTTTTGCTCACAACAGAAACAGCTGTCTGGACTGCTGAGCGTGGATGGACTCATGCCAATTGCATTAAAGGCCCAATAACGAGACCCCACTGGAAAGTAACCAGTACTCCAGGTGACACCAAGATAACCCTGAAAAGATAACGTAATGATAGAGACTTTATTTGATTATTTTGCTGTGTTACCTTTTGGTATAAAGTGTATTGTCATTTATATTTGCAATAATTATTTCTTTGTTTATCTATTATATGGAAGTGTACAAAGTGTGCTGAAGGGAATTGCTAAACTTATACAACCACACCATATTGAATATAGAAAATATACTGATGTAAATAATATATATATACACTCTAGAGATAAGAATTAGGTGTAATGATTTAAATTGCAATTGGTATCCATTTGCTTGTTTTATGTGCAAGGTATGCCAGGATAAATTGGTGAATGTGGATACCCTCCAATAGGAGTTTGCACACAGTGTTGGGAAACCATCCCAATGAGCCAGTCCCCTTTGTAGCTGAAATCTTGGCTATAAAGAGCAGAAAGAAAGTGCTAACTGTGTCTTGCTTTGTCCCATTAAAGCCTGTGTAAATAGGTAAAAGGCCCTGAAACAGCTGTCTCCTGAAGGATTCCCTTGCTGCCGAGAAGATGGTACACCCCGTGGCTCGAAGCAACCGAGTCGACAGGCGAGGCAGAGGAGGAACAAACGGTGGAGAAAAGAACCAAAACAATGGGACGCAAAAGCAACCATGGTCGAACTTCCCTAGGACTGGTAAAATTATACTTAAATTGGTAAAATTGACAAATACCGTTTTTCCTGGTATACTGGTGGTTTTGCTATTGATACTAACTCAAGCAAATGGGAACCCCCATGAGCCAATGCTCTGGAAATTATATAACTTACAGGAAAGTAAACTTATACAAAATTGAAGCAGTTCGGAAGGAAATTGGAATTTTACTGTATCTTAATTTTCGCTAATACCTTTTGAAGCAATGGGATGTCATCCAACAAACTGTTTAAATTTGGGTTACACCCAAGCTCAATGCAAGGCATGGTACATATGTCCAGCCTCAAACCCTGGAAAAAGTTATTGTAATTACCCGGGACATTATTATTGTGGTTATTGGGGTTGTGAGACAATAGCTTCAGATTGGAAAACAACAGGAGATAGATATATAGACATCACTTGGGGACCTCCTGGATGTAAGAAACCACAACACAGATATGACAAATGGGCTATCCCGACATCAGGAACTAAATGGGTTTGTTCAGACATCGGAATAACACCATGTCTGAACTTCGGAAAAGGTTAGATCAACGTAAAAAAGATCGTGAGACGGGCAGATCATGGTATGAAAATTGGTTTTAACGTTTCACCCTGGCTAACCACTTTGTTGTCTGCTTTAGCAGGACCGCTTATTATGTTGATTCTGGGGCTTATATTTGGACCATGCATATTACGCTATATTTTACATTTTATTAAGGAGCGGTTTGACATAGCTAAACTACTCATTCTAACTACGGACAGCTGAGACAGATTATAAAAGTATACCTACTAATGAAGATGAAGATGATGAATACTGTTGTGAATGCGATATGCCACGTGAAAACTATGATTGTAATTGTAAGGTATTGTGAGTGTTATGATACATGTCGGGATTGTGGAAAAAGTTTGCCTGCAGTGTCGAAAATGAAAATAGCGTCTAATAAACAATAATAGGATAAAAGAAAAAGGGGGGATTGTAAGAAACTATGAATTAGGGTATTGTTTATTAAAATTTATGTTAAAGCTCAATATAAAGGTGAAACAACAAAAGACAGGAGAATTGCTTATGCGAACAGCTGCAGGACATCACTCATGTGAGATAAGATAACCGCAATTGCCTTCACATACCAGACACCATTTGTGTAAACAGGAGAGATACTGCTCAAGGATGACTACAAGATGTTCTAAGGGACTAACGAAGATAAAATAAACAACTCTATCTAAGTGAGGGATCAATTATAGAACAAAGAAGGAAAACTTCTTACTCAGAAATCACCGAAAAACAGAAAAAAACGACCCCTCACAGTAACTGAAGCATGCGCAGAGCAGTTCTCCTACTTTACAGCCACGGATGTAAAATGTATAAAAAAGGGACTGTTTGAACTGATCAGTACGGCAGTTGGCGGAGCGCAGACTCCCCTGCCGTCCAGCGCTGTCTTTGCTCTTATTCTACTTGCTACAATTAATAAAATTATAATTGGCTTATGATCCATTGTGGTCTCAATTTATGACACATTGTTTCATGTTTTGCAACTTTAAGACACCTTTTTCCTGCAGTCCCATCTGATTTTCTTCTGAAGTTGAGGAACCCACCAATTGTCTTGGTTAAAAAAACCTTTGGGTTATTTTCAGATACCTAAAACCTAATAGTAAATTTTACATCCAAAATGGTACTTTTTGATTTCTTCTTTCATATTTGAGGGTTTTTGTTGGCACAGGTAATACATCAGAGATATTTTGTAGGTGAACTGTTTCGTGCCATTTTAGAAATATTGGTGATATTTATCGATTACACTTTCCTTTTGCATTTCCATTGAATTTAATATTTGTATATTTCTCAGGCTTCAGCAGTGCTTAAATTCTGATCCTTTGAAGACACATAGAACTGAAAATGAGCAACGGGTAATTCCAGGATATAACTTCCATTTAAACCTCTGCAAACGTGTGTCATATATGTGGAAGGTGTGGGTAGTGTTGAGGCTACAAGAGTGGTCTTTGTGGAGGGACTCTGTGGAGGGACATCAGGGACTGAATCCAGCCACATCAGCAACAAGACCAGACCAAAGCTCAGCAAGCCAGCAAAGTTGGTTGTGCCTCTGAAAACACGAAGGGCAAAAAAAAATGCAGGGTAAGAGACAAAAAGAAAAAAAGCAAGAAACAGAGGCAATGGCCAAGTCAGGGGACAGTAGGAGTCTCAGCACTGTTCTGTGTGACGTGTGTGTGAGTTGTACTTCATTTGTGTTTAGCATTTCTTTGGCTAATTCTTCTCAAAAAAAATAGTTTTTAAGTTGGATGTTGTCGTGGTTTTGCCCAGCCGGAGCAAAGGGGAAGAAAACCGCGACTCCTCCCCCTCCCCCTCTTGACGGAATGCGGAGGGGATCGGAGAGGGAGGAAAAAAAAAAAGTAAAAGAGCCCGCGTAAGTTGAAATAAGAACAGTTTACTGGGGAAATCGAAGAGTAACAACTATAACAAAGACAAGGGAATATTACAAAGAAAACTGGTGAGTGATACAATTGCTCACCACCCGGGACCCGACGTAAGCGACCGCTCCCGACCGGCGACCGAGAGCCCGCGCGCCCCCCCGGAAGGGCTTATACCGGGGCAAGCGCTTATTCCGGCCAGCCCCCACCTGTACCCTGGGCATGACGGTTAGGATGGTATCGAATACCTGCTGGCCAGCCTGGGTCAGCTGTTCAGGCTGTGCCCTTTCCTGGTTCCTCACGGGAATTAACTCTATCCTGGCTCAAACCAGGACATTCCACCCCTTATTCTATACCATCTACACGTCATGTCCAGGTTTACACATCATAATCACCTACATATACATAACATAGAGCAACTATAGGAATCGTGACATTCAACAGCTATCATTATACAATTTAATTCACGGATTATTCTCACCCAGAATTAAATTCCCTTGAGGCACACATTGGGTCTTCCCATCCTTACACATCACCCACCAAGTACACCCAGGTCCCTGAGCAAAAATAATCCCACGCGTGGGTTTGCCTTTACCTGAAGCAGGACACACCCAGACTGCCTTCCCTAACATGTCTTTTATATGTACCACAGGGACTTTGTCCCCTTCTACAATATGTAAGGGTCCTGATTGGGCAGGGCCAGCTCGATTGACAGATCCTCTAGAGTTGACTAACCAGGTGGCCTTTTCCAAGTGTGTATCCCAATGCTTGAAAGTTCCACCTCCTATCGCTTTCAGTGTGGTTTTCAATAACCCATTGTATCTCTCAACTTTTCCTGAGGCTGGTGCATGATAGGGAATATGATAAACCCATTCAATGCCATGCTCTTTGGCCCAGGCATCTATGAGGTTGTTCCTGAAGTGCGTCCCATTGTCTGACTCAATTCTTTCTGGGGTGCCATGTCGCCAGAGGACTTTCCTTTCAAGGCCCTGGATGGTGCTCCGGGCGGTGGCATGAGACACAGGATACGTTTCCAACCAGCCGGTGGTCGCCTCCACCATTGTGAGCACATGGCATTTGCCTTGGCGAGTCTGTGGCAGTGTGATGTAATCAATCTGCCAGGCCTCTCCGTATTTATATTTCTGCCATCGTCCTCCATACCATATGGGCTTCAATCGTTTTGCTTGTTTAATTGTAGCACATGTCTCACACTCATGGATAACCTGTGCAATAGTGTCCAAGGTTAAGTCCACCCCTCGATCGCGAGCCCATTTATAGGTGGCATCTCTGCCTTGATGACCTGAGGTATCATGGGCCCATCGAGCTAAAAATAACTCCCCCTTATGTTGCAAATCCAGATCTATCTGAGAAATCTTAGCAGCCTTGTCAGCTTGCTGGTTATGCAGATGTTCTTCTGTGGCCCGCTTTTTGGGTACGTGAGCATCTACATGGCGCACCTTCACAACTAGTTTCTCCATTCGAGCAGCAATGTCCTGCCATAGTGGAGCAGCCCAGACGGGGTTGCCCCGTCGTTGCCAGTTGTTCTGTCTCCATTGCTGTAGCCATCCCCATAGAGCGTTTGCCACCATCCACGAATCAGTGTAGAGGTAGATCCTTGGCCATTTTTCCCGTTCAGCAATGTCTAAAGCCAACTGGATGGCTTTTACCTCTGCAAACTGACTGGATTCACCCTCTCCTTCTGCAGCTTCTGAAATTTTGCGTAGGGGACTCCATACAGCTGCCTTCCACCTTCGATGCCTTCCCACAAGGCAACAAGAGCCATCAGTAAACAGGGCATACCGCTTCTCATCTTCTGACAGTTCATCATACGATGGGGCCTCGTCAACACGTGTCACCTTCTCTGGTGATATTTCACCATCTTCACACTCTGGCCAGTTTGTGATCACCTCCAGGATTCCAGGGCGACTGGGCTTCCCTATGCGAGCTCGTTGTGTGATCAGTGCGATCCACTTACTCCATGTAGCATCAGTTGCATGATGTGTAGGGAATGCCTTCCCCTTGAACATCCAGCCCAGGACTGGCAGTCGAGGTGCTAGGAAAAGTTGTGTTTCTGTGCCAATCACTTCTGATGCAGCTTGAACTCCTTCATATGCTGCCAGTATCTCCTTCTCGGTTGGAGTGTATCGGGCCTCGGATCCTCTGTATCCCCGACTCCAGAACCCGAGGGGTCGGCCTCGACCCTCCCCAGGTGCTCTCTGCCAAAGACTCCAAGTAGGGCCATTCTCCCCAGCTGCGGTGTAGAGCACATTTTTAACATCTGGTCCTGTCCGGACTGGCCCAAGTGCCATTGCATGAACAATCTCCTGTTTAATTTGTACAAAACTTTGTTGCTGCTCAGAACCCCATTCAAAATCATTCTTCTTCCGTGTCACACGGTAGAGGGGGCTAACAATCATACTATAATTTGGAATATGCATTCTCCAAAAACCCACAACACCTAGGAAAGCTTGTGTTTCCTTTTTGTTAGTTGGTGGAGACATGGCTGCAATCTTGTTTATCACCTCTATTGGAATATGACGACGTCCATCCTGCCATTTTACTCCTAAAAACTGGATCTCCTGTGCAGGTCCTTTGACTTTACTGCGTTTAATGGCAAAGCCAGCCTTTAGAAGAATTTGAATTATTTTCTTTCCTTTATCAAGGACTTCCACGGCTGAGTCACCCCACACCACAATATCATCAATGTATTGCAGATGTTCTGGGGCCTCACCCTCCTCCAGCGTGGCCTGTATCAGTCCATGGCAGATGGTGGGGCTGTGTTTCCACCCCTGGGGCAGTCGATTCCAAGTATACTGCACCCCTCTCCAAGTGAAAGCAAACTGAGGCCTGCACTCTTTTGCTAAAGGGATTGAGAAGAATGCATTGGCAATATCAATGGTGGCATACCATTTGGCTGCCTTGGACTCCAATTCGTATTGGAGTTCCAACATGTCTGGCACGGCTGCGCTCAGCGGCGATGTGACTTCATTCAGGCCACGATAGTCTACTGTCAGTCTCCACTCTCCAGTAGACTTTTGTACCGGCCATATAGGGCTGTTAAAGGGTGAATGAGTTTTGCTGATCACCCCTTGGCTCTCCAATTGGCGAATCAACTTATGAATGGGAATCACTGAGTCTCTGTTGGTGCGATATTGCCGACGGTGCACTGTTGTGGTTGCAATTGGTACCTGTTGCTCCTCAACCTTCAGCAAACCCACAACAGAAGAGTCCTCTGAAAGGCCAGGCATGCTGGATAATTGTTCAATCTCTTCTGCCTCCACTGCAGCCACACCAAAGGCCCATCTGTATCCTTTTGGGTCCTTAAAATACCCTCTCTTAAGATAATCTATACCTAAGATGCATGGAGCTTTGGGGCCTGTCACAATAGGATGCTTGTGCCAATTTGTGCCAGTCAGACTCACTTCAGCTTTTAATACAGATAGCTGTTGAGATCCCCCTGTCACTCCAGAAATACAAATGGATTCTGTCCCTTTAAAATTTGATGGCATCAGAGTACATTGTGCACCGGTGTCCACTAAAGCCTTGTATTCTTGTGGATTTGATGTGCCAGGCCAACGAATCCACACAGTCCAATAAACCCGATTATCCCTTTCCTCCACCTGGCTGGAGGCAGGGCCTCCCTAATACTGGTCATCGCAGTCATCATTTACTGTTTCCCACGAAACACCAGAGGTCCCCTCGAGGGAATCAGAATTGAAATCAACCCTCCTATCTTGTCTAGGAGGTTGCTCACTGGAAACTGGAGCGACATTCCTCCAAGGAGAGTTACTTCTTTTAACCCTTCCTTTACGCAACTCCTGTGCCTGTGCTCTTGGAGTAGATGGGGTAGGTGGCCTATCACACTTGCTCATATTCTCTCCTTGGTCCTGTGGATGGGACCGCGAAACATCCTGGGGTGTATACTCCTTATGTTCCTGCTCTTGAGCACGGGGACGCTTATTCTTAAAAGCTTGAGTACTGGCAGGTGGAGAGCGATACATGAATTGATCAAACTTCCGTGACATTTTCTCTACAGCTGACACAACAGCCTGTAGGGAACAAGGCACATTTTCTTCATATTGCCGAAGTTGAGCGGCTAGTTGTTCCACCGTTTGCCTCTCATCTTCTTTCCAGGAGACAACTGCCAACGAACTGGCATAGCTTGGTGGTGCACTTCGTAGGAACTTTCGCCACATAACTCGTGTGCATTGAATTTCATCTGGGTCTGTGGGTGCATAGTCATTATAAATAATCTCCAGCACAGCTAACTCCCTCAAATATTGAATGCCTTTCTCCATGGTGGTCCACTTACTTGGGGGGGCTTGTAATATCTTCCTTGAAGGGGTATCTTTCCTTCACACCCAACAAAAGTCGCCTCCAGAGGCTGAGGATTTGTGACGGTCTTCCCATAGCCTTATCAATGCCCCCGTCCCGGGACAAGGAGCCCAATTGCCTGGCTTCTTTGCCCTCTAAGTCCAAACTGTGGGCTCCATTTTCCCAGCATCGGAGCATCCAGGTGATAATGTGCTCACCTGGGCGACGGCTGTAATCTTTTCGCACTTCTCGCAGTTCGCTCAGGGACAAGGATCGGGTGATTATCTCTGGCTCTGGCTCTGACTCTTCCTCCCGTTCCTGTGATGACACTGGTTCATCTTCATCCCTCCCAAGGCGAACTGATTTTTTTATGTGTTTCTTTTTCTGGACAGGAGCAACTGACACTGCCACAGGTTGATCCTCTGCCACAGGTTGATCCTCTGATTCAGGATCAGTGTCTGCTGTTGGAGTTAGGGCAGCAACAGCATCAGTTGCCTCAGTTTGAATAGCCACAGTGGTTGCTAGGGTGGCATTCCTAATCTGTACAAGTAAAAAACTCTTCCAATACCTGTTCATATTCTTCTGTATATCAATCCCTCCGTAGCTGCCCAACCTCATAACAGTCTGGAAAACACATTTCACAACTCTACCCAAGAAAAACACCCTACCTAGAGGACAGAACAATAAAACCACAATGGCTGGGACATCCCAAGTGTGTTCGGAATTGTCAAAAGCTATTGCAGTTAACTTGAATGAGTAAGGGAGGATGGAAAAAATAGAAAAATTACATCCCATTTTTCCCATGAACTGGGTGTCATTACTGTCACTACATTCTGAAAATAAATGTCCAAGTTGCCGAAATGCCAACCAAGTCATGTACAAGTATTGGCCTAGCTCCACACCCAGTGATACAACCATACCATAAGCCAGTAACAACCAGTACATCAGAACGAGTGCTTTCGTCCCTTTTCCAAAGGACATAAACACTATCAGAGAGAATACATAGTGCATATGACAAATTACGGGCCAACAGCAGTTAAGCAAATACATCAACATTGTGACAATTCTTTCAGCCTACTGTGTCTTATTTCAACCCTGCGGGCCCCACGTTGGGCGCCAATAATGTCGTGGTTTTGCCCAGCCGGAGCAAAGGGGAAGAAAACCGCGACTCCTCCCCCTCCCCCTCTTGACGGAATGCGGAGGGGATCGGAGAGGGAGGAAAAAAAAAAAGTAAAAGAGCCCGCGTAAGTTGAAATAAGAACAGTTTACTGGGGAAATTGAAGAGTAACAACTATAACAAAGACAAGGGAATATTACAAAGAAAACTGGTGAGTGATACAGTTGCTCACCACCCGGGACCCGACGTAAGCGACCGCTCCCGACCGGCGACCGAGAGCCCGCGCGCCCCCCCGGAAGGGCTTATACCGGGGCAAGCGCTTATTCCGGCCAGCCCCCACCTGTACCCTGGGCATGACGGTTAGGATGGTATCGAATACCTGCTGGCCAGCCTGGGTCAGCTGTTCAGGCTGTGCCCTTTCCTGGTTCCTCACGGGAATTAACTCTATCCTGGCTCAAACCAGGACAGATGTAAGCTCAGACCCATTTACTAAGTATTGCCTTTGTCATCTATTTCATATGGTTTCAGAGTTTTCAAAATCTTGAAGAAAGAAACTTTGTCTTTCTTGGCAAGAAAATGAAGCCACCATCAATTCTGGAAACACTACCACTTCTTGAAGATCTGGAAAGGGTAATGCTAATGTAATACATTACATTTAGTATTTTTAAGACTAGTATCATACCTTAACTTTCAGATACTAAATACTATAGTAGCTAATTTTGATTGAGGAATGTGTTGGAGGTTGTTCATACGGTTGAGTAAATTATGCTTCAGAGAGACTGTAGAATTGTACAGTTTCATCTGATCTATCAACCACTGCTACAAATGATGGCATTTGAATTAGATGTAAGAATTTAACTCCTCATCCCAGAAGAACTCTTATCATATTGTGTGTTAAGGAAATGTATTATGCAGTGGGTCAAAGGCTTTTAAATTGCTCAGTGCTTTGTGTTGCCTTGTTGGTGTTTCAAGCACACGATTTTCAGGTAGAACTCTTTATTTCTCTTTCTGTAGGAACTTACTTGGAAAAAAGTTGTAGGCCCTAACTCCACTGAATCTTACTGTTGGCCACCAATAGCTCAAGGATGTGATGTAGTTGCCATCTCATGTCAGGGAAATAATCCTTTCTTGTATATTCCACCAATTCTTACACTTTTGCAGTTGAGCAGTTGCTACAAAGCCTTGAGAAACGGGAGTGGAGGATGTATATATTAGAGTACTGCAGGTTTTGTGTTCTAAGGTGCAAATGTCAATGAATGATCCAAAAGGTAGTGCATGTTGAGAATGGGTGCATCTGATGTCATCTTAGAGTATCTTCATGATGCTTCCCAGGTTATTTAGGCCATCTGCTTAGACATTGACAGAGATGGACTGCATGAGTGTGGGAGTCTGTAACTTACTTATCAAGTAGTATCTAACAAGTGGTTAATGTCATATCACTTTGATACTCGATGAAGCTTGATTTTTAAGGGGCTGTTACATAGTGAAATGGAAATGTCTGGTTTGATTTTTAAAACATTGTCATTCATTTTCTAATGCATTAGATCACAGAAACATAGACTCACTGAGGCTGTAAGGGACCACTGAAAATGGCTCACACAGCTCCAAGTAAGACAAGATGTTTCTGCTTCTATGAAACTTTTGGACCTTTCACCGTGTGTTGCTGCACATCCATTTGTCTCCAGCTTGGTGCACGGTTCCTCGGGCCTGTACCATCTGCATTGAAGAGGTGATATGGTGTTAAAAGCTTCTGTTTGAAGCATTTAAAGGCCTGTTTTGCGGATTTTAGTTTTGCCCTAAATTCTGAAATAGTACAATGACTAAGATTCTAAACAGTTGTCTCATGCTATACTGTAACTCTTTTGTCCATACACACCTAGCCACTAGCACTTATCTTGTGTCCTGGGTGGAAGAAGGCACAACTTGTTTTTGAGCTACTGAAAACATACCAGAGATGCTCCAGACAGCTTCATCCAATGTTGTTAATACTTGGGCAGAACAAAGAAGCAGCTAAAAGTGTGAAAATCTGAGGAAGTAAGAATACTTCTGTCGTCTTAATGACACTTGAATGCAATGTAGGCTGTCTTAGTTGCACAAAACTGTAAGAAATGAAGTCTTACTTTTTCCTATCAAGTGATCATTTTGTTTCTTAGATGCTGTAACTCTAGTGATGCATGAAAGTTCATTAATGCTATTGAACAGTAAATAGTTTTAAAGCTGTTAAAATGATCTGTGTTTTTGCAAGTCTCATAACCACTTTTTTGAGTCAAACAAGTGGGAGGGGTTTGCAGAGGTTCATGCTGAATTAAGATTCATCATAGATGTTCCTGATTTAGAAGCAGGTTTTACAATAGTGGTTTTATTTTTACATGTGTGTATTTTTACATACATGTGTAGATATGGAAGATACAATATTGGCTTTATTTTGTTGTTAAAACCAAACTTCTAAAGGCTATGCTTGAATGTGTTTAAATGTTTACCTTCTGTCGATCTGGTTCTACCATGGTCCTGTTGGGAAATGAAATGACATCCTGCTGTTTAAACCTGTTAACAAAGACTTTTCAGTGTTTCAGAAACACAGTTTTGCCTACTCAGATCTTAAAGACACACAGGGGTAAAGAAATAGAAGCGAACTAAAATGACTGTTGACTAGAAGTCAGAACATGGAGTTATATGGTCCCTATTTAAAACAAAACAAAACAAAAAACCCCAACCAAAAATCAAACACACACAAATATCCAAACAAAAATACCTTACCACCAAAACCAACCAAAAAAACCCTTCCCATAACTTCAAGATGATGCATCTGAAATGCAATTGAGACCTTCTTAATAAAACTAGTGTGTCATGTGGAATGTAAATTAATGTTAACAGTTTTCCTTTACCGACTTGTAGGTGAGGTAATAGTGCCTACACCATATTGCCTCCTGAGACTGTCTGAACGTCACACGCTGTTTCGTAATCTTTGCCATCTTGTTCTTGATGAGGTTGAGGTGCTGTTCTCTGGTGCTCCTGAAAGGTAAATAGCTTACATGTTCAGATGGTAAAATACTATTCAATTGTGCAAGTGTCTTGAAAGCAAGTGTCACCCAGTGAAAACAAACACCTTCCTGAACCCCAGTGGTAGAGTTGAAAAGAAAATGAAGTTTGAAAACCCCACATTTTTATACTTCTGGCAGAATGAAGTATTGGAGAAGTGGAGTTGTAATCAGTCAAAGCAGACTTTGCCTTGTTTTTTTCTTTAATCAGTGAGCCCTGTCTTGTTCTGTTTATTCCTTTCCTCTATCTATTTAGAACATAAACCAAAATAGGCAAAGATTAAAGGTCCTGTAAATGGAATTACTTTTGTAGTAGAGCAAACACAATCCTCTGGAGTGAAGAAACGTTGCAGTGGAAGATCATGCCTGTTTAACAAGAGTTGAAGGGAGGATTTTTCCTTCTCTGTCATGTTGATGCAGACTTCCTGAAAAATGAGTATATTCTGGCCTTGTCAATTGAACCAAATATTTTCTCTATTTGCACTGTCCATAGACATGGGATATAAATTCTCTCTTCTAGATGGAGCAGTTGCTTCCTACTAAGGTATCATTGTGGTTTTGAAAACAGTTTTGATAGAATCCTGTTACATTCAGACTGCCATTTTTAGTAGTTAAATAGTCATGAAACCTTCCTGGTTACCGGTTTGACTTTGCTATAGTGGCTCTTCACATCTCAGTAACAATTTGTATGTCAAAACTCCCTTCACTTGGCTTTTCAGTCCCTACTTTACTGGAGAGTCTTCCTGTACAGCAGTACTGTAGAGTCTGTCTCATCTCCACCTTGGATAATGATTGCTGAGGGCAGGTGTGTAGACACTGGTGCTTCCTTTCAAGGTTAGTACTTGGATCTGAGAACTGCTGGGTGCTTTCCTTTTTGGATGAGCTGCTTACACTTTCTTCCTGTCCTGTCTTTTGCTAGAATTCAGGTGCGCTCAAGTCATGCAATCAATGGGTGTTCCCCATTCCCAAAAATCATAGGTTGTGAGAATAGACAATAAAAACTGGGTGGATTCCTTGGTGTCACTCCATTTCTGCCTAATAAATAAGCTTTTGTTGGCAGCTGGTAGTTGAAACTCGTTGATAACCTATAGATACAGTTTGAGTGCTTGAAACCTGGACAGATTTCGTAATACTCCTGTTACAAACTTGTACTTCCCTTTTGTGCACTCAAGACAGCAGTTGTTGCCTTTCCTCATCTAGTTCTGCTTCTGCTGACTGAAGAGCCTGGATAAATGTCTTACAAATCAGTTGTCAATTGGATAAGTGTTCACTGTCTCTTTTGTTTAGAACTCGGTATAATGTTGCTTTCCTTTAAGAATCTCTAGTTGCACTGTGAGAGTTTTAGGGTTTTAGTAAGTGGAAATTACCTTTCTGGTCTTCTTTTCTGTCTGGCCTCATACACTCAGCTGTATCTCAGTACTTGTGCCTAGCATGAGCCTTTGGATGAAATGCACCCAGCATTATGTGAATTGGTGTTCTTGGTAGCTTATGTCAAGCATTTTCTGTGCAAAAAGAGGGAAGGCGTCACGCTTCCCCAGTCAGTTCTTCTAAATCTCATTGTAAGGTTGGAGACCACTTAAAATTAAGCTTGGATGATGTGAAATGCCTTAATGGTTAGTAGCTTGACAGGTAATACTGTAGTTCACTAGTGTTCGTTTAAGTGGAATACCACCAAGACCTAATAGATCTTGCTCTATAAACTTGTGTCCAGTCTGGACTGGGCGATGGACAGTTACTATTCATAAGGATTCATTCATTCAGGATTATACCTAATCTTTGGAGTAAGAAGAGGTCATCATCTTCTGAAATGCATGTGTACAGCAGTATTTGTCATCTCTTTAGGCTGGAAAGAGGTAGGTCACCTTCAATATGAAAACGTCTCATTAACTTAAGAAACCATCGGTTGTCTTTTTTATAACGTATTTTATGCTTTCAGCTTCTGCCTCTCCACGTTGTAAATGCAACAAACTACTTTGGTCGAAGAGTAGATCAGCAGAAGGACCAATATACAATTCTTGCTGAAGGAATTAATGGGTATTTTAAGGAACCTGGTAATAAGATTGCTGTTAAAAATGTGGAGAAGCTGGCATTTCATGGTTTATGTCAGAAAACAGTTATTCACAGGTAAAAATGTGGATTTGTTTTGGTTTAAATTATTCATGTGCTCTTTTTAATACAAAGTAATTTAGAACTTTTACTGCTAAGTTAAAGTTAACCCACCATGAAAACTAGCAAAAAAATCTCTGCTGTACAAATTGTTCTTTAAAAAGCTCTCCCATGCTGCCTGTGCTGAAGGGAAGCCAGAATGGCTCCACATACACACCACTGAACATTGTGCTGTGAAAGTTTAATCTTTTTTAGACACAAGGAGGTGAAGAAACTTTACAACTATAATAATTCTTTGTTTCCTCTCCAACTCTGAAGGGCTCAGGTGCTAGATATTTCCCCAAAAGAGAAGGAAAATATGTTCTGTAGTGTCAAAATTAACTATATAGATGAAGGCAGAACATGTCAAGTCCAAAGTTACCAGCTGCTTCACTCACCTGCCAAGTTTCAGTGTCTGCCACCTCAGGCTGGGGACTTTGTAGAGTGACACCCATTGGTAATGAACTGGAGTGGAACCCAAAGGTAATATTTATCAGATTTTCAATGGTATGTTCTTTTATTTCTCTTTGTGTGTTATTTTCTGTAAGAAAGCAGTAATGAACTGCAAAGTTAGTTTTCAAATTTAACTCCTCATTAGTATTGACAAGAAATATCTACTATTGGCCAGATTCTGAGAAATCAGCTTTCTTGGTTTGTTTTCCTGCAAAATCAAGTGAGATTTATGCGATTTTTTTTCTTCAATTCTTCTGAATTCAGTATCTTCTTCCAGAAAACGTTACTGCTGCTTTTGCATCTGTGGGGATTCAACGGGGGAAGGGTAGCCTCTGTAAATGAAACTGTGTTTGAGTAATGTCCCATTCAGGAAGCTCCTTCCCTAATGAGTAACAAAATCTGGTTTTATTTGTTTAATACTCGTGTCATGTTTAAGCTTGGAAGATTTGTTTCATTACAGTTATTGTAAAGTTATGTTGGAATTCACCTCAAGTGCAGTGACTTTTTTTCCTTAGGTAACTAATTCTATTCATCAAACAGTTAAAGGAGAACTACACAAAGCAAAAGTAGTACTGACCTTGGGAAACACAACTGGGATTGACCCAATGGGAGGTATAGAATTGCAGCATTACAGAATATTTGTATCTAAACTCCTTTACCAAGAGCACCTGTTCTTTTCTTTGCTTCTGTGCGTTCCAAGTTCAATTTGATTCCACACGGTATTCAGGTAATACTGTTGGATAATGTACTGTGGTGGTGTCTGACCCCTGGAACAGGTTTCTCAGAGACTGTAGAGTCTCTGTCCTTGGAAATAAGCAGAAGCAACCAGCATGTGGTCCTGGGCACATGATTCTAGGTGTCCCTGCTTGAGCAGGGAGTTTGGATGCAATTATCTCCAGAGGGCCATTCCAGCCACAGCCATTCTGTGGTAAACTGAGATAACTTCTCATGACAATAATCTCAGGCATGGGATGAAATTGTTTTAATTATTGGTTTTCTCAGAGTCAACTCTTCAGGTTTTGCTGAAATGAAAATATTACAGTCAGTGCCATGTTTGTATTGTTCTGTCGGTTCCCTGGCCTGTAATAAAGGCACTGGCAAATATTCTTCTCGGTAAGACTGACTGGAAGGTAACAGCCCTCCATGCAATGAGTGTTTCCTCTCAGCATTCTCCTATTCTCCCAAAACCTTGTTGGTAGGAGATTCACTTAGAGGTGAGTTTTGCTTAAAGAGTTGGTTATTTTTTAATTGTCTGGACAAGTTCATCAGAAAGGCCACCCCTCCATCTCAGGATCGTGACGTGCCTCTTGTGGCTGCTTGGTCCTGTCCAAGAATACAGTTAGTTAGTGTTTTGGAATGTGTGATGCTGTTTTCCATCTGACCATTCAGTCAATTTCAGATGAAAAATACAGTGGAAACGGGGAATTACTGGAAGTAATTCTCTTTAGCAGCTTCCTCTTCTATATGGCACATCTCAGCCTTTTTCTGATTGCCATGCTTTTGTTCTTGTTTAGAGTTTTTCTAACTGTGTCCCCCCAGCAGTTTTCTTCTTCTATTTTGGTCTAGGAAGTTATTCTGTGTGGTGTGTATTTCAGCTGTAACTTGTGTAATCAGGGCTCAGATTGTTTACTTGGTTGCTCTCTTGGTTGTGTTCCATGGAGTTAACTACGAGTTCCTTACGACACTATTATGATGAAAAAGATGGCAATATCTGGAGAAGAATTAAACATGGGAACGTGCCTGTTGGGACATTGGGAGAAAACCAATTACTTACAGGTATCAATAAACGGGTACATGTTTAAAGCTTCACTTAGAGTAGCTTAGAGTTAGACTACGGATGAGTTATGTTTTCAACTTGGTGTGTTTTGTCATCCAAGGTCCGGGTTACCAGGCTTCCAGACTTGAAGATGTCAGTTAACGAATACGACGTTCAATCTGAGGTTTTGCCTACAGGTCTGGGAACTGACAATGCAGAACATAGAACACAACTTCAGAAGCTGTGCAGCCACATGAACATATTGGACATGCAGCAAACTTGGAGCCCTTGTAAGAGTTTACAAGGTCTTTTGAGCATACACTTTATGAAAAAAGAATGCTACAATTAAGGAGATGTTTTCATGATTGATATTACTGACTGTGTGTTTTGTTTGAACACAGAAACAATAGTGTTTGTAATATGTCTGCATTCCTGTGACTGTCTGTAGTGGGTCTGGGATGGTAGTGACTTTCCACAGCAGCTCCTGCAGTGCTGTGCTTACTGTTGATATCAATATTATGACTACCGCTCGCACAGCATCAGGGCTGTCCCTCCAGCATTCCTTCCCCCACCTTCACCAATAGCTGTGGGTGGGCATGATCTTGGGAGGGACTATGGCCAGGACAGCTGACCCAGGCTGACCAAGGAGATATTCCATACCATATGATGTCAGCTCAGTAATGCAAACTGGGGGAGAGGAGCAGGAAGGGGAGGTGAGATTCATTTCTGGCCTTCCCAAAGCAACCGCTACGCGTACCGCAGCCCTGCTTCTCGGGAGGTGGCCGGACATCGCTGCTGATGGGAAGTAGAGAGGAACAGCTTTATCTGTGTCATAAATTAAGACCACAGTGGATCATAATCCAATTATAGTTTTATTAATTGTAGCAAGTAGAATATGAGCAAAGACAGCGCTGGACGACAGGGGAGTCTGCGCTCCGCCAACTGCCGCCCTGATCAGTTCGAACAGTCCCTTTTTATACATTTTAAATTCGTGGCCGTGAAGTAATGTAGGTATTCTGTGCGTGCTCCAGGTGCTGTGAGATGGTCGTTTTCCTGTGAGGGTGTCGTTTTCCGCCTTCCGGTGGTTGTTGAGCAAGGAGTCTTCCTCCATTGTTCCATAGTTGATCTCTCACTTGTATGTCTTATACGGAGTCGTTCATCCCACATCTGCCAGTTTCTCAGAACATCCTATGGTTATTTTTGACCAGTATATCCCCTGCTTGCATAATCGATATCCGTTTTGTATATGCCATTGCAGTTATCTTATCTCACACAAGGATGTCTGGTAGCTGTTTGCATAAGCGACTTCCTGTCTTCTGTTGTTTAACCTTTACATCGAGCCCAACATAAATTTTCAATAAACAATACCCTGATTCTTAGTTTCTCACATCTGCTTCTGCTTTGCTTCCCGCACGCAGCTTTGCTGCTTCTTTATTAAATTGCTTTTATCTCAACCCACGAGACTCCCATCTTATTTTTCTCTCCTTTCCTGGCTTGCTGAGGAGGTGGGGGATAGAGTGGTGTGGTGGGCACCTGGCATCCAGCCAGGCTCAAACTACCACACCTACTTACCACTGTAGTTGGGGTCTGTGTACCTGCTTTCTTGTAGTGTCCACACGCAGTGGCATAACTTCTACTGGCAGCCTGTGTGTTTTCAATGGGAACTGAGCAGCCCAAGTGCATGGGATTGGAGATAAGTCCCACAGGAAAGCAGCTGCAAATGTGACACAGTGCAAGATGACAGACTACAATGGGACCTACTTACCACTATAGGTGGAGTCTGCCTTCCTGCTTTCTTGTAGCTCCCATACGCAGTGGTAGAGCTTAACCGATACCATGTATTTTTTCAATGGGAGCTGAGGAGTCCCAGTGATTGGGAATGGAGATAGCTCCCTCAGGAAAGCAGCTGCAAATGTGACACAGTGCTGGCTGATATACTGCATGGGGACATCACAGCACACGTGGGCACTGCAATGGGGTTCAGTGACATTGCCACACATGTGGCAATTTCAAAGAGACTGTGTGACATGACAGCCCATGTGGGCACGGCAAAAGTGCTCTATAACATCACATCACCTCTGGACACTCTAACAGTGCTCTGTGACATCACAGCACATGTGGGTACTGCATCCAGGCTGTGTGACATCATAGAATCCTAGAATGGTAGGGGTTGGAACGGACCATTAGAGATCATCTAGACCAACCCTCTGCCCCACAATCAAGTTCACCTAGATCAGGTCGCACAGGAACGTGTCCAGGCTTGTTCTGAAGTCCTCCAAGGAAGGACACTCCACAAGCCCTGTGGGCAGCCTGTTCCAGTGCTCTGTCTTCCTCTTCCGTGAACGTTTGACATCACAGCACAACTGAACACTGCAACAGTGCCCTGTGACATCACAGGACGTGTGGGCCCTGTAACAGTGCTCTGTGACATCACAGCACTCCAGGGCACTGCAAGAGTGTTCTGTGACATCACAGCACAAATGGACATTGTTACAGTGCTCTGTGACCTTACAGCACATCTGGGCACTGCAAGAGTGCTCTGTGACATCACAGCACATCTGGGAACTGCAGTGGGACTCTGTTACATCCAGCACATCTGGGCACTTCAAGAGTTCTCTGTGACATCACATCTGGGAACTGCAACATGGCTGTGTGATATTGCAGCACATGTTGGTACTGCAACGGGGCTCTGTCATTGCAGCACATGTGGGAATTGCAGAGAGGCTGTGTGACATCACAGCTCATCTGGGCACTCCAATAGTGCTCTGTGACATCACAGGACGTCTGGGCACTGGACACACACTGCTCTGAGACTTCACATAGTATCTGGGCACTGAAACGAGACTCTGTCATCACAGCAGACGTGGGCACTGCAACAGTGCTCTGAAACATCCTATCACAAGAGGACATTGCTACAGTGCCTGTGAGATCACAGCACAAGTGGGAACTACAGTGGTACTCTGTGACATCACAGCACATCTGGGCACTGCAACAGTGCTCTGTGACATCACAGCACATCTGGGCATGACAAGGGGGTGTGTGAAATCAGAGAACATCTAGGCACTACAACAGGACTGTGTGGCACAGCAGTACATGTGGGCATTGCAGAGGATGTGCGGTGTGCGTCACATCACAGCACATCTGGGCAGTGCTACACTGCTCCGTGACATCATAGCATATCTAGGCACTGGAACGGGGCTGTAGGACATCACAGAAAATCTGGGCACTGCAACAAGAGTGTTTGACATCACATCACATCCAGACACTGCCGTGGGGTTCTGCGGCGTCCTAGTACTAGGCAGTGCAACAGTGCTCTGTGACATCACAGCACATCTGGGAAAGGCAACAGTACTCTGTGACATCATAAGACATGTGCACTGCAATAGGACTATGTAACGCAACAGCACATCTGGGCTTTGCAGCAGGGCTGTGTGATATGACAGCACATCTGGGCACTGCAATAGTGCTCTGTGACATCACAGGACGTCTGGGCACTGGACACACAGTGCTCTGAGATTTCACACAATACCTGGGCACTGAAACGAGACTCTGTAACATCACAGCAGACATGGGCATGGCAACAGTTCTCTATAACATCACATCACCTCTGGATGCTGCAACAGTGCTCTGTGACATCACAGCACATGTGGGTACTGCATCTAGACTATGTGACATCATAGAATCCTAGAGTGGTAGGGGTTGGAAGGGACCATTAGAGATCATCTAGAGCAACCCCCTGACCCAGAATTCAGTTCACCTAGATCAGGTCGCACAAGAACGTGTCCAGGCTTGTGCTGAAATCCTCCAAGGAAGGAGACTCCACAAGCCCTCTGGGCAGCCTGTTCTGCAGGGTTTCTTTTTCTTTGTGCAGGGGTTCTTCTTTGTTGCGCGAAATGGGAGTGACCAGACACCAATCTGATGTGCATCAGCTCCAATTTATTGTCACATCATCATCACTTCTATATCTTTTCCAAATGCTTTGTACGTGCCACAATTCATGGCAAATAGTTAATACTAAGCATCACACACTATGCATAAGGCCTCAAAGTTTCATTTTGGTAAGAACTTAAACACCAACCTCACTGTGTTTAAACATCATCCTTATTGTGCTTAAAACATCAGCCTTATTGTGTCTAAAATATCACCCCATCTGTTCAATCTTCAGTTAGTTTTCTCTCACACTATGGTTATGCTTACCTTACGTTTAGTTACCTTTATATTATTGTTAGTTACATATGTTACCATTTATTAGTCAAGTACAGTCAATCATACAATGCTAAATTGAGTGCTATATTCAGTCCTCTAACAACGCTTGGTTTAATGTCCTGTCCTATCTTCTTGCTTTGACCTTGTTTCTGTTACAATCTGCTGTTTCGGTTTTCCCCTTGCTCAAGCTTGCTATGGATGTGGACGAGGAGGTGCAAGCCGGTCCATCACAACTTTATCCGTCCATAATTAACCTCAACTCCCATTGAAAAAATACAAACTGTCGGTAGAAGTTATACCACTGCGTATGAGAGCTACTAGAAAGCAGGAAGGCAGACTCCAGCTACAGTCGTATGTAGGTCCCATTGTAGACTATCAGCCAGCACTGTGTCCCATTTGCAGCTGCTTTCCTGTGGGAGCTATCTTCAGTCCCACTCATTTGGACAGCTCAGCTCCCATTGAAAAAATACATGTTGTCGGTTAAGTTATACCACTGAGTATGGGAGCTACAAGAAAGCAGGAAAGCAGACCCCAGCTACAGTAGTAAGAAGGTCCCCATGCAGTCTATCAGCCAGCACGGTGTCACATTTGCAGCTGCTTTCCTGTGGGAGCTATCTTCAGTACCACACTCTTTGTCTCCTCATCTCCCATTGAAAAAATACATGTGTCTGTTAAGTTACAGCACTGCGTATGGGAGCTACAAGAAAGCAGGAAGGCAGATCCCACCTATGTGGGGAGTTTTGTGGAGACTTGGCTAGAGAAAAGAGGACATGATAGAATACAGCTGGTTAGGCAGTAAGCATTAAGCGATAAGATAGTGGACTCCTGCTCAAGGCCGTGAGAGCAAGAGAGCTGTATGATAACAGGATGAGAAAGCAGGAGCTTAGTTTGGGTTAAGCAGCCACACGTATCTGGAGTATGTTGAAACAAGGGCGAGGTTTGCACCTAACTGGGAACCAATGATGAGCTTAGCTTTTGCAATATGTATGAGCCTGATTATTGTATCTATAAAAGAGTTGTATCTTTGCAAATAAAGTTGAGACTTGTTGCACTGCAGGGTGGGCTTGTCTCCCGTCGTCTTCAGCAAATGGTGACCCTGACGTGATACGCGAAGGACGTGATATACCGACTGGGCGCCACGCAGAGCGACGAAGGGGTTCGGGTCCTATGCAGCAAGGACGGCAATAAGCGTGAAAATTGGGAACACACCGTGCCCTGGGTGACCGTATAGCCGAGCCCGGCCGATACGTGCCGCTGGACCTGGAAGGGCTGCAACAGCGCGCTGACAAATAGGTGTGGAAAGGCAAGCGGCATATGATTTATTTACTGCATTCTTGCAGAAGCGGCAGATAAAGGGTATAGATCTGCAAAAAGACCTACCAGGGTTGTTAGCTTATGGGTATGCTAAGGGAGTGTTTCAGAATCCACATACAGTGCATGAATTGAGCGAATGGCGTAGATTTGGGGATTTGCTGTGGGAAGCTACCCTGGAGGACGATGAGATAGCTGAAAAGTTAGGGAAGTTTTGGCGGATAGTGCACAATGAGTTGTTGCAACATCAGGCAGAAAAGAAGGCTGCTGAGCACACATCAGCAGCACAGAGTAAGAACAAAAACGATGAGCGTGACTGGTTCCAATCCACCCCGCTGGCTCCTACCGTCTCAAAAGTAGTGCTCCCCACCCCGCGTGTAGAAAATGACCCTGGAGGCACGGACGGGGTACGAGAACCATATGAGCCATCAGCCCCTCCCGAGGAACAAGAGTGTCGGCTTAAAGAGCCCCCGCCTCCCCCCCCCCCCCCACTTAGTGAGCCTGTCCCTGGGGCAGAGAGTGAACTGGCAGAGGCACCGACAGTAGTGCCGGGAGAAGCGCCGGGAGAGGCGCCGGGAGTGGCGCCGAGAGCGGCGCCGGGAGCGGCGCCGGGAGCGGCGCTGAGGCGGATGATACCGAGAAAAAAGAAAAAGGTTCCTCTCTACACAAGAGTATTTACAAAGTCAGAGAGGCGAAGGGGCTTCAGAGCAGAGCCCCCGCGGGAGAGCTGCTTCCCATTCGAGCCCAGCCCGCCGAGTTACCCCTGGGACGACTCGCAGGGGAATGCCGAGCGGGCGGAGTCGGGCGGGGATGCAGCGCAGGATGATCAGAGGAGAGTGGGGGAGCGCGACCCCGTGTTACACTCGACACCATCGGGCATGTGAGGGGAGACAAAGAAAACACGGGAGAGAGTAACAGCGGCTGCGCCGCCGGCGCCGGGGCCGGCACGGAGTGAGCCAGACCCCCCCCTCCCCTTCCATCCGCAGCCGCCGCCGCGCAGCCGCTTCCCGCGCCCGGTCGGTGTCTCCGGAGCCCCCCCACACACACCGCGCCGACACCGCCCGCCCCGGCCCTCACGGACCGCTGGGCTCGTCCTTTCCATCCTCAGTCCCTTGCCTCAACGAGTGTAAAAACTGTTGGTCGTGATGTTGAAAGCTGCAGGCTTTCACTCCAAGCCCGGACGGCGAACACCCCAAGGAAGACGAGAGACCGGCTTGTTGCAAAAGCAAGAGGTGAGCTTTATTGCGGAGCTCCGGGCCGTCTCGTATCTCACGCAGGAGACAGAGGAGGCGGCCCCGAGGCTTTGCAGGTAGGGGTTTATATATGCTGGGGATGAGGGACGGAAAATTCCAACACACGCACACAACTTCCCCTAAACCCAGGTGCCCTGCTGGCAAGGTGGGGACAATGGATCCAATTTTCTGAGAAATGTTTCTCAGACCCTGCGGTTTCTGATGCAACGGCCAGGGTTGGTTTCATCATCCTTTCTCGTGGCCTAGTCGGCCTTTCTGTGACTGAGCCTCACTGGCTCCATTTTGTTTCATTTTATTCTTTCAGAACAAGTTGTTTTCTGTTGGGATTTAGAGGGGAAAAGTGCGGGTTTGTGGGAGTTGTGAGGGATGAATGAGGTGTGGGGGCAAATCTGAGAGGAAAAGTGAGGTTTGGGTGGCATTTCTGAGGGAAAAGGTGGGATTTGGGTGGAGTTTTGAGGGAAAAGATGAGAGTTTTGGGTATTTCTGTGGGAAAAGGTGGGATTTTGGTGGAGTTTTGAGGGAAAAGATGAGACTTTTGGGTATTTCTGTGGGAAATACCCAAACAAAAGTGGCATTTGGGTGGAGCTTCGAGGGAAAAGTGAGGTTTTGGGGCATTTCTGAGGAAAAAGGTGGGATTTGGGTGGAGTTTTGAGGGAAAAGATGAGAGTTTTGGGTATTTCTGAGGGAGAAGGTGGGATTTTGGTGGAGTTTTGAGGGAAAAAGTGAGGTTTTGGTAAATTTTTAAAGGGAAAAAGTGGGGTTTGGGTGGATTTTTGAAAAAACCAAATGTTTTGCTGGGGTTTTGAGGGGAAAAGTGGGTTTTTGTGGAAATTCTGAGGCTAAAAGTGGAGTTTGGGTGGAGTTTTGAGGGGGAAAATGGGGTTTTGGTGGAGTTTTGAGGGGAAAAAGTGGGGTTTGGTAGAGTTTTGAGGGGAAAGGTGCAGTTTTGGGGAACTTCTGGGGGAACAAGCGGGGTTTTGGTGCAGTTTTGAGAGAAACGGTGGTGTTTTGGTGGAGTTCTGAGTGAAAAAGCGAGGTTTTGGAGGTCTTTTCAGAGAAAAAGTGGGTTTTGGGTGCTATTCTGAGGGAAAAAGTGGGATTTTTGGGAACTGCTGGGTAAAAAAGTGCCATCTGAGGGAAAAAGTGGAGTTTTGGAAGCGGTTTGAGGGGCAAAAGTGGGGTTTGGGTGGATTTTGAATGCAAAAAAGGGGGGAGATGGTTGGGTTTTGACGGGAAAAGTGGGGTTTGGGGGAGTTGTGAGGGATAAAATGAGGTGTTGGTGCAGTTCTGAGAGGAAAAAAAAGGATTTTGGAGGAGTTTTGAGGCTGTAAAGTGGGGTTTGAGTACATTTCTGAGAAAGAAAAGTGGCATTTGGGTGGAGTTTTGAGGGAAAAGATGAGGTTTTGGGGCATTTCTGAGGGAAAAGGTGGGGTTTGTGTGGAGTTCACCCGTCCTGAGGAGGGACAAACGGCAGAAGCTATCGGGAACAGACTAACTGAAACCCCCACTGCCTGCCCCCCCGTACCGTTCGGGGCGGGGGGGACAGGGTAAAAACCCCGGGATCAGGGCTCTGAGCCTGGGAAGAGGGGAGGGGTGGCAAGAAGGTGTTCTTCAAAAGGCTGGTTGGACTCTTCATTGATGTATTGCTCTGTGTTGTTTCATTTTGGTGATGTTTTGGGTTTTTGGGGGTATGTTTTAGTTGATGTTGCATTAAATTGGTTTTTTTTCTGTTTCCTTCCCCAAACCGAGTGGCCTGGTCTGCTTTGTCCTGAACCTTCAGCGGCAATTAAGCTCTCCCTGCCCTTGAGCAATTCTCAGCCACTTGGGTACTCCTGACTAATCGTGGTCTTTGTTCCCTGATGGGCCTAAACCAGGACAATTTCTGAGAGCAAAAGGGAGGTTTTGTTGGAGTTTTAGGAGAAAAAGTGGGTTTTGGTGCAGCTTTGCAGGGAAAAGTGTAGTTTGGAAGAGTTTTGAGAGGCAAAGTGGGGATAGAGTAGATTTCTGAGGGCCAAAAGCAGTGGAGTTGTGGGATAAAATGAGGTTTTGGTGCAATTCTGAGGGGAAAAGGTGGGATTTGGGTGGAGTTTTGAGGGAAAAAGTGGGGTTTTGGTAAATTTTTAAGGGGAAAAAGTGGGGTTTGTGTGGATTTTTGAAAAAACAAGTGTTTTGGTGGGGTTTTGGGGAAATTCTGAGGGTAAAAGTGGAGTGTGGGTGGTGTTTTGAGGGGGAAAATGGGGTTTTAGTGGAGTTTTGAGGGGAAAGGTGCAGTTTTGGGGAACTTCTAGGGGAAGAAGCGTGGTTTTGGTGCAGTTTTGAGGTAAACAGTGGTGTTTTGGTGGAGTTCTGAGTGAAAAAGTGAGGTTTTGGAGGTATTTTCCGAGGAAAAGTTGGTTTTGGGTGCTATTCTGAGGGAAAAAGTGGGATTTTTGGGAACTGCTGGGTAAAAAAGTGCCATCTTGAGGGAAAAAGTGGAGTTTTGGAAGCGTTTTGAGGGGAAAAAGTGGGGTTTGGGGGAGTTGTGAGGGATAAAATGAGGTTTTGGTGCAATTCTGAGAGTAAAACAAGGATTTTGGAGGAGTTTTGAGGCTGTAAAGTGGGGTTTGAGTACATTTCTGAGAAAGAAAAGTGGCATTTGGGTGGAGTTTTGAGGGAAAAGATGAGGTTTTGGGGCATTTCTGAGGGAAAAGGTGGGGTTTGGGTGGTGTTTTGAGGGAAAAAGCAGGATTTTGGTAAATTTCTGAGAGCAAAAGTGGGGTTTAGGTGGAGTTTGGATGGAAAAAGTGAGGTTTTAGAGTAATTCTGAGGGGAAAAGAGGGCCTTTGGGGAAGACGTGAGGAGAAAAGGGGTTTTGTGTTTTTTTTTGAAGGACCAAGTGGGGTTTTGGGGGAGTTCTGAGGGATGAAAAGAGGTTTTGGGGTAATTGTGAGGGAAAGCAATTGGGATTTGGGTGTAGTTTTGAGAGGAAAAGTGGGGTTTTGGAGCAATTCTGAGGGGCATAGTGGGGTTTTGGTTTATTTCTGAAAGGAGAAGTGGGGTTTTGTTGGAGTTTTGGGAGAAAAAGTGGGGCTTTGGTGCAGTTTTGCAGGGGAAAGCTGGGATTGAGTATATTTGCGAGGGCAAAGAGCGGTGGAGTTCTGGGATAAAATGGGGTTTTGTTTCAATTCTGAGAGCAAAAGTGTGGGTTTGTGTGGAGTTTGCAAGGAAAAAGTGTGTTTTTGTTGGGGTTTTGAGGGGAAAAGTGAGGGTTTAGGGGAGTTCTGAGAGATAAAATGTGATTGGGGGAATTTTGAAGTCAAGTGAGGTTTGGGTGGCGTTTTGAGTGGAAAAATGGGTTTTTGGGGAACTTACGTGGCAAAAAGTGGGGTTTTGGTAGAGTTTTGAGAAGAAAAGTAGGGTTTGGGGGGTGTTTGGAGGGATAAAATAAGGTTTTGGCGCAATTCTGAGAGAAAAAGTGTGGTTTCAGTGGAGTTGTGAGGGATGAAAGGAGGTTTTTGGGCATGTCTGAGGGGAAAAGTGGGGGCTTTGGTGGTTTTCTGAGGTGGCAAAAGTGGGGTTTTGAGGGTATTTCTGTGGGGAAAAGTGTTTGATTTGGTAGAGTTTTGAGAGGAAAAGTGAGCTTTTGGGGAAGTCCTGAGGGGAAAGTGTGAGGTCTGGGTGTAGTTGTGAGAACAAAAGGAAGGTTTTGGTAACTATCTGAGGTCCAAAGTGGGTTTTGGGTGGAGGTTTGAAGGAACAAGTTGTTTTCTGTTGGGATTTAGAGGGGAAAAGTGAGGGTTTGTAGGAGTTGTGAGCAATAACATGAGGTGTGGGGGCAAATCTGAGGGGAAAAGTGAGGTTTGGGTGGCATTTTACAGGAAAACAATTGGAATTTGGGTGGAATTTGATAGAGGAAAAGCGGTGTGTTTGAGCAATTCTGAGGGAAAAGTAGAGTTTTTGTTTATTTCTGAGAGCAAAAGTGAGGTTTTGTTGGAGTTTTAGGAGAAAAAGTGGGTTTTGGTGCAGCTTTGCAGGGAAAAGTGTAGTTTGGAAGAGTTTTGAGAGGCAAAGTGGGGATGGAGTAGATTTCTGAGGGCCAAAAGCAGTGGAGTTGTGGGATAAAATGAGGCTTTGGTGCAATTCTGAGGGGAAAAGGTGGGATTTGGGTGGAATTTTGAGGGGAAAAGTTGGGTTTGGGTGGATTTGTGGAAAAACAAGTGTTTTGGTGGTGTTTTGAGGGGAAGAAGTGGTGTTTTGGTGGAGTTCTGAATGAAAAAGTGAGGTTTTGGAGGTATTTTCAGAGGAAAAGTGGGTTTTGGGTGGTATTCTGAGGGAAAAAGTGGGATTTTTGGGAACTGCTGGGTAAAAAAGTGCCATCTTGAGGGAAAAAGTGGAGTTTTGGAAGCATTTTGAGGGGAAAAAGTGGGGTTTGGGGGAGTTCTGAGGGATAAAATGAGGTTTTGGTGCAATTCTGAGAGAAAAACAAGGATTTTGGAGGAGTTTTGATGCAAATTGCCTTTGCATCAGGCCAGTGCAGAGAGCCTCAGGTTCCATCAGAAATCATCTGCTGGTTGTTTCAAGTGCAGAGCACAGAGTCTGGATAAATGTCCAGCAAGAACTGTAAAGGGAGAATCCCAGGCAACAAATGTGAAAAGGGAGGTGGAAAAGGGAGGGAGAATTCTCAAGTCCAGGTGGCCAAAATGTCAAAGCAAACCCAAAGTCAAGTCCCCAGGAGGTCAACAGAAACTTGTCACCACTGCAGTGAGAGGGAGAGTTTTAAAACACCCATTGTTTGCTCTTCCAGATGCTGGGTTAGTGAGGAAACACTGGGCTGGAGAAGAGCAGGAAAGAACAGGCAGCTGCGTCATTGAAACACCATCATTCAGTTTTGCTACTACCCAGACGACAGCCAAAGTATGTGCTGTAGAAGATACCACATCTGATGTTTTCCTTTATGTGACAATAAAAGGTGAAAAGGTAAGATATTTTTCTCTCTATAAAGCTCTTTGTGCACTGTGCTGTAGAAGTTATAACTTTGTGACAAATTTAAGACCGAAAAGTGTTATTTGCAAGTGAATTTTGTAATTTGCCATATACAGTAGAAGTGCAATCATTAACTTATTAGAAGATTTATTTTCTAAATCTGTTGTTTGTGAACTTTGGAATGAATTCTGTGAGGTGGAAACTTGTGAACCGCTTTGGAAGGTATTGACAAGCAAATGAAGTCCCCCAAGTACTTCAGATGAACAACTATGTGAATTTACTGTACTCTTGTCCTTCTTTGTGATACACTTAAAGATATTTCAAGAAGGCAGTTGCATGGTGTTATGAAAATAAATACAAGTTCATATGTGCATAAGGCTGAATTCCCAAACAGCTGGGAGAAAGGAAGAAAGCTCGTTGCACTTACCAAAGTGCGTAACTCCTGCTAAATCTCTGCTGCAGCTACTGTCAGACTTAAGCAGCTGCCTAGTAGACAAAAATAAATGTGTTTGAAAACTGCTGCCATTTGGAGTATTTTACCAAGACTTTTAACATTAGAGCTGTGGTCTTCACTGTAGACAATAACTTGGATTACATCTTAATTTGAATACCTTCTCTGTTCAGAATCACAGTTGGCAAGTGTCACTTCTCTCTGAGCCAGTAAGAACTTTTAAGTTGAATATTGTTTTTTCCTGCCAGGTTTGGATGCACTCTGAATCAAAGGGACACAAAACTAAGATAGTTTTTCTAAAAATGTTTAAAGCTGATAGAAAACTGAGCACAGAATTTTAGGCAAAAGCATGAAACTGGTAAGTAACACCTGTTTGGAGAACATAGAGGAAGATATGACCAACTTTCCTGCCCTGGAATGAGTACTCTTCAGAAAGCATTTGTACATACTGCATATGTCTTCCTGTTGTCTCCAGCTTCAAGTAAATTCTAAAGCAGTATGTGATGGTGACTTGCTTGTTGATTCTGGTCGGTCAAATACTTGGGTTTTTTAGGTATGCATTAATGATGATCTCGTCTTAAGCAGCTTTGCTCATTTTGAGCAAGCTGAAGGGAATGCAGTGAGTTCAGCAGATTATCAGGAGACCCAAACATCATTAAATCTTGACTCTCTTCCAATGAAAGTTGTTAATCCTGCACTTGATTTGAGGACAGTGCTGCTCCAGCAGAAGGTATCAACAGATCCTGAAACAAGTGGGAACCGTGTGTGTTGGCAGCAATCATTCATGCAGTGCATCATTTGTCTTTACCTGGATATATTGAACTACTGTATCAGTTGGAATCCAACAAGTGGAACAAAAGGTATCCTAACAAACACTGCCTATGTATCAGAGTTTACAAAGAGCAATCAAATCAGCAGATGCAGGAATATTCTAAAGCATTTTGTACTTGATAAGACAAAGGGTGAGTTGCAGGGTCATTTGTTGATATGCTGAAAAGCATTAGATACTGTTGAAATAACTTGTAGTGTTGATCAGTGATACCTTACTGTTTGATTTGAGTTTAGAGGGATTTCTCTACACAGAGGTAACTTGAATGTTTTCTGTGAGTTGTCTTGTTTAAAACAGACTTGAATCACTATAAATATCCTCTGTCCTTGTTCATGCGGTTCATTTGCATATCTTTATGTAAATACAACTGTCTTTTGGTTGTTCTTTTTGCCATTAGAAAATGAGACAAGCAAAGAAAGAAGTCAGTTGCAACCAACTGTAAAAACACTGGCCTTTCATAGATTCAGATAATCACAAACGTGTTTCTGCATCTTTTAAAATTGTCTTTCTAGATCTTGCTGTATCTGGTTCTGTTCTTGAAAAGACACGACAAAGCTCCAACACAGATGACAGAGAAACTACCACATCTGTAAGTGTTAGATTTTCTATTCAAATGTCAAAATGAATTAAGTTAAGCATCTGTAAGGCAGATTAGGAATGCTGTAGTCAGCTATCACGTCCTTTTCTGTAACAAATCTGGGACTAACTCTTGATCTAGTTAAAAGAGAACATTGTCCTTCAAGTTTGTGGTTCTGCTGGTTTTGGTTTTTTAGATTGCAACTATGGACTTTGAACAGGTTGTATCTCCTTTTGTACTCACTTGCTCTAGTGCTGTGAAGATGTGTAGTGGTTTTGTGTGGCCAGCTTTTGGTAGTTGTTGGGGGAATACCGGGGCAGATTCTTCAAAGAAAGAGCTGCCAGAAGCTATAGCTTGAGCTGTGAACATGAACTGATTCTCCCGTGTGGTTGATGTTCTTGTTGCATGCTTGATTCTTAATGAAGAAAATTCGATTAGGTAAGAAAACCACCTTGAGCTCAGTAATCTTTTTTTTCTAAAATGTTGCTCTTAAGCAGTATTTTACTGCCAGAAAAGGGTTTGTCTTTTCTTGATAGATTGTCAAAACAATCCCAGGATTGCCTTTCAAGGAAAATCCAGCAGTTCACACAGACAGGTATGGTACAGTATGTTACATATTTGAACCAATTGTGTAGCCAGATAATTAGGAGCTGTAGTATGTTTCCAGTTACTCTTCTTAGACAGCTAAAAGGACAGAGAGTAAGACAAGATGTGTGCACATGGTATTGGGGAAGGAGGCCATTAGAAGCTGCTGATACCTATCCAGACCACAGTAAAAATAGCAATTCTTTCTAAACAGTAGCTTGAAAACAAGGATGTGATGAGGCAGTACGTTTCTGCACACTCAGCATATTCAGTTGCCTTCTTTTATTCTTAGTGTGATTTATAAAGTTTTCCAGCTGAATGAAATCTGACTGAGTTGACTTGTGCAAGGCTTTTGTTATGCTGCAAATCACTTGCTGCATATGTAAACAACCTGAGGGATGTTTTTAATTCAAGTTTTAACTGTTGCAAAGATACATTGTTTCATGGTTTTGCAACTTTAAGACACCTTTTTCCTGCAGTCCCATCTGATTTTCATCTGAAGTTGAGGAACCCACCAATTCTCTTGGTTAAAAAAACCTTTGGGTTATTTTCAGATACCTAAAACCTAATAGTAAATTTTACATCCAAAATGGTACTTTTTGATTTCTTCTTTCATATTTGAGGGTTTTTGTTGGCACAGGTAATACATCAGAGATATTTTGTAGGTGAACTGTTTCGTGCCATTTTAGAAATATTGGTGATATTTATCGATTACACTTTCCTTTTGCATTTACATTGAATTTAATATTTGTATATTTCTCAGGCTTCAGCAGTGCTTAAATTCTGATCCTTTGAACACACATAGAACTGAAAATGAGCAACAGGTAATTCCAGGATATAACTTCCATTTAAACCTCTGCAAACGTGTGTCATATATGTGGAAGGTGTGGGTAGTGTTGAGGCTACAAGAGTGGTCATTGTGGAGGGACTCTGTGGAGGGACATCAGGGACTGAATCCAGCCACATCAGCAACAAGAGCAGACCAAAGGTCAGCAAGCCAGCAAAGTTGGTGGTGCCTCTGTGAAAATATGAAGGGCAAAAAAAAAATGCAGGGGAAGAGACAAAAAGAAAAAAAGCAAGAAACAGAGGCAATGGCCAAGTCAGGGGACAGTAGGAGTCTCAGCACTGTTCTGTGTGAAGTGTGTGTGAGTTGTACTTCATTTGTGTTTACATTTCTTTGGCTAATTCTTCTCAAAAAAAATAGTTTTTAAGTTGGATGTAAGCTCAAACCCATTTACTAAGTATTGCCTTTGTCATCTATTTCATATGGTTTCAGAGTTTTCAAAATCTTGAAGAAGGAAACTTTGTCTTTCTTGGCAAGAAAATGAAGCCACCATCAATTCTGGAAACAGCACCACTTCTTGAAGATCTGGAAAGGGTAATGCTAATGTAATACATTACATTTAGTGTTTTTAAGGCTAGTATCAGACCTTAACTTTCAGATACTAAATATGACAGTAGCTAATTTTGATTGAGGAATGTGTAGGAGGTTGTTCATACGGTTGAGTAAATTATGCTTCAGAGAGACTGTAGAATTGTACAGTTTCATCTGATCCATCAACCACTGCTACAAATGATGGCATTTGAATTAGATGTAAGAATTTAACTCCTCATCCCAGAAGAACTCTTATCATATTGTGTGTTAAGGAAATGTATTATACAGTGGGTCAAAGGCTTTTAAATTGCTCAGTGCTTTGTGTTGCCTTGTTGGTGTTTCAAGCACACGATTTTCAGGTAGAACTCTTTATTTCTCTTTCTGTAGGAACTTACTTGGAAAAAAGTTGTAGGCCCTAACTCCACTGAATCTTACTGTTGGCCACCAATAGCTCAAGGATGTGATGTAGTTGCCATCTCATGTCAGGGAAATAATCCTTTCTTGTATATTCCACCAATTCTTACACTTTTGCAGTTGAGCAGTTGCTACAAACCTTGAGAAACGGGAGTGGAGGATGTATATATTAGAGTACTGCAGGTTTTGTGTTCTAAGGTGCAAATGTCAATGAATGATCCAAAAGGTAGTGCATGTTGAGAATGGGTGCATCTGATGTAGTCTTAGAGTATCTTCATGATGCTTCCCAGGTTATTTAGGCCATCTGCTTAGACATTGACAGAGATGGACTGCATGAGTGTGGGAGTCTGTAACTTATTTATCAAGTAATATCTAACAAGTGGTTAATGTCATATCACTTTGATACTCGATGAAGCTTGATTTTTAAGGGACTGTTACATAGTGAAATGGAAATGTCTGGTTTGATTTTTAAAACATCGTCATTCATTTTCTAATGCATTAGATCACAGAAACATAGACTCACTGAGGCTGTAAGGGACCACTGAAAATGGCTCACACAGCTCCAAGTAAGACAAGATGTTTCTGCTTCTATGAAACTTTTGGACCTTTCACCTTGTGTTGCTGCACATCCATTTGTCTCCAGCTTGGTGCACGGTTGCTCGGGCCTGTACCATCTGCATTGAAGAGGTGATATGGTGTTAAAAGCTTCTGTTTGAAGCACTGAAAGGCCTGTTTTGCGGATTTTAATTTTGCCCTAAATTCTGAAATAGTACAATGACTAAGATTCTAAACAGTTGTCTCATGCTATACTGTAACTCTTTTGTACATACACGTCTAGCCACTAGCACTTATCTTGTGTCCTGGGTGGAAGAAGGCACAACTTGTTTTTGAGCTACTGAAAACATACCAGAGATGCTCCAGACAGCTTCATCCAATGTTGTTAATACTTGGGCAGAACAAAGAAGCAGCTAAAAGTGTGAAAATCTGAGGAAGTAAGAATACTTCTGTCGTCTTACTGACACTTGAATGCAATGTAGGCTGTCTTAGTTGTTTGTGACCAGAATATTCAGAATGTTTTTGTGGTTGTTGATTGAGTGGCAGAACTACAAGTGAGTTTTCCAAAGACAGAGCTAGTAAAATGCTTGTTTGACTGCTCTGTGCCACACAGTGCAGAAATTAATTTGACCTAATATTTTGAGAAAGCTACTGTATATCCTGAGGTGTCTTCTCATGGAACTTCCAGTCAGTGTGGTATAGAGCTGAACAATTGTATAAAATGTTACAAGGATGATCTGAATTCTTCAATGACTCAAAACATAATCATTTGGGGATTGAAAATGTTGGGAAGTCTCTAAGACCAGACATTCTGAGCATGACATGAAACTGGAAAAACATCTCTTTTTGTGAAAAGTCTAGTGATTTGGCAGCACTGCAAATGTCCATGTTTTGGGGCTTTTTTTAAGACGATCTGAGGTAGTGCACTGTGCTTATGGAGTGTGAAACTTCTTCAGTGGTACTTCAGTGAGAAACTTCAACACTGACAAATCATCAAAAATTACACGTATAAGAAAATACCGATGTGAGATTTTGATTGTGATGGGTTTTAATTTTGCTTCTGGAAGCTGTCAGAAATTCACACCCTTTGTGAGAATTGTATATTGTACATTATAAGTTTAACAGAAGATTTAGGATTTACCAATGTTCTTTGGCATATAACAATGCTTCGTGCTTCTTAAAAGAAGAAATACACAGTAAAGCATGTCTAGGTTACATGAATTACCAGCCCTCTGGTTTGTATCCACCTTTAGGTTGTACAGCCTTGTATGGACAGTGAAAGAACCGCTGTGTTACTCAAAATACTGGCTTTTACCCAGAGTAATCTTCAGAAGGTGCTGGCATTCACTAATTCAGGAGATGAGGCAGAAATGGTTCATCGGGTGAGCATCATTTTACACGGGTAAGTGGGGTTTTTAATTATTAAGATATAACAAACTAAAATATCTTGACTTCTAAGAATAAAGGAGATTTGTGAATTTGTAATTTAACTACTTCTGCTAAAAATAGCCCAAACCCTGCCCTTCTGCCAGCTAGAAGAAAGGCTGACAGGAATGTCTGACACAGAATGCATTCATGATGACATTTTTAACTATGTTCTGTCTCATTTTGATAAATCCCAATATGGTTCCTCCCCACAGTTACAGCTGTGGATATTGGGTCCCTCCTTCGGGACACAGCCTGCTCTGGCCATAGTGATAAAGAAGGAAATCACTGCCCCTGGCTCAAGGCCAATAATGAAGTGAATTGCTGCCCCTGGACTGGGGCCAGCTTTAGCAAAATGAGTCTCTACCGCTGCTGTAGGGTCTTTAAAGAAATGCAAACAAATCTCAGCTTCACCAATTCTCTCCATAGAATGCAGGGAGGTCTCTGTTCCAGCACACCTCCTCCTCTCTTTCCTCACTGACCTTGGAGTCGGCATGGTTGTTTCTCTCATTGTTCCTACTCCTTGCACCACTGTGGAGAGTGTTGCTCAAGTATGGCTGAAAGAAAGAGGTCATAGCAATGTTAACCTAATAGAAATGTCTTAAATAGAAAAAAGGTTAGCCCAAGGGCGCATTGTCCTTGAGATAAGGGACTGCTTGCAGCTGCATGTAGACAGGATATAAAAAGAGGATGTATTAACCACAAAAATGTAGAGCAAGATGTTTCTTAAGAGGAGTTGACATTTAGACAAATAGCCAATGATGAGCTTAGCTTTGGCAATATGTATGAGGCTGATTATTGATGCTATAAAAGAGTGGTGTCTTTGCAAATAAAGTGACATTTGCTGATCATCCTTGTTGGTCGTGTTGCATTTCTCCCGCCGTCTCCGACAAATGGTGACCTCGACGTGATACACGGGGGACGTGATATACCGACGTGATACACGAACGACGTGATACAAGATTGGCAACCATGGCGGAGCGGCGAAGGAGCTCGGGTCCTAGCAGCGAGGACGGCAACTAAGCACCAGAAAACAGAAGGAAGGGGTGGTGCCGTGCCCTGGGTGATCGCACAGATGAGCCCAGCCGATACGTGCTGCCGAGACCTTGTGGGGCTGCAACAGTGCTGACAACTTCTGAAAATGGAAAGGCAAGCAGCATATGATTTATTTACTTGCTTTTTAAAGAAGCGACAGGTTAAGGGAATAGATTTGGAAAAGGATCTCCCTGGGCTTTTAGCTTATGGGTATGCTAAGGGTTGTTTTCAGAACCCACATACTGTTCATGAGTTAAGTGAATGGCGAAAGTTTGGGGATAAACTATGGGAAGCTACCCTGGAGGACGATGAGATAGCTGAAAAGTTAGGGAAGCTTTGGAGGATAGTGCGCAATGAGTTGTTGCAACATCAGGCAGAAAAGAAGGCTGCTGAGCACACATCAGCAGCACAGAGTAAGAACAAAAACTATGACCATGACTGGTTCCAATCCACCTCGCTGGCTCCTACTGTCTCAAAAGTAATGCTCAACCCCCCGCGTGTAGAAAATGGGGTGCGGGAGCCATGTGAGTCATCGGCCCCTCCCGGGGCACGAGAGTGCTGGCCTAAAGAGCCCCCACCTCTGCCCCCCCCACTTAGTGAGCCTGTCCCTGGGGCAGAGAGTGAACTGGCAGAGGCACCGACAGTAGTGCCGGGAGAGGTGCCGAGAGCAGCGCCAGGAGCAGCACTGAGAGTAGTGTCGGGAGCGGCACTGAGGCGGATGATACCGAGAGAAAAGAAAAAGGTTCTTGTCTACACAAGAGTATTTACAAAGTCAGAGAGGCGAAGGGGCTTCAGAGCAGAGCCCCCGCGGGAGAGCTGCTTCCCATTCGAGCCCAACCCGCCGAGTTACCCCTGGGGGGACTCGCAGGGGAATGCCGAGCGGGCGGAGTCTGGCCGGGGTGCGGGAGCGCGACCCCATGTTAGACTGGGCACCATCGGGCATGTGAGGGGAGACAAAGAAAACACGGGAGAGAGTAACAGTGGCTGCGCCGCCGGCGCCGGGGACGGCACGGAGTGAGCCAGACCCCCCCCGCCCCTTCCATCCGCAGCCGCCGCCGCGCAGCCGCTTCCCGCGCCCGGTCGGTGTCTCCGGAGCCACCCACACACACCGCACCGACACCACCGGCCCCGGCCCTCACGGACCGCTGGGCTCGCCCTTTCCATCCTCAATCCCTTGCCTCAACGAGTGTAAAAACTGTTGGTCGTGATGTTATGCATTTTGCTGTAAATGTGATGATGAATACTGGTTTTCTTACAGTGGAAACTCTCTAAGTCGTTTTAGGTGTCAGGAATGGAACTTGGAAGAACAGAACATTTTGGCATTGAGAAGCTAAAAGGTGGTTTATGTTGATGCTTCAAATGATTGTAGTAAATAGTTTTAGGCAATTTCAACAACCCAAGCAAAACATGTGGGTTACACTGGCCAAAGCAATCAATCAATCTACAATATGTTTATCAATGGCCACTCCAGATAATCCTTTTTCTACCTGTTTGGTGGGAGTTCCATCAGATGTGGCACAATGGCCTGTACCAAATGCATTAAAAACAAATGCCTTAGTTAAGGGTAATGGCAAAGTTGACAGCTGGGATTTGATCATTTCATGGTTGCCAATAATGACAACAGAGCCACAGGAGTTAGAATTATTGGGATCTATAAAGATGGATTTTTGTGTTATGTTTAATTTTACCGGCAATACCAAAACATTTGGGACAGAATGTGGATCCCATCCTGGGCGTGTATAAGAACACAACATCTCAGTGCAATTATACTTCACCAAAAAGATCCAGGTCTTGTGCCTGTACAGTTACCAAAGGGAATTTTTCTGATCTGTGGGGACCAGGCATGGCCTGGAATACCCTCGAGATTACAAAGGGGACCACGCAGTTTGGGACCACTGACGATCTTGATGCCTAATCACACAATGATTTAGAAACATCATTGTCCAAAACAATTTGTGCATGCATTTACTGGCAAATGTGATGACCATGTTACCTTTGGTCTCCCTCAACAATAATAGCAACTAGTATATTTGCTCCAGGTGTAGGAGTATCTGCTTTATTGACTGAGCTATGCAAATTAGGATACTGGCCTAGCAAACGAAGTAACCAAACCTCAATGACATTAGAAGACTTGATTAGTAATGTAAGTAGTATTAGCCATACAACTTTGCAACATAGACCTGCTAGAGATTTTACCTTTAACACAAGTATAATAACTTTGTTTGTCAGCTGTGCTTTTTTTTCAGTGTATAAGAAGCAGCTTACCAGGCATGAGTTGCTATAACTAATGTGCAGATTGTCCTTGAGCTGCTCTCTACTGTGAGAAACGAAGAAGCAAAAATACCTACACAAGGAGCAAGGAGGAAGCTGAGGCAGCGTGTGAAACTGCAAGGCTTCTTGCAGAAAACTACAGCTGGCTTTTAGAGAAAGGACCAATTAGAAGTACTATAAACACGCTGGCTTTGCTGCTGATTGTAAGGGTCTGATGCTTGTTAGTAAAATTTGAGTTATAGGCTGCCCGCAGGGGTCATGGACATACCAGCTATCCCCATGCACTGAGCCATGGTATCCCTCACACTAGTCTTAGGGAGGGGGAGAGCATGGGGTGTAGAAGATATAACGGTCTACTGAGTCTCTTTTGCAGATTGACGTGTTTCTCGGAGTGCTCGCCGTGATGCAGATCAAGATGGAGTCACTCAGCTATTGGCAAGATTGAATAATGAAGTGGAACACGACCACCACCTGATCATATCTTCCTGCAATTGACTCAGCTAGCATGTGTGCTGGGCAGACACGTTATGTATCAGCCCGTGCCACAGGACACTGGAGTCATGGAGCATAGGGAACGGGAGATGTGGTAGGCATCCGGAAGATCTCGGGTTGCAACGTGAGAGGTGAAAGGTACAGAAGAGGTGGGCACGGGGTGGAGTGAGAGGAGGTGCTGGTGGTAGCAGATATAAGCACATGGTGTAAACAAAGGGCCAGCCTATATAAGTAGGAGCATAGAACAGTTTATGAAGCAATGGGGAGTTAAACATGTAGCAGGGATTCCCCATTCCCCCACAGGACAGGCCATAATAGAAAGAGCTAATGGGACTTTAAAAAGATATCTTGGCAAATATGGGGATGTTAAAGACCCACATATGAAATTGTTAAAGGCCTTATTTGTTATGAACCACCTGTGTGTGTTTGGGGAACAGAAGCTACCACCTGTAATAATACATCATAATCCAAAGGCACAAAAGGAAAGAAAGAAAGAAATATGGGTTAAATATCGTGACCCTAAAACAGGGATATGGCAGCCTCCGGCCAAAGTATTATACTGGGGACGTGGGTATTTGTGTGTTGATTCTCCCACAGGATCCATTTGGGTGCCAGCCAGGTGGACAAGAGCTGTCCTTGAAGCTGCGGAGATCCAACCATCTGACGAAAAAGGACAGGAAGAGATTGAAGAATACATACACCCTCGTCTTGTGGTCATTGGAGGACTGGCTAACAATCAAAAGACTGAAGGTTATATAACAAAAAGACAGTGAATTTAATGAATAATGAGGTGTTTTGTTATAACCATAGCTTTTAGTATAACTATAATTGCTAACAGCTTGACGCATTTTAATCAGCCTAGAGATAATATTTGGATAACCTTTGCTAATCGAACTGGTCAATCATCTCTTTGTCTTAGTTTCGGAGAGGTTACTAATCCTTTTTAAAACATGTTTGGTAGGATTGCCCGTGTGGAATCTGGAGGAACTTTGTGGACTAGTAGATGATAACACCTTGTGTAATAGAATGAGGCTGAATGCAATTAGGATGGGAAACGTCAATGTGAGATGATTAAGTCCCTTAATACCACATTAGCCTCACCCCCTGAGGAAATAGACCTGTTTGGAAGTGCCAATGCAAGCTTCAGTACTAAGGTCACTGAAGGAAAAATTGGATAAGTTCTAGGCCACAGGATATCCATAACTTTAATAGGAATCAAAAATACTGGGCCACCTTAGACTCTTCTTTGAAGTCAGAAACACTATTTAAGCAATTGCATTCCAGCTGTAATGTTTCTAGTATTACATCACCGAAGAAATTGCCCACGGGTATATTTTTAATCTGTGGAGAAAGGGTCTAGAACGGAATACCAGTAAATCCCCCAGGTGGATCCTGTTCTTTGGGGAAACTCTCTTTATTCCACCCTTACTTAACCACGCTAATGCAGCTTACTGACCATAATAATACCTGTCGCAAAAAATGTAGTTATTATCAGTTTGATTGTACTGATATTGGTCCGCCACGATTTTAGAGTGAGTGGGATTGAAGATAGCTCCCACAGGAAAGCAGCTGCAAATGTGATACCGTGCTAGCTGATAGACTGCATGGGGACCTACTAACTACTGTAGCTGGGGTCTGCCTTCCTGCTTTCTTGTAGCTCCCATATTCAGTGGTATACCTTAACAGACACATGTATTTTTTCAATGGGAGCTGAGGAGAAAAAGTGTGGTATTGAAGATAGCTCCCACAGGAAAGCAGCTGCAAATGTGACACCGTGCTGGCTGATAGACTGCATGGGGACCTACTTACTACTGTAGCTGGGGTCTGCCTTCCTGCTTTCTTGTAGCTCCCATACTCAGTGGCATAACTTAACAGACACATATATTTTTTCAATGGGAGCTGAGGAGAAAAAGTGTGGTATTGAAGATAGCTCCCACAGGAAAGCAGCTGCAAATGTGACACCGTGCTGGCTGATAGACTGCATGGGGACCTACTTACTACTGTAGCTGGGATCTGCCTTCTTGCTTTCTTGTAGCTCCCATACTCAGTGGTATAATAACCGCAGAAACCGTAGGATGAGCGTAAGAATGTAATCTATTAGCTGCTGTTGTTGAGCTAGCTTTGAAGCTGCTGTGTATATAAGTTAGAGCCTGCTCTCAATGAAGAAGAAGATTTCTGCTATCACTCACATTGAGTAGGACTGATTTCTTCCCACCCAGCTGAGAATCGGACCCTGGGTTGATCGCCGCATGAAGTAGGCTTCGTGCCTGGGTTTTTCAGGCTTTTGTGCCTGGGTTTCAGGCCTTTGTGCCTGGGTTTTTCAGGCCTTTGTGCCTGGGTTTTTCAGGCTTTTGTGCCTGGGTTTTTCAGGCTTTTGTGCCTGGGTTTCAGGCCTTCGTGCCTGGGTTTCAGCACTTCGTGCTTGGGTTTCAGGCTTCGTGCCTGGGTTTTCAGGCTTTGTGCCTGGTTTTCCGGCCTTCGTGCCTGGGTTTCAGGCCTTCATGCCTGGGTTTCAGACTTCGTGCCTGGGTTTCAGGCTTCGTGCCTGGGTTTCAGGCCTTTGTGCCTATGTTTCAGGCTTCGTACCTGGGTTTCACGGCCTTCGTGCCTGGGTTTCAGACTTCGTGCCTGGGTTTCAGGCTTCGTGCCTGGGTTTCAGGCCTTTGTGCCTATGTTTCAGGCTTCGTACCTGGGTTTCAAGGGCTTCGTGCCTGGGTTTCAGGCCTTCGTGCCTGGGTTTCAGGCCTTCGTGCCTGGGTTTCAGGCTTCAAGCCTGGGTTTTTCAGGCCAAGAGCCGAAAACTTCGCGGCAGGGTCTGCCTTCCTGCTTTCTTGTAGCTCCCATACTCAGTGGCATAACTTAACAGACACATGTATTTTTTCAATGGGAGCTGAGGATAAAAACTGTGGTATTGAAGATAGCTCCCACACGAAATCAGCTGCAAATGTGACACTGTGCTGGCAGATAGACTGCATGGGGACCTACTTACTACTGTAGCTGGGGTCTGCCTTCCTGCTTTCTTGTAGCTCCCATACTCAGTGGTATACTTTAACAGACACATTTATTTTTTCAATGGGAGCTGAACAGAAAAAGAGTGGTATTGAAGATAGCTCCCACAGGAAAGCAGCTGCAAATGTGACACCGTGCTGGCTGATAGACTGCATGGGGACCTACTTACTACTGTAGCTGGGGTCTGCCTTCCTGCTTTCTTGTAGCTCCCATACTCAGTGTAACAGACACATGTATTTTTTCAATGGGAGCTCAACAGAAAAAGTGTGGTATTGAAGATAGCTCCCACAGGAAAGCAGCTGCAAATGTGACACCGTGCTGGCTGATAGACTGCATGGGGACCTACTTACTACTGTAGCTGGGGTCTGCCTTCCTGCTTTCTTGTAGCTCCCATACTCAGTGGCATAACTTAAGAGACACATGTATTTTTTCAAAGGGAGCTGAGGATAAAAACTGTGGTATTGAAGATAGCTCCCACAGGAAAGCAGCTGCAAATGTGACACTGTTGTGACTGATAGACTGCATGCGGACCTACTTACTACTGTAGCTGGGGTCTGCCTTCCTGCTTTCTTGTAACTCCCATACTCAGCGGTATAACTTAATAGGCAAAATGTATTTTTTTCAATGGGAGCTGAACAGAAAAAGTGTGGTATTGAAGATAGCTCCCACAGGAAAGCAGCTGCAAATGTGACACCGTGCTGGCTGATAGACTGCATGGGGACCTACTTACTACTGTAGCTGGGGTCCTGTCGAGGAGTGGTTAAGGGAGAATGGACATGGATCCCAGGGTATACTGTTAGGCCCGATGGGGCAAGGCAATCTGAGTTCCAGTTATATGAATTTAATGCACAATCAAGACCAGAGTCAGAGCCATGGTTAAAGCAGTTTCTGTCATGCAGACAGCAGGCCGCTTTCTCTTCCTTCAAGGTCGGGCTGTTTTCAGCTAACGAGGTAACAGCCCAAGGTGGAAAACAACTACGGGGGAAAAACAAGATGGGAAAATGTGAGGGAGCTTATTTATCGCAGAAACCGCAAGTAGGATGAGCATAAGAATGTAATCTATTAGCTGCTGTTGCTGAGCTAGCTTTGAAGCTGCTGTGTATATAAGTTAGAGCCTGCTCTCAATGAAGAAGAAGATTTCTGCTATCACTCACATTGAGTAGGACTGATTTCTTCCCACCCAGCTGAGAATCGGACCCTGGGTTGATCGCCGCATGAAGTAGGCTTCGTGCCTGGGTTTTTCAGGCTTTTGTGCCTGGGTTTCAGGCCTTTGTGCCTGGGTTTTTCAGGCCTTTGTGCCTGGGTTTCAGGCTTTGTGCCTGGGTTTTCAGGCTTCGTGCCTGGGTTTTTCAGGCTTTGTGCCTGGGTTTCAGGCTTCGTGCCTGGGTTTTTCAGGCTTTGTGCCTGGGTTTCAGGCCTTCGTGCCTGGGTTTCAGCCCTTCGTGCCTGGGTTTCAGGCTTCGTGCCTGGGTATTCAGGCTTCGTGCCTGGGTTTTTCAGGCTTTGTGCCTGGGTTTCAGGCCTTCGTGCCTGGGTTTCAGCCCTTTGTGCCTGGGTTTCAGGCTTCGTGCCTGGGTTTTCAGGCTTCGTGCCTGGGTTTTTCAGGCTTTGTGCCTGGGTTTCAGGCTTCGTGCCTGGGTTTCAGGCCTTCGTGCCTGGGTTTCAGGCCTTCGTGCCTGGGTTTCAAACTCCGTGCCTGGGTTTCAGGCCTTTGTGCCTATGTTTCAGGCCTTTGTGCCTATGTTTCAGGCTTCGTACCTGGGTTTCAAGGGCTTCGTGCCTGGGTTTTCAGGCTTCGTGCCTGGGTTTCAGGCCTTCGTGCCTGGGTTTCAGGCTTCGTGCCTGGGTTTCAGGCCTTCGTGCCTGGGTTTCAGGCTTCAAGCCTGGGTTTTTCAGGCCAAGAGCCGAAAACTTCGCGGCAGGGTCTGCCTTCCTGCTTTCTTGTAGCTCCCATACTCAGTGGCATAACTTAACAGACAAAATGTATTTTTTCAATCGGAGCTGAGGAGAAAAACTGTGGTATTGAAGATAGCTCCCACAGGAAAGCAGCTGCAAATGTGACACCGTGCTGGCTGATAGACTGCATGGGGACCTACTTACTACTGTAGCTGGGGTCTGCCTTCCTGCTTTCTTGTAGCTCCCATACTCAGTGGTACTCCTTAACAGACACATGTATTTTTTCAATGGGAGCTGAGGAGAAAAAGTGTGGTATTGAAGATAGCTCCCACAGGAAAGCAGCTGCAAATGTGACACCGTGCTGGCTGATAGAGTGCATGGGGACCTACTTACTACTGTAGCTGGGGTCTGCCTTCCTGCTTTCTTGTAACTCCCATACTCAGTGGTATAATTTAACAGAAAATGTTTTTTTTCAATGGGAGCTGAGGAGAAAAATGTGGTATTGAAGACAGCTCCCACAGGAAAGTAGCTGCCAATGTGACACTATGCTGGCTGATAGACTGCATGGGGACCTACTTTCTACTGTAGCTGGGGTCTGCCTTCCTGCTTTGTTGTAGGTGCCATTCTCACTGGTATACCTTAATAGACACATGTATTTTTTCAATGGCAGCTGAACAGAAAAAGTGTGGTATTGAACATAGCTCCCACAGGAAAGCAGCTGCAAATGTGACACCGTGCTGGCTGATAGACTGCATGGGGACCTACTTACTACTGTAGCTGGGGTCTGCCTTCCTGCTTTCTTGTAGCTCCCATATTCAGTTGTATACCTTAACAGACACATGTATTTTTTCAATGGGAGCTGAACAGAAAAAGTGTGGTATTGAACATAGCTCCCACAGGAAAGCAGCTGCAAATGTGACACCGTGCTGGCTGATAGACTGCATGGGGACCTATTTACTACGGTAGCTGGGGTCTGCCTTCCTGCTTTCTTGTAGCTCCCATACTCAGTGGCATAACTTAACAGACACATGTATTTTTTCAATGGGAGCTGAGGGGAAAAAATGTGGTATTGAAGATAGCTCCCACAGGAAAGCAGCTGCAAATGTGACACTGTTGTGAATGATAGACTGCATGTGGACCTACTTACTACCTACTTACTACTGTAGCTGGGGTCTGCCTTCCTGCTTTCTTGTAACTCCCATACTCAGCGGTATAACTGAATAGGCAAAATGTATTTTTTTCAATGGGAGCTGAACAGAAAAAGTGTGGTATTGAAGATAGCTCCCACAGGAAAGCAGCTGCAAATGTGACACCGTGCTGGCTGATAGACTGCATGGGGACCTACTTACTACTGTAGCTGGGGTCTTGTCGAGGAGTGGTTAAGGGAGAATGGACATGGATCCCAGGGTATAATGTTAGGCCCGATGGGGCAAGGCAATCTGAGTTCCAGTTATATGAATTTAATGCACAATCAAGACCAGAGCCAGAGCCATGGTTAAAGCAGTTTCTGTCATGTAGACAGCAGGCCGCTTTCTCTTCCTTCAAGGTCGGGCTGTTTTCAGCTAACGAGGTAACAGCCCAAGGTGGAAAACAACTACGGGGGAAAAACAAGATGGGAAAATGTGAGGGAGCTTGCTTATCGCAGAAACCGCAAGTAGGATGAGCCTAAGAATGTAATCTATTAGCTGCTGTTGCTGAGCTAGCTTTGAAGCTGCTGTGTATATAAGTTAGAGCCTGCTCTCAATGAAGAAGAAGATTTCTGCTATCACTCACATTGAGTAGGACTGATTTCTTCCCACCCAGCTGAGAATCGGACCCTGGGTTGATCGCCGCATGAAGTAGGCTTCGTGCCTGGGTTTTTCAGGCCTTTGTGCCTGGGTTGTTCAGGCTTTTGTCCCTGGGTTTCAGGCCTTTGTGCCTGGGTTTCAGGCCTTCGTGCCTGGATTTCAGGCTTCGTGCCTGGGTTTTCAGGCTTCGTGCCTGGTGTTCCGGCCTTCGTGCCCGGGTTTCAGGCTTCATGCCTGGGTTTCAGGCCTTCGTGCCTGGGTTTCAGACTTCGTGCCTGGGTTTCAGGCTTCGTGCCTGGGTTTCAGGCCTTTGTGCCTATGTTTCAGGCTTCGTGCCTATGTTTCAGGCTTCGTGCCTATGTTTCAGGCTTCGTGCCTGGGTTTTCAGGCTTCGTGCCTGGGTTTTTCAGGCTTTGTGCCTGGGTTTCAGGCTTCGTGCCTGGGTTTCAGGCTTCAAGTCTGGGTTTTTCAGGCCAAGAGACGAAAACTTCGCGGCAGGGTCTGCCTTCCTGCTTTCTTGTAGCTCCCATACTCAGTGGCATAACTTAACAGACACATGTATTTTTTCAATGGGAGCTGAACAGAAAAAGTGTGGTATTGAAGATAGCTCCCACAGGAAAGCAGCTGCAAATGTGACACCGTGCTGGCTGATAGACTGCATGGGGACCTACTTACTACTGTAGCTGGGGTCCTGTCGAGGAGTGGTTAAGGGAGAATGGACATGGATCCCAGGGTATACTGTTAGGCCCGATGGGGCAAGGCAATCTGAGTTCCAGTTATATGAATTTAATGCACAATCAAGACCAGAGTCAGAGCCATGGTTAAAGCAGTTTCTGTCATGTAGACAGCAGGCCGCTTTCTCTTCCTTCAAGGTCGGGCTGTTTTCAGCTAACGAGGTAACAGCCCAAGGTGGAAAACAACTACGGGGGAAAAACAAGATGGGAAAATGAGAGGGAGCTTATTTATCGCAGAAACCGCAAGTAGGATGAGCATAAGAATGTAATCTATTAGCTGCTGTTGCTGAGCTAGCTTTGAAGCTGCTGTGTATATAAGTTAGAGCCTGCTCTCAATGAAGAAGAAGATTTCTGCTATCACTCACATTGAGTAGGACTGATTTCTTCCCACCCAGCTGAGAATCGGACCCTGGGTTGATCGCCGCATGAAGTAGGCTTCGTGCCTGGGTTTTTCAGGCTTTTGTGCCTGGGTTTCAGGCCTTTGTCCCTGGGTTTTTCAGGCCTTTGTGCCTGGGTTTTTCAGGCTTTTCTGCCTGGGTTTCAGGCCTTCGTGCCTGGGTTTCAGCCCTTCGTGCCTGGGTTTCAGGCTTCGTGCCTGGGTTTTCAGGCTTCGTGCCTGGGTTTTTCAGGCTTCGTGCCTGGGTTTCAGGCTTCGTGCCTGGGTTTTTCAGGCTTTGTGCCTGGGTTTCAGGCCTTCGTGCCTGGGTTTCAGGCTTTGTGCCTGGGTTTTCAGGCTTCGTGCCTGGGTTTTTCAGGCTTTGTGCCTGGGTTTCAGGCTTCGTGCCTGGGTTTTTCAGGATTCGTGCCTGGGTTTCAGGCCTTCGTGCCTGGGTTTCAGCCCTTCGTGCCTGGGTTTCAGGCTTCGTGCCTGGGTATTCAGGCTTCGTGCCTGGGTTTTTCAGGCTTTGTGCCTGGGTTTCAGGCCTTCGTGCCTGGGTTTCAGCCCTTCGTGCCTGGGTTTCAGGCTTCGTGCCTGGGTTTTCAGGCTTCGTGCCTGGGTTTTTCAGGCTTTGTGCCTGGGTTTCAGGCTTCGTGCCTGGGTTTCAGGCCTTCGTGCCTGGGTTTCAGGCCTCCGTGCCTGGGTTTCAAACTCCGTGCCTGGGTTTCAGGCCTTTGTGCCTATGTTTCAGGCCTTTGTGCCTATGTTTCAGGCTTCGTACCTGGGTTTCAAGGGCTTCGTGCCTGGGTTTTCAGGCTTCGTGCCTGGGTTTCAGGCCTTCGTGCCTGGGTTTCAGGCTTCGTGCCTGGGTTTCAGGCCTTCGTGCCTGGGTTTCAGGCTTCAAGCCTGGGTTTTTCAGGCCAAGAGCCGAAAACTTCGCGGCAGGGTCTGCCTTCCTGCTTTCTTGTAGCTCCCATACTCAGTGGCATAACTTAACAGACAAAATGTATTTTTCAATGGGAGCTGAGGAGAAAAAGTGTGGTATTGAAGATAGCTCCCACAGGAAAGCAGCTGCAAATGTGACACCGTGCTGGCTGATAGACTGCATGGGGACCTACTTACTACTGTAGCTGGGGTCTGCCTTCCTGCTTTCTTGTAGCTCCCATACTCAGTGGTATACCTTAACAGACACATGTATTTTTTCATTGGGAGCTGAGGAGAAAAAGTGTGGTATTGAAGATAGCTCCCACAGGAAAGCAGCTGCAAATGTGACACCGTGCTGGCTGATAGAGTGCATGGGGACCTACTTACTACTGTAGCTGGGGTCTGCCTTCCTGCTTTCTTGTAACTCCCATACTCAGTGGTATAATTTAACAGAAAATGTTTTTTTTCAATGGGAGCTGAGGAGAAAAATGTGGTATTGAAGACAGCTCCCACAGGAAAGTAGCTGCCAATGTGACACTATGCTGGCTGATAGACTGCATGGGGACCTACTTTCTACTGTAGCTGGGGTCTGCCTTCCTGCTTTGTTGTAGGTGTCATTCTCACTGGTATACCTTAATAGACACATGTATTTTTTCAATGGGAGCTGAACAGAAAAAGTGTGGTATTGAACATAGCTCCCACAGGAAAGCAGCTGCAAATGTGACACCGTGCTGGCTGATAGACTGCATGGGGACCTACTTACTACTGTAGCTGGGGTCTGCCTTCCTGCTTTCTTGTAGCTCCCATATTCAGTTGTATACCTTAACAGACACATGTATTTTTTCAATGGGAGCTGAGGAGAAAAACTGTGGTATTGAAGATAGCTCCCACAGGAAAGCAGCTGCAAATGTGACACCGTGCTGGCTGATAGACTGCATGGGGACCTATTTACTACGGTAGCTGGGGTCTGCCTTCCTGCTTTCTTGTAGCTCCCATACTCAGTGGCATAACTTAACAGACACATGTATTTTTTCAATGGGAGCTGAGGGGAAAAAATGTGGTATTGAAGATAGCTCCCACAGGAAAGCAGCTGCAAATGTGACACTGTTGTGAATGATAGACTGCATGCGGACCTACTTACTACTGTAGCTGGGGTCTGCCTTCCTGCTTTCTTGTAACTCCCATACTCAGCGGTATAACTTAATAGGCAAAATGTATTTTTTTCAATGGGAGCTGAACAGAAAAAGTGTGGTATTGAAGATAGCTCCCACAGGAAAGCAGCTGCAAATGTGACACCGTGCTGGCTGATAGACTGCATGGGGACCTACTTACTACTGTAGCTGGGGTCTTGTCGAGGAGTGGTTAAGGGAGAATGGACATGGATCCCAGGGTATAATGTTAGGCCCGATGGGGCAAGGCAATCTGAGCTCCAGTTATATGAATTTAATGCACAATCAAGACCAGAGCCAGAGCCATGGTTAAAGCAGTTTCTGTCATGTAGACAGCAGGCCGCTTTCTCTTCCTTCAAGGTCGGGCTGTTTTCAGCTAACGAGGTAACAGCCCAAGGTGGAAAACAACTACGGGGGAAAAACAAGATGGGAAAATGTGAGGGAGCTTGCTTATCGCAGAAACCGCAAGTAGGATGAGCATAAGAATGTAATCTATTAGCTGCTGTTGCTGAGCTAGCTTTGAAGCTGCTGTGTATATAAGTTAGAGCCTGCTCTCAATGAAGAAGAAGATTTCTGCTATCACTCACATTGAGTAGGACTGATTTCTTCCCACCCAGCTGAGAATCGGACCCTGGGTTGATCGCCGCATGAAGTAGGCTTCGTGCCTGGGTTGTTCAGGCTTTTGTGCCTGGGTTTCAGGCCTGCCTTCCTGCTTTATTGTAGCTCCCATACTCAGTGGCATAACTTAACAGACAAAATGTATTTTTCAATGGGAGCTGAGGAGAAAAAGTGTGGTATTGAAGATAGCTCCCACAGGAAAGCAGCTGCAAATGTGACACCGTGCTGGCTGATAGACTGCATGGGGACCTACTTACTACTGTAGCTGGGGTCTGCCTTCCTGCTTTCTTGTAGCTCCCATACTCAGTGGTATACCTTAACAGACACATGTATTTTTTCATTGGGAGCTGAGGAGAAAAAGTGTGGTATTGAAGATAGCTCCCACAGGAAAGCAGCTGCAAATGTGACACCGTGCTGACTGATAGACTGCATGGGGACCTACTTACTACTGTAGCTGGGGTCTGCCTTCCTGCTTTCTTGTAACTCCCATACTCAGTGGTATAATTTAACAGAAAATGTTTTTTTTCAATGGGAGCTGAGGAGAAAAATGTGGTATTGAAGACAGCTCCCACAGGAAAGTAGCTGCCAATGTGACACTATGCTGGCTGATAGACTGCATGGGGACCTACTTTCTACTGTAGCTGGGGTCTGCCTTCCTGCTTTGTTGTAGGTGTCATTCTCACTGGTATACCTTAATAGACACATGTATTTTTTCAATGGGAGCTGAACAGAAAAAGTGTGGTATTAAAGATAGCTCCCACAGGAAAGGATCTGCAAATGTGACACCGTGCTGGCTGATAGACTGCATGGGGACCTACTTACTACTGTAGCTGGGGTCTGCCTTCCTGCTTTCTTGTAGCTCCCATATTCAGTTGTATACCTTAACAGACACATGTATTTTTTCATTGGGAGCTGAGGAGAAAAAGTGTGGTATTGAAGATAGCTCCCACAGGAAAGCAGCTGCAAATGTGACACCGTGCTGGCTGATAGACTGCATGGGGACCTATTTACTACGGTAGCTGGGGTCTGCCTTCCTGCTTTCTTGTAGCTCCCATACTCAGTGGCATAACTTAACAGACACATGTATTTTTTCAATGGGAGCTGAGGGGAAAAAATGTGGTATTGAAGATAGCTCCCACAGGAAAGCAGCTGCAAATGTGACACTGTTGTGAATGATAGACTGCATGCGGACCTACTTACTACTGTAGCTGGGGTCTGCCTTCCTGCTTTCTTGTAACTCCCATACTCAGCGGTATAACTTAATAGGCAAAATGTATTTTTTTCAATGGGAGCTGAGGTGAAAAAGTGTGGTATTGAAGATAGCTCCCACAGGAAAGCAGCTGCAAATGTGACACCGTGCTGGCTGATAGACTGCATGGGGACCTACTTACTACTGTAGCTGGGGTCTTGTCGAGGAGTGGTTAAGGGAGAATGGACATGGATCCCAGGGTATAATGTTAGGCCCGATGGGGCAAGGCAATCTGAGCTCCAGTTATATGAATTTAATGCACAATCAAGACCAGAGCCAGAGCCATGGTTAAAGCAGTTTCTGTCATGTAGACAGCAGGCCGCTTTCTCTTCCTTCAAGGTCGGGCTGTTTTCAGCTAACGAGGTAACAGCCCAAGGTGGAAAACAACTACGGGGGAAAAACAAGATGGGAAAATGTGAGGGAGCTTGCTTATCGCAGAAACCGCAAGTAGGATGAGCATAAGAATGTAATCTATTAGCTGCTGTTGCTGAGCTAGCTTTGAAGCTGCTGTGTATATAAGTTAGAGCCTGCTCTCAATGAAGAAGAAGATTTCTGCTATCACTCACATTGAGTAGGACTGATTTCTTCCCACCCAGCTGAGAATCGGACCCTGGGTTGATCGCCGCATGAAGTAGGCTTCGTGCCTGGGTTGTTCAGGCTTTTGTGCCTGGGTTTCAGGCCTGCCTTCCTGCTTTATTGTAGCTCCCATACTCAGTGGCATAACTTAACAGACAAAATGTATTTTTTTCAATGGGAGCTGAGGAGAAAAAGTGTGGTATTGAAGATAGCTCCCACAGGAAAGCAGCTGCAAATGTGACACCGTGCTGGCTGATAGACTGCATGGGGACCTACTTACTACTGTAGCTGGGGTCTGCCTTCCTACTTTCTTGTAGCTCCCATACTCAGTGGCATAACTTAACAGACACATGTATTTTTTCAATGGGAGCTAATGAGAAAAAGTGTGGTATGAAAGATAGCTCCCACAGGAAAGCAGCTGCAAATGTGACACCGTGCTGACTGATAGACTGCATGCGGATCTACTTACTACTGTAGCTGGGGTCTGCCTTCCTGCTTTCTGGTAGCTCCCATACTCAGCGGTATAACTTAACAGACAAAATGTATTGTTTTCAATGGGAGCTGAACAGAAAAAGTGTGGTATTGAAGACCGCTCCCACAGGAAAGCAGCTGCAAATGTGACACCGTGCTGGCTGATAGACTGCATGGGGACCTACTTACTACTGTAGCTGGGGTCTTGTCGAGGAGTGGTTAAGGAAGAATGGACATGGATCCCAGGGTATAATGTTAGGCCCGATGGGGCAAGGCAATCTGAGTTCCTGTTATATGAATTTAATGCACAATCAAGACCAGAGCCAGAGCCATGGTTAAAGCAGTTTCTGTCATGTAGACAGCAGGCCGCTTTCTCTTCCTTCAAGGTCGGGCTGTTTTCAGCTAACGAGGTAACAGCCCAAGGTGGAAAACAACTACGAGGGAAAAACAAGATGGGAAAATGTGAGGGAGCTTGCTTATCGCAGAAACCGCAAGTAGGATGAGCATAAGAATGTAATCTATTAGCTGCTGTTGCTGAGCTAGCTTTGAAGCTGCTGTGTATATAAGTTAGAGCCTGCTCTCAATGAAGAAGAAGATTTCTGCTATCACTCACATTGAGTAGGACTGATTTCTTCCCACCCAGCTGAGAATCGGACCCTGGGTTGATCGCCGCATGAAGTAGGCTACGTGCATGGGATTTTCAGGCTTTTGTGCCTGGGTTTCTGGCCTTCGTGCCTGGGTTTTTCAGGCCTTTGTGCCTGGGTTTTTCAGGCTTTTGTGCCTGGGTTTCAGGCCTTCGTGCCTGGGTTTTCAGGCTCCGTGCCTGGGTTTCCGGCCTTCGTGCCTGGGTTTCAGGCTTCGTGCCTGGGTTTCAGGCCTTCGTGCCTGGGTTTCAGACTTCGTGCCTGGATTTCAGGCTTCGTGCCTGGCTTTCAGGCGTTTGTGCCTATGTTTCAGGCTTCGTGCCTGGGTTTCAGGCCTTCGTGCCTGGGTTTAAGGCTTCGTGCCTGGGTTTCAGGCCTTTGTGCCTGGGTTTAAGGATTCGTGCCTGGGTTTCAGGCCTTCGTGCCTGGGTTTCAGGCTTCGTGCCTGGGTTTCAGGCCTTCGTGCCTGGGTTTCAGGCTTCAAGCCTGGATTTTTTAGGCCAAGAGCCGAAAACTTCGCGGCAGGGTCTGCGTTCCTGCTTTCTTGTAGCTCCCATACTCAGTGGCATAACTTAACATACACATGCATTTTTTCAATGGGAGCTGAGGATAAAAACTGTGGTATTGAAGATAGCTCCCACAGGAAAGCAGCTGCAAATGTGACACCGTGCTGGCTGATAGAATGCATGGGGACCTACTTACTACTGTAGCTGGGGTCTGCCTTCCTGCTTTCTTGTAGCTCCCATACTTAGTGGCATAACTTAACAGACAAAATCTATTTTTTCAATGGGAGCTGAGGAGAAAAAGTGTGGTATTGAAGATAGCTCCCACAGGAAAGCAGCTGCAAATGTGACACCGTGCTGGCTGCTAGACTGCATGGGGACCTACTTACTACTGTAGCTGGGGTCTGCCTTCCTGCTTTTTTGTAGCTCCCATATTCAGTGGTATAACTTAACAGACAAAATGTATTTTATTCAATGGGAGCTGAACAGAAAAAGTGTGGTATTGAAGATAGCTCCCACAGGAAAGCAGCTGCAAATGTGACACTGTGCTGGCTGATAGACTGCAGGGAGACCTACTTACTACTGTAGCTGGGGTCTGCCTTCCTGCTTTCTCGTAGCTCCCATATTCAGTGGTATACCTTAACAGACACATGTATTTTTTCAATGGGAGCTGAGGAGAAAAAGTGTGGTATTGAAGATAGCTCCCACAGGAAAGCAGCTGCAAATGTCACACCGTGCTTACTGATAGACTGCATGGAAACCTACTTACTACTGTAGCTGGGGTCTGCCTTCGTGCTTTCTTGTAGCTCCCATACTCAGTGGTATACCTTAACAAACACATGTATTTTTTCAATGGGAGCAGAACAGAAAAGGTGTGGTATTGAAGATAGCTCCCACAGGAAAGCAGCTGCAAATGTGACACCATGCTGGCTGATAGACTGCATGGGGACCTACTTACTACTGTAGCTGGGGTCTTGTCGAGGAGTGGTTAAGGGAGAATGGGCATGGATCCCGGGGTGTAATGTTAGGCCTGATGGGCCAAGGCAATCTGAGTTCCAGTTATATGAATTTAATGCACAATCAAGACCAGAGTCAGAGCCATGGTTAAAGCAGTTTCTGTCATGTAGACAGCAGGCCGCTTTCTCTTCCTTCAAGGTCGGGCTGTTTTCAGCTAACGAGGTAACAGCCCAAGGTGGAAAACAACTACGGGGGAAAAACAAGATGGGAAAATGTGAGGGAGCTTGCTTATCGCAGAAACCGCAAGTAGAATGAGCATAAGAATGTAATCTATTAGCTGCTGTTGCTGAGCTAGCTTTGAAGCTGCTGTGTATATAAGTTAGAGCCTGCTCTCAATGAAGAAGAAGATTTCTGCTATCACTCACATTGAGTAGGACTGATTTCTTCCCACCCAGCTGAGAATCGGACCCTGGGTTGATCGCCGCATGAAGTAGGCTTCGTGCCTGGGTTTTTCAGGCTTTTGTGCCTGGGTTTCAGGCCTTTGTGCCTGGGTTTTTCAGGCCTTTGTGCCTGGGTTTTTCAGGCTTTTCTGCCTGGGTTTCAGGCCTTCGTGCCTGGGTTTCAGCCCTTCGTGCCTGGGTTTCAGGCTTCGTGCCTGGGTTTTCAGGCTTCGTGCCTGGGTTTTTCAGGATTCGTGCCTGGGTTTCAGGCTTCGTGCCTGGGTTTTTCAGGCTTTGTGCCTGGGTTTCAGGCCTTCGTGCCTGGGTTTCAGGCTTTGTGCCTGGGTTTTCAGGCTTCGTGCCTGGGTTTTTCAGGCTTTGTGCCTGGGTTTCAGGCTTCGTGCCTGGGTTTTTCAGGATTCGTGCCTGGGTTTCAGGCCTTCGTGCCTGGGTTTCAGCCCTTCGTGCCTGGGTTTCAGGCTTCGTGCCTGGGTATTCAGGCTTCGTGCCTGGGTTTTTCAGGCTTTGTGCCTGGGTTTCAGGCCTTCGTGCCTGGGTTTCAGCCCTTCGTGCCTGGGTTTCAGGCTTCGTGCCTGGGTTTTCAGGCTTCGTGCCTGGGTTTTTCAGGCTTCGTGCCTGGGTTTCAGGCTTCGTGCCTGGGTTTCAGGCCTTCGTGCCTGGGTTTCAGGCCTCCGTGCCTGGGTTTCAAACTCCGTGCCTGGGTTTCAGGCCTTTGTGCCTATGTTTCAGGCTTCGTACCTGGGTTTCAAGGGCTTCGTGCCTGGGTTTTCAGGCTTCGTGCCTGGGTTTCAGGCCTTCGTGCCTGGGTTTCAGGCTTCGTGCCTGGGTTTCAGGCCTTCGTGCCTGGGTTTCAGGCTTCAAGCCTGGGTTTTTCAGGCCAAGAGCCGAAAACTTCGCGGCAGGGTCTGCCTTCCTGCTTTCTTGTAGCTCCCATACTCAGTGGCATAACTTAACAGACAAAATGTATTTTTCAATGGGAGCTGAGGAGAAAAAGTGTGGTATTGAAGATAGCTCCCACAGGAAAGCAGCTGCAAATGTGACACCGTGCTGGCTGCTAGACTGCATGGGGACCTACTTACTACTGTAGCTGGGGTCTGCCTTCCTGCTTTCTTGTAGCTCCCATACTCAGTGGTATACCTTAACAGACACATGTATTTTTTCATTGGGAGCTGAGGAGAAAAAGTGTGGTATTGAAGATAGCTCCCACAGGAAAGCAGCTGCAAATGTGACACCGTGCTGGCTGATAGACTGCATGGGGACCTACTTACTACTGTAGCTGGGGTCTGCCTTCCTGCTTTCTTGTAACTCCCATACTCAGTGGTATAATTTAACAGAAAATGTTTTTTTTCAATGGGAGCTGAGGAGAAAAATGTGGTATTGAAGACAGCTCCCACAGGAAAGTAGCTGCCAATGTGACACTATGCTGGCTGATAGACTGCATGGGGACCTACTTTCTACTGTAGCTGGGGTCTGCCTTCCTGCTTTGTTGTAGGTGTCATTCTCACTGGTATACCTTAATAGACACATGTATTTTTTCAATGGGAGCTGAACAGAAAAAGTGTGGTATTGAACATAGCTCCCACAGGAAAGCAGCTGCAAATGTGACACCGTGCTGGCTGATAGACTGCATGGGGACCTACTTACTACTGTAGCTGGGGTCTGCCTTCCTGCTTTCTTGTAGCTCCCATATTCAGTTGTATACCTTAACAGACACATGTATTTTTTCAATGGGAGCTGAGGAGAAAAACTGTGGTATTGAAGATAGCTCCCACAGGAAAGCAGCTGCAAATGTGACACCGTGCTGGCTGATAGACTGCATGGGGACCTATTTACTACGGTAGCTGGGGTCTGCCTTCCTGCTTTCTTGTAGCTCCCATACTCAGTGGCATAACTTAACAGACACATGTATTTTTTCAATGGGAGCTGAGGGGAAAAAATGTGGTATTGAAGATAGCTCCCACAGGAAAGCAGCTGCAAATGTGACACTGTTGTGAATGATAGACTGCATGCGGACCTACTTACTACTGTAGCTGGGGTCTGCCTTCCTGCTTTCTTGTAACTCCCATACTCAGCGGTATAACTTAATAGGCAAAATGTATTTTTTTCAATGGGAGCTGAACAGAAAAAGTGTGGTATTGAAGATAGCTCCCACAGGAAAGCAGCTGCAAATGTGACACCGTGCTGGCTGATAGACTGCATGGGGACCTACCTACTACTGTAGCTGGGGTCTGCCTTCCTACTTTCTTGTAGCTCCCATACTCAGTGGCATAACTTAACAGACACATGTATTTTTTCAATGGGAGCTAATGAGAAAAAGTGTGGTATGAAAGATAGCTCCCACAGGAAAGCAGCTGCAAATGTGACACCGTGCTGACTGATAGACTGCATGCGGATCTACTTACTACTGTAGCTGGGGTCTGCCTTCCTGCTTTCTGGTAGCTCCCATACTCAGCGGTATAACTTAACAGACAAAATGTATTGTTTTCAATGGGAGCTGAACAGAAAAAGTGTGGTATTGAAGACCGCTCCCACAGGAAAGCAGCTGCAAATGTGACACCGTGCTGGCTGATAGACTGCATGGGGACCTACTTACTACTGTAGCTGGGGTCTTGTCGAGGAGTGGTTAAGGAAGAATGGACATGGATCCCAGGGTATAATGTTAGGCCCGATGGGGCAAGGCAATCTGAGTTCCTGTTATATGAATTTAATGCACAATCAAGACCAGAGCCAGAGCCATGGTTAAAGCAGTTTCTGTCATGTAGACAGCAGGCCGCTTTCTCTTCCTTCAAGGTCGGGCTGTTTTCAGCTAACGAGGTAACAGCCCAAGGTGGAAAACAACTACGAGGGAAAAACAAGATGGGAAAATGTGAGGGAGCTTGCTTATCGCAGAAACCGCAAGTAGGATGAGCATAAGAATGTAATCTATTAGCTGCTGTTGCTGAGCTAGCTTTGAAGCTGCTGTGTATATAAGTTAGAGCCTGCTCTCAATGAAGAAGAAGATTTCTGCTATCACTCACATTGAGTAGGACTGATTTCTTCCCACCCAGCTGAGAATCGGACCCTGGGTTGATCGCCGCATGAAGTAGGCTACGTGCATGGGATTTTCAGGCTTTTGTGCCTGGGTTTCAGGCCTTCGTGCCTGGGTTTTTCAGGCCTTTGTGCCTGGGTTTTTCAGGCTTTTGTGCCTGGGTTTCAGGCCTTCGTGCCTGGGTTTTCAGGCTCCGTGCCTGGGTTTCCGGCCTTCGTGCCTGGGTTTCAGGCTTCGTGCCTGGGTTTCAGGCCTTCGTGCCTGGGTTTCAGACTTCGTGCCTGGATTTCAGGCTTCGTGCCTGGGTTTCAGGCGTTTGTGCCTATGTTTCAGGCTTCGTGCCTGGGTTTCAGGCCTTCGTGCCTGGGTTTAAGGCTTCGTGCCTGGGTTTCAGGCCTTTGTGCCTGGGTTTAAGGATTTGTGCCTGGGTTTCAGGCCTTCGTGCCTGGGTTTCAGGCTTCGTGCCTGGGTTTCAGGCCTTCGTGCCTGGGTTTCAGGCTTCAAGCCTGGATTTTTTAGGCCAAGAGCCGAAAACTTCGCGGCAGGGTCTGCGTTCCTGCTTTCTTGTAGCTCCCATACTCAGTGGCATAACTTAACATACACATGCATTTTTTCAATGGGAGCTGAGGATAAAAACTGTGGTATTGAAGATAGCTCCCACAGGAAAGCAGCTGCAAATGTGACACCGTGCTGGCTGATAGAATGCATGGGGACCTACTTACTACTGTAGCTGGGGTCTGCCTTCCTGCTTTCTTGTAGCTCCCATACTTAGTGGCATAACTTAACAGACAAAATCTATTTTTTCAATGGGAGCTGAGGAGAAAAAGTGTGGTATTGAAGATAGCTCCCACAGGAAAGCAGCTGCAAATGTGACACCGTGCTGGCTGCTAGACTGCATGGGGACCTACTTACTACTGTAGCTGGGGTCTGCCTTCCTGCTTTCTTGTAGCTCCCATATTCAGTGGTATAACTTAACAGACAAAATGTATTTTATTCAATGGGAGCTGAACAGAAAAAGTGTGGTATTGAAGATAGCTCCCACAGGAAAGCAGCTGCAAATGTGACACTGTGCTGGCTGATAGACTGCAGGGAGACCTACTTACTACTGTAGCTGGGGTCTGCCTTCCTGCTTTCTCGTAGCTCCCATATTCAGTGGTATACCTTAACAGACACATGTATTTTTTCAATGGGAGCTGAGGAGAAAAAGTGTGGTATTGAAGATAGCTCCCACAGGAAAGCAGCTGCAAATGTCACACCGTGCTTACTGATAGACTGCATGGAAACCTACTTACTACTGTAGCTGGGGTCTGCCTTCGTGCTTTCTTGTAGCTCCCATACTCAGTGGTATACCTTAACAAACACATGTATTTTTTCAATGGGAGCAGAACAGAAAAGGTGTGGTATTGAAGATAGCTCCCACAGGAAAGCAGCTGCAAATGTGACACCATGCTGGCTGATAGACTGCATGGGGACCTACTTACTACTGTAGCTGGGGTCTTGTCGAGGAGTGGTTAAGGGAGAATGGGCATGGATCCCGGGGTGTAATGTTAGGCCTGATGGGCCAAGGCAATCTGAGTTCCAGTTATATGAATTTAATGCACAATCAAGACCAGAGTCAGAGCCATGGTTAAAGCAGTTTCTGTCATGTAGACAGCAGGCCGCTTTCTCTTCCTTCAAGGTCGGGCTGTTTTCAGCTAACGAGGTAACAGCCCAAGGTGGAAAACAACTACGGGGGAAAAACAAGATGGGAAAATGTGAGGGAGCTTGCTTATCGCAGAAACCACAAGTAGAATGAGCATAAGAATGTAATCTATTAGCTGCTGTTGCTGAGCTAGCTTTGAAGCTGCTGTGTATATAAGTTAGAGCCTGCTCTCAATGAAGAAGAAGATTTCTGCTATCACTCACATTGAGTAGGACTGATTTCTTCCCACCCAGCTGAGAATCGGACCCTGGGTTGATCGCCGCATGAAGTAGGCTTCGTGCCTGGGTTTTTCAGGCTTTTGTGCCTGGGTTTCAGGCCTTTGTCCCTGGGTTTTTCAGGCCTTTGTGCCTGGGTTTTTCAGGCTTTTCTGCCTGGGTTTCAGGCCTTCGTGCCTGGGTTTCAGCCCTTCGTGCCTGGGTTTCAGGCTTCGTGCCTGGGTTTTCAGGCTTCGTGCCTGGGTTTTCAGGCTTCGTGCCTGGGTTTTTCAGGCTTCGTGCCTGGGTTTCAGGCTTCGTGCCTGGGTTTTTCAGGCTTTGTGCCTGGGTTTCAGGCCTTCGTGCCTGGGTTTCAGGCTTTGTGCCTGGGTTTTCAGGCTTCGTGCCTGGGTTTTTCAGGCTTTGTGCCTGGGTTTCAGGCTTCGTGCCTGGGTTTTTCAGGCTTCGTGCCTGGGTTTCAGGCCTTCGTGCCTGGGTTTCAGCCCTTCGTGCCTGGGTTTCAGGCTTCGTGCCTGGGTATTCAGGCTTCGTGCCTGGGTTTTTCAGGCTTTGTGCCTGGGTTTCAGGCCTTCGTGCCTGGGTTTCAGCCCTTCGTGCCTGGGTTTCAGGCTTCGTGCCTGGGTTTTCAGGCTTCGTGCCTGGGTTTTTCAGGCTTTGTGCCTGGGTTTCAGGCTTCGTGCCTGGGTTTCAGGCCTTCGTGCCTGGGTTTCAGGCCTCCGTGCCTGGGTTTCAAACTCCGTGCCTGGGTTTCAGGCCTTTGTGCCTATGTTTCAGGCCTTTGTGCCTATGTTTCAGGCTTCGTACCTGGGTTTCAAGGGCTTCGTGCCTGGGTTTTCAGGCTTCGTGCCTGGGTTTCAGGCCTTCGTGCCTGGGTTTCAGGCTTCGTGCCTGGGTTTCAGGCCTTCGTGCCTGGGTTTCAGGCTTCAAGCCTGGGTTTTTCAGGCCAAGAGCCGAAAACTTCGCGGCAGGGTCTGCCTTCCTGCTTTCTTGTAGCTCCCATACTCAGTGGCATAACTTAACAGACAAAATGTATTTTTCAATGGGAGCTGAGGAGAAAAAGTGTGGTATTGAAGATAGCTCCCACAGGAAAGCAGCTGCAAATGTGACACCGTGCTGGCTGATAGACTGCATGGGGACCTACTTACTACTGTAGCTGGGGTCTGCCTTCCTGCTTTCTTGTAGCTCCCATACTCAGTGGTATACCTTAACAGACACATGTATTTTTTCATTGGGAGCTGAGGAGAAAAAGTGTGGTATTGAAGATAGCTCCCACAGGAAAGCAGCTGCAAATGTGACACCGTGCTGGCTGATAGAGTGCATGGGGACCTACTTACTACTGTAGCTGGGGTCTGCCTTCCTGCTTTCTTGTAACTCCCATACTCAGTGGTATAATTTAACAGAAAATGTTTTTTTTCAATGGGAGCTGAGGAGAAAAATGTGGTATTGAAGACAGCTCCCACAGGAAAGTAGCTGCCAATGTGACACTATGCTGGCTGATAGACTGCATGGGGACCTACTTTCTACTGTAGCTGGGGTCTGCCTTCCTGCTTTGTTGTAGGTGTCATTCTCACTGGTATACCTTAATAGACACATGTATTTTTTCAATGGGAGCTGAACAGAAAAAGTGTGGTATTGAACATAGCTCCCACAGGAAAGCAGCTGCAAATGTGACACTGTTGTGAATGATAGACTGCATGCGGACCTACTTACTACTGTAGCTGGGGTCTGCCTTCCTGCTTTCTTGTAACTCCCATACTCAGCGGTATAACTTAATAGGCAAAATGTATTTTTTTCAATGCGAGCTGAGGTGAAAAAGTGTGGTATTGAAGATAGCTCCCACAGGAAAGCAGCTGCAAATGTGACACCGTGCTGGCTGATAGACTGCATGGGGACCTACTTACTACTGTAGCTGGGGTCTTGTCGAGGAGTGGTTAAGGGAGAATGGACATGGATCCCAGGGTATAATGTTAGGCCCGATGGGGCAAGGCAATCTGAGCTCCAGTTATATGAATTTAATGCACAATCAAGACCAGAGCCAGAGCCATGGTTAAAGCAGTTTCTGTCATGTAGACAGCAGGCCGCTTTCTCTTCCTTCAAGGTCGGGCTGTTTTCAGCTAACGAGGTAACAGCCCAAGGTGGAAAACAACTACGGGGGAAAAACAAGATGGGAAAATGTGAGGGAGCTTGCTTATCGCAGAAACCGCAAGTAGGATGAGCATAAGAATGTAATCTATTAGCTGCTGTTGCTGAGCTAGCTTTGAAGCTGCTGTGTATATAAGTTAGAGCCTGCTCTCAATGAAGAAGAAGATTTCTGCTATCACTCACATTGAGTAGGACTGATTTCTTCCCACCCAGCTGAGAATCGGACCCTGGGTTGATCGCCGCATGAAGTAGGCTTCGTGCCTGGGTTGTTCAGGCTTTTGTGCCTGGGTTTCAGGCCTGCCTTCCTGCTTTATTGTAGCTCCCATACTCAGTGGCATAACTTAACAGACAAAATGTATTTTTTTCAATGGGAGCTGAGGAGAAAAATGTGGTATTGAAGATAGCTCCCACAGGAAAGCAGCTGCAAATGTGACACCGTGCTGGCTGATAGACTGCATGGGGACCTACCTACTACTGTAGCTGGGGTCAGCCTTCCTACTTTCTTGTAGCTCCCATACTCAGTGGCATAACTTAACAGACACATGTATTTTTTCAATGGGAGCTAATGAGAAAAAGTGTGGTATGAAAGATAGCTCCCACAGGAAAGCAGCTGCAAATGTGACACCGTGCTGACTGATAGACTGCATGCGGATCTACTTACTACTGTAGCTGGGGTCTGCCTTCCTGCTTTCTGGTAGCTCCCATACTCAGCGGTATAACTTAACAGACAAAATGTATTGTTTTCAATGGGAGCTGAACAGAAAAAGTGTGGTATTGAAGACCGCTCCCACAGGAAAGCAGCTGCAAATGTGACACCGTGCTGGCTGATAGACTGCATGGGGACCTACTTACTACTGTAGCTGGGGTCTTGTCGAGGAGTGGTTAAGGAAGAATGGACATGGATCCCAGGGTATAATGTTAGGCCCGATGGGGCAAGGCAATCTGAGTTCCTGTTATATGAATTTAATGCACAATCAAGACCAGAGCCAGAGCCATGGTTAAAGCAGTTTCTGTCATGTAGACAGCAGGCCGCTTTCTCTTCCTTCAAGGTCGGGCTGTTTTCAGCTAACGAGGTAACAGCCCAAGGTGGAAAACAACTACGAGGGAAAAACAAGATGGGAAAATGTGAGGGAGCTTGCTTATCGCAGAAACCGCAAGTAGGATGAGCATAAGAATGTAATCTATTAGCTGCTGTTGCTGAGCTAGCTTTGAAGCTGCTGTGTATATAAGTTAGAGCCTGCTCTCAATGAAGAAGAAGATTTCTGCTATCACTCACATTGAGTAGGACTGATTTCTTCCCACCCAGCTGAGAATCGGACCCTGGGTTGATCGCCGCATGAAGTAGGCTACGTGCATGGGATTTTCAGGCTTTTGTGCCTGGGTTTCAGGCCTTCGTGCCTGGGTTTTTCAGGCCTTTGTGCCTGGGTTTTTCAGGCTTTTGTGCCTGGGTTTCAGGCCTTCGTGCCTGGGTTTTCAGGCTCCGTGCCTGGGTTTCCGGCCTTCGTGCCTGGGTTTCAGGCTTCGTGCCTGGGTTTCAGGCCTTCGTGCCTGGGTTTCAGACTTCGTGCCTGGATTTCAGGCTTCGTGCCTGGGTTTCAGGCGTTTGTGCCTATGTTTCAGGCTTCGTGCCTGGGTTTCAGGCCTTCGTGCCTGGGTTTAAGGCTTCGTGCCTGGGTTTCAGGCCTTTGTGCCTGGGTTTAAGGATTCGTGCCTGGGTTTCAGGCCTTCGTGCCTGGGTTTCAGGCTTCGTGCCTGGGTTTCAGGCCTTCGTGCCTGGGTTTCAGGCTTCAAGCCTGGATTTTTTAGGCCAAGAGCCGAAAACTTCGCGGCAGGGTCTGCGTTCCTGCTTTCTTGTAGCTCCCATACTCAGTGGCATAACTTAACATACACATGCATTTTTTCAATGGGAGCTGAGGATAAAAACTGTGGTATTGAAGATAGCTCCCACAGGAAAGCAGCTGCAAATGTGACACCGTGCTGGCTGATAGAATGCATGGGGACCTACTTACTACTGTAGCTGGGGTCTGCCTTCCTGCTTTCTTGTAGCTCCCATACTTAGTGGCATAACTTAACAGACAAAATCTATTTTTTCAATGGGAGCTGAGGAGAAAAAGTGTGGTATTGAAGATAGCTCCCACAGGAAAGCAGCTGCAAATGTGACACCATGCTGGCTGCTAGACTGCATGGGGACCTACTTACTACTGTAGCTGGGGTCTGCCTTCCTGCTTTCTTGTAGCTCCCATATTCAGTGGTATAACTTAACAGACAAAATGTATTTTATTCAATGGGAGCTGAACAGAAAAAGTGTGGTATTGAAGATAGCTCCCACAGGAAAGCAGCTGCAAATGTGACACTGTGCTGGCTGATAGACTGCAGGGAGACCTACTTACTACTGTAGCTGGGGTCTGCCTTCCTGCTTTCTTGTAGCTCCCATATTCAGTGGTATACCTTAACAGACACATGTATTTTTTCAATGGGAGCTGAGGAGAAAAAGTGTGGTATTGAAGATAGCTCCCACAGGAAAGCAGCTGCAAATGTCACACCGTGCTTACTGATAGACTGCATGGAAACCTACTTACTACTGTAGCTGGGGTCTGCCTTCGTGCTTTCTTGTAGCTCCCATACTCAGTGGTATACCTTAACAAACACATGTATTTTTTCAATGGGAGCAGAACAGAAAAGGTGTGGTATTGAAGATAGCTCCCACAGGAAAGCAGCTGCAAATGTGACACCATGCTGGCTGATAGACTGCATGGGGACCTACTTACTACTGTAGCTGGGGTCTTGTCGAGGAGTGGTTAAGGGAGAATGGGCATGGATCCCGGGGTATAATGTTAGGCCCGATGGGGCAAGGCAATCTGAGTTCCAGTTATATGAATTTAATGCACAATCAAGACCAGAGCCAGAGCCATGGTTAAAGCAGTTTCTGTCATGTAGACAGCAGGCCGCTTTCTCTTCCTTCAAGGTCGGGCTGTTTTCAGCTAACGAGGTAACAGCCCAAGGTGGAAAACAACTACGGGGGAAAAACAAGATGGGAAAATGTGAGGGAGCTTGCTTATCGCAGAAACCGCAAGTAGAATGAGCATAAGAATGTAATCTATTAGCTGCTGTTGCTGAGCTAGCTTTGAAGCTGCTGTGTATATAAGTTAGAGCCTGCTCTCAATGAAGAAGAAGATTTCTGCTATCACTCACATTGAGTAGGACTGATTTCTTCCCACCCAGCTGAGAATCGGACCCTGGGTTGATCGCCGCATGAAGTAGGCTTCGTGACTGGGTTTTTCAGCTTTTGTGCCTGGGTTTCAGGCCTTCGTGCCTGGGTTTTTCAGGCCTTTGTGCCTGGGTTTTTCAGGCTTTTGTGCCTGGGTTTCAGGGCTTCGTGCCTGGGTTTCAGCCCTTCGTGCCTGGGTTTCAGGCTTCGTGCCTGGGTTTTCAGGCTTCGTGCCTGGGTTTCCGGCCTTCGTGCCTGGGTTTTCAGGCTTCGTGCCTGGGTTTCAGGCTTCGTGCCTGGGTTTTCAGGCTTCGTGCCTGGGTTTCCAGCCTTCGTGCCTGGGTTTCAGACTTCGTGCCTGGGTTTCAGGCTTCGTGCCTGGGTTTCAGGCCTTCGTGCCTGGGTTTCAGACTTCGTGCCTGGGTTCCAGGCTTCGTGCCTGGGTTTCAGGCCTTTGTGCCTATGTTTCAGGCTTCGTGCCTGGGTTTCAGGCCTTCGTGCCTGGGTTTCAGGCTTCAAGCCTGGGTTTTTCAGGGCAAGAGCCGAAAACTTCGCGGCAGGGTCTGCCTTCCTGCTTTCTTGTAGGTTCCATTCTCAGTGGCATAACTTAACATACACATGTATTTTTTCAATGGGAGCTGAGGATAAAAACTGTGGTATTGAAGATAGCTCCCACAGGAAAGCAGCTGCAAATGTGACACCGTGCTGGCTGATAGAATGCATGGGGACCTAGTTACTACTGTAGCTGGGGTCTGCCTTCCTGCTTTCTTGTAGCTCCCATACTTAGTGGCATAACTTAACAGACAAAATGTATGTTTTCAATGGGAGCTGAGGAGAAAAAGTGTGGTATTGAAGATAGCTCCCACAGGAAAGCAGCTGCAAATGTGACACCGTGCTGGCTGATAGACTGCATGGGGACCTACTTACTACTGTAGCTGGGGTCTGCCTTCCTGCTTTCTTGTAGCTCCCATACTCAGCGGTATAACTTAACAGACAAAATGTATTGTTTTCAATGGGAGCTGAACAGAAAAAGTGTGGTATTGAAGACCGCTCCCACAGGAAAGCAGCTGCAAATGTGACACCGTGCTGGCTGATAGACTGCATGGGGACCTACTTACTACTGTAGCTGGGGTCTGCCTTCCTGCTTTCTTGTAGCTCCCATATTCAGTGGTATACCTTAACAGACACATGTATTTTTTCAATGGGAGCTGAACAGAAAAAGTGTGGTATTGAAGATAGCTCCCACAGGAAAGCAGCTGCAAATGTGACACCGTGCTGGCTGATAGACTGCATGGGGACCTTCTTACTACTGTAGCTGGGGTCTGCCTTCCTGCTTTCTTGTAGCTCCCATATTCAGTGGTATACCTTAACAGACACATGTATTTTTTCAATGGGAGCTGAGGATAAAAAGTGTGGTATTGAAGATAGCTCCCACAGGAAAGCAGCTGCAAATGTGACACCGTGCTGGCTGATAGACTATATGGAGACCTACTTACTACTGTAGCTGGGGTCTGCCTTCCTGCTTTCTTGTAGCTCCCATAGTTGTTAGCATTACTGTATATGGAAAGTTAGAAGTAGTTAGGCTAAGGTCTGTATCGAGGCCTAATGAGCAGTGTGGGATGTTGATGTAACCTAGCAGTCTAGGGAACTAGTGGGGCATGCTGAGCTTGTGCATTCTTGCTTAAACAAAGCAAAGAGATTAGTGAAGAATACTGAAGGCTGAATCTTGTTTTTCTCAAAGAAATCGTTATCTCGAATGTTTACCTGTTTGTTATCTATGGAAATTTCTTGTTGTGGATTCAGATAAGCATAGTCTCAAGTAACTACATCAAAGAGCACAACATAATCCTAATGTCTAAGAAAACTGGTAAACATCACGGGGACCTGATGAAGTAATCATTTGTGGAAAGTATATAAACTCTGTGAAATTTTCTGTTAGTGGGGGCTCTGACTTTGGACACTAGTCCTCAGGTCCCTAGGGCCCTCAATAAAGCACTGCATAAAACGACCTCGGTTGTTTTGTGTTTTCCTTCGGGAACGGGCAGCAGTTTTCTGGCGACCGCGGCAGGACTCCGAAGGTGGCTGGGGCGGTTCGCGTGCTGATTTACTCCACGCCGGCACCGAGACTTTCTCGCGGAGTCATCGGTTCGTGCCCGACCCCCGCACCTGGCGGACGACTGCTATAAGGTAAGCCCATAGGTGCTTTATTTTCTGGTATGGGTGCCTGCTCATAAGACGAGGCGGCGATCCTCGCTGAGTTGGGCTAAGACGTCTTGGTGGATGCCTAGGCGCCGGCTGTAAGACGCGGCGAAAGCTGCGCAGGTCCGGCACTTGCCCCTCGCGGCGTCGAGAAGTGGCAAGTTGGTTTGGTACTGGTTATTGGTTTTGTGGTTTTTGTTTGTATCCTTACAGTGTTTGTGTTTGCTGTTATTTTGTCTGCTGTTATTTTGTTTCGTGAATACTTGAAATGATACCGCTTAAAACTTTTAAGCCGTTAGTTCAGTCTAATAGTAAAATCCCAGGAAACACCCCATTAGGATGTTTGCTGGGAAGATGGAGGAGTGCTGGATTTTTATCAGGATTTGAATAAGGGTAAAATGATAAACTATTGTAATCATTGGTGGCCTTTATATGAGTCAGAAGGGGGACCTGCGTGGCCCCTAAACGGTACTGTCGATCCGGGTATTATATTGTCTTTGATGCAGTATTTACGGGACAATGAGAAATGGGATGAGATCCCGTATTTGGATTTGTTTTATTATTTAGGGTGAAAACTGGATTGGTAGAAGGAATGTGGTATTTTAGTTTTGGAAACAAAGGAATTAGGGTGTAGTGAATGTAAGAAGAGATCTATGTGTGTTAAGTGTTTAGCTGCCTCCTCTGGTCCAGAGGAAGATTTATCGTTATTAGTTGCTCATAGTGGACAGGGTCCCTCTGCTCCACCCTATGTTCCACCTCAGATGGAACAGGATAGTGAGGACAATGATAATGAGGAGGAAGAAGAGGATGAAGATGAGGACACCAGGAACTTGGATAAAATGTTAGAAGTTGCATGGAAGGTTTATAATAGTAGGGGAAAAAGAATCAGCTAAGCGGCAACAAGCAGGTATATTGGCTGTAATTCAACAACTAGGAGGACAAAGGGGCCGAGGTCCTGGTAGGGGAGGCTCTGCCCAAGGAAGAGGTGGTTATGGTCAGGGAAGAGGGGGATTTCGAATGGGAAACATTAATCAAGGAAAGTTAGATTTTAATCAGTGTGCTTTTTGTCGACAGATAGGACATTGGAAAAATGAATGTCCTGTGAAAAATGGAATGGGGGGTGGCGCCGGGACAATGGGTAGTTATCCTATGCCTGAGGCAGATGTCGCCCAAGCCCTGGTTTTGGGGAATTACCAAAATCAGAGCTGACTAGAGCAAGGGTAAGGTTAGAAATAAATGGTAAAGAACAGGAATTCACAGTTGATACAGGAGCTACTTATTCAGTTCTCAACAAAAGACTGGGAACAATAAGTGATACCACCGTACAGGTGGTAGGGGCTGTGGGTCAGCTGGAAGAAAGACCATTTTTGCACCCTCTAAATTTGAAATTTGGGGGAAAGGAATTGGATCATCAATTTTTTTTTATATGCCCAATTGTCCCAAGCCCCTGTTTGGAAGGGATTTATTGTCTTTGTTAAACGTGAAAATAATATTTGAAAATGGGAGAGTAAAATTGGAGATTCCAAATGAAGAAATTGGGAAAATTTTTGTAATAAAGGAAATAGAACCTATTCCCATTCCAGAAGAAATAGATCAGGCAGTTGTACCCTGGGTATGGGAAACAGGGACCCCAGGAAAGTCAAAAGCTGCCCAGCCTGTTGTTGTAGAACAGGAGAAAAAAAAAAAAAAAGAAAAAAAAAAAAGGAGCCCAGCCGGTTAGGGTTAGACAATATCCAATTAAGTTGGAGGCTAGGAAAGGAGTGGCTCCACTGATAACCCAATTTGTGATTCAGGGAATTTTACAGGAATGTGAATCTGAGTATAACACTCCTATTTTTCCTGTAAGTAAGCCTAATGGTAAATATAGGCTAGTGCAAGATTTAAGGGCCATAAATGAAATTGTAAAGGACATTCACCCAGTGGTTGCTAACCCTTATACTCTGTTAACATCTGTGTCGGAAAGGTTTAAATGGTTTACAGTAATTGATTTAAAAGATGCCTTCTTCTGCATCCCGCTGGCATTACCAAGTAGGAAGTATTTTGCATTTGAATGGGAAGATCCAAATTCGGGAAGGAAGAAACAACTGACATGGACACGGCTTCCGCGGGGTTTCAAAAACAGCCCCACTATTTTCGGAAATCAATTAGCCAAAGAGTTGGAGGAATGGAAGACTGAACAGGTAAGAGAATCTCCATTCTCTTATGTGATTTTGCAGTATGTGGATGATATTCTGTTGGCAACTGAGGAAAAGGAAGTTTGCCTGAAGCTTACAATTGCCTTACTGAATATGCTGGGACAAGCAGGATATCGAGTATCTAAGGAAAAGGCCCAGCTCCTCAAAGAGAGTGTTCTTTATTTGGGATGTGAATTAATGCAAGGTCAGAGACGATTGGGCACAAACAGAATTAAGGCAATATGTGCCATACCCCTTCCAAGGAATCATCAGGAACTGAGATCATTTTTAGGAATGATTGGTTGGTGTAGACTACGGATTCTAAATTTTGGATTGTTAGCCAAACCCTTGTATGAGGCTTTGAAGGAGCCCCAATTGGAATGGAGTCCACAAAGGAAAAGAGCCTTTCAGGAGCTAAAACAAGCTCTGAAAGAAGCACCTGCCTTAGGGTTGCTGGACTTAAATAAGGATTTTCAGCTTTATGTAAATGAAAGGCAGAATCTGGCTCTGGGAGTGTTGACCCAGAAAATAGGGTCATGGAAACACCCAGTGGGATATTTTTCAAAACAACTGGACAATGTTAGTGCTGGTTGGCCGTCATGCTTGAGGGCAGTTACGGCCACAGTGATCCTCATACACGAAGCCCGAAAACTGACTTTGGGAAGGAAAATGGAGGTCTTTGTGCCCCATATGGTCTTGGCTGTCCTGGAACAAAAGGGGGGTCACTGGTTATCATCCAGCAGAATGTTACAATATCAAGCTATATTAAGAGAACAAGACGATGTGGAACTTAAGATAACTAACCATATCAACCCAGCAGAATTTCTTCACAGCAAACAGGAAGAAGGGGAGCTGGTTCATGATTGTGTAGAAACAATTGAACAGGTGTATGCGAGCCGAGCAGACCTAAAGGACACACCGTTAGAAGATTCAGATTGGGATCTCTTTACCGATGGATCTAGCTTTGTGGAAAATGGAACCAGATCGGAAGTTCTCGCCCTGTTGGATGCGGTACATAAACCAGAAAAGGTAGCAGTAATGCACATCAGGGGACATCGTAAAGAAGAAGGAAAGATATATCGAGGGAATGAACTAGCAGACATCACTGCTAAAGAAGCTGCTCGACAGGTTTGGACTCAGATGGCTTTAATACCAACCAAGGTGAGCCCTGTTTCTTGTTATATGATTCGGGGACCGAGCTATTCTGCCGATGATGAGAAATTGGCGACATATCTAAAGGCCCAGAAGAATGCAATTGGATGGTATGTAACGACAATGGGACAAGTGGTGGTGCCCAAAAATGTTATGAAGTCCATATTAGAGACTGAACACAATAAATGCCATTGGGGAGCAGAGGTGTTGGTAAAATTTTTGAAAAAAGAAATAATTTCCAACCAAATGTTAACGCTGGCGAAAAGGGTGAATGCCATGTGCCCAGTTTGTTTTATTAAAAAAAAAAAAAAAAAAAAAAAAAAAAAAATCCTATTGTAAGGAAACAGGTGCAGTTGAGAAAATTGCAAATAGGACCAGAGCCTGGAGATTATTGGCAAGTCGACTTTTCAGAACTTCCAAGGGCTCAGGGACTTAAATACCTGTTGGTGTATGTGTGCACCTTTTCGGGGTGGCCAGAAGCCTTCCCTTGTAGAACAAACCAAGCAAAGGAAGTGGTGAAAACTTTGTTGAAAGAAATAATACCTAGATTTGGAGTACCACTGGGATTATCATCAGATAGAGGCCCACATTTTGTGGCAGGGATAGTTCAGGAGGTGGCTAGGACGTTAGACATTACCTGGAATTTATACACTCCATGGAGACCCCAGTCTAGTGGTCAAGTAGAAGGGATGAATCAAACATTGAAAAATCAGATCAAAAAGATATGACAGGAGGCCAAACTTCAGTGGCCCCAAGCTTTGCCGTTAGCGTTACGTAGGATTAGGATAAAACCTAGGGAAAGGATAGGAGTAAGTCCGTACGAAATACTGTACGGCAAACCTTATCATGCCACCGTGTTAAAAGGAGACCCGCATGTATTGGGAGACCAGGTGATTTTTAACTATGTTATGTCACTTAACTGAGTTCTCAACGCCTTACGGGGTGCCCTTCAATGGAATCGGCCGCTCCCGCTGGAAAATCCAGTGCATGATATTCAACCGGGAGATCAGGTCTATGTGAAGAATTGGTTCACAGACTCACTGAGAGAGACATGGGACGGTCCCCATCAAGTGATCTTGACAACTTTCACAGCCATAAAGGTAGCGGGAATCGACGCTTGGATCCACTACACTCGAGTCAAGAAGGTTCCAACCGAGTAGGAAACCCAAGTGGTATCCCCCACTCGAATGATATTTCGAGCCAAACAGCATTCTTAACTGTTGTACTGTTGATATTATTGAAAATGGTATCGGTCAATGGATTTGTATTTGTCACTGTTACAGAGCCTGTGGTTACTGTTATGGAAGGGATGGATGTCAATTTAACCTGTGACATTGCTGATGACCAAGGAGCTGGAGCCGAGGAAATAATTGCGGTTTGGAAACAAGGACAAACCAGACTGACTGCAAGTATTGTTACTGTTTGGAATAAGGATACCCAAAAAGGAAGTGTTACCTTGCAATTGACTAATTTAACGTTAGGAGAAGCAGGAGTATACATGTGTTTGGTGTTAATTCGGGAAAATTTTGATTATAAGCGAATAGATTTGAGAGTAGTACCTTGGTCCCCGATTCAGGAGGGAGTAGAAGTAATACCAAAAATAGCTTTAATGGATATGTGGGATGGCCCACCCTTGAGGATAAAACTGCACTTTTACTTCACAAAGAGAATGTGAAGCCCTGGTTCAAGTTAAATGGTGGAAAATGGGACCTCAAGGACTGTGGGACAGGATCGAGGAAGGAATCAGTTGGTGGAATGTGGGGAACAGAGGGATAGGATGGCTGAATTATACTCAACCTCTGTTGGGTAAGGTGGATGGACAATATCTATGTGTAGTTGTATGTGGACCCTACTCTAATTATGGAAAAAGAAATGTGCAGGGCCGACCTCATTTGAATCAAGGAATTAGGGCCACACAAGGGGTGTATCAGGCCAATGAAGGGAAAATAGTTATTTTAACATGTAAAGTGAATCCCAGAATGAGTTTTTCAGATTTTGGGTGGTGGTTTGGAGATAGCAGTATATAGCCTGGAAGGAAATATCGGATAGAGAAAAGGTTAGGCGGCACCATAGTATTAATAATAAATGACGTATAGTCAGATGATGAAGGGATGTATTGGTGTTGGATAGCCAAAGATGCATGGTGGGCCCACTCTAGGATGTTAGTATCATTAATTAGAGGCAAATATAGCCGAAGGAGAATACGGGATCTAGGAAATGGGACAATAAACTTCCATCAAGATGAAGGACGGGAAAACTTAGTGGTTGGGTTGATTAGAGATTTTGGAATGATTCAGAATGTATCTAAAATTACAGCATGTTTGCCACTACCTCAGGCTGCAGATGAACCTATACCCTGGAGAATTATTCCAATAACAACCATGCCAGAAACCTCTGTTAATTTTACTTGGAACTGCAGGCAAGTATCAATAAAGTATGAAGAGTGGATAAATGGGTGTTTAATACAGGGCGATTTAACGGAAAAGGAGTGTAGATCATTGCCGGGGTATTATAGATGGGTTAGAACAGGTCCTTATGGGAGAGGTGGCAATATTAAAGGTCGCTGTACAGTAGATAGTACTATTCCAATAATTGGATATTGGTGTAGTAGCACAAAAATAAAAGTCGAAAAGATTAGGAATGAAGAGATCTGCCTGAATGTTACACAACAACAAACTTTGGAAGATGAATGGGACACAGTATGGGGACCTGGTTTGTTGGAATCATATAGTTACCTAGGTCCAGTACAATGGTGTATACAATGGACAGGGGAGAAAGATCAGACTCACGATAGTGTGATGGCTACATACACTTCCTTGAGACCATCCAGAGATCAGAAAGAAATATGGAACTGTACGAAAGTTTTTACTTGTGACTCCCCAGGAGTCAGATAGGTTTAGTCCCTGTTCGAGTTCTGCTGAAATGGGGGTGTGAATGTCGGGGATATAATCATACGATTAAAGACTAAATAAAGGGAGATGTACATGAGAAAGGGATGTATGGAAAAAGGGTCATTAGTTGCAAATCCACCACAATCAGAAGTCCAAGAAACTTAGTTTGGGTTATGGGTCATGGACAATGGACCACCCATTTACCAATTGATGGTCCAGTAACTCAAATAACCTTGGGAGTTCCACATTATGCCCATTTTGGAGACAATCTAAATTAGAAACAAGGATAGCTCGGAAGAAAAGGGAAATAGGTGATGATATCAAGGTAGAAGATGAGTGGCATGAACCAAGTGATGGAGTAAAATTTGGCTGGGCTTTAGAGTCTTTGTTTGCACAGGTTGCATCTTACCGTAATAGGGAAATGTTGTATAAGCTACTGGGCCAGACTAAAAGATTAGCAGCAGCCACCAAGAAAGGGTTTAAGGATATGAATTTGAAGCTACAGGCAACTAGCAGAATGACTTTGCAGAATAGAATGGCCTTAGATATGTTGCTGCTGCGGGAACATGGGGTCTGTGGTTACCTGAGCAAAAGAATTGATCACTGCTGTATCCATATTCCAAACATGACAATCGAAGTAGAAAAAGATATTTTACAATTGGAGAAGGTTAAAACCGAAGCCAAAGAAATTGAAAAAGAAGCTCAACATAATTGGACAGGAGCAATATTTGATTCATTGGGGCTCCAGGTCTCTGGGTGGATTTCCTCAGTCATCCAATATATAATTATGTTTGTTATACTACTGATGATAATTTATATAGTTTACAAGTGTATTTTAGGAACCATTACCAGAGAAAAGCTCAACACCTGCAGATTAATGAATGCGATGACCAGAAATGGAACTGGAAATGGGTCTCCTCCTCCATCATATAAGGAAATCACTACTTGAGACACGGACAATAAAGACAGATGATGTTGAGCATCCTTGCAAGATAGAAGAATGCTCAAAAGGGGGGACTTGTTAGCATTACTGTATATGGAAAGTTAGAAGTAGTTAGGCTAAGGTCTGTATCGAGGCCTAATGAGCAGTGTGGGATGTTGATGTAACCTAGCAGTCTAGGGAACTAGTGGGGCATGCTGAGCTTGTGCATTCTTGCTTAAACAAAGCAAAGAGATTAGTGAAGAATACTGAAGGCTGAATCTTGTTTTTCTCAAAGAAATCGTTATCTCGAATGTTTACCTGTTTGTTATCTATGGAAATTTCTTGTTGTGGATTCAGATAAGCATAGTCTCAAGTAACTACATGAAAGAGCACAACATAATCCTAATGTCTAAGAAAACTGGTAAACATCACGGGGACCTGATGAAGTAATCATTTGTGGAAAGTATATAAACTCTGTGAAATTTTCTGTTAGTGGGGGCTCTGACTTTGGACACTAGTCCTCAGGTCCCTAGGGCCCTCAATAAAGCACCGCATAAAACGACCTCGGTTGTTTTGTGTTTTCCTTCGGGAACGGGCAGCATAGTCAGCGGTATAACTTAACAGACAAAATGTATTTTATTCAATGGGAGCTGAACCGGAAAAGTGTGGTATTGAAGATAGCTCCCACAGGAAAGCAGCTGCAAATGTGACACTGTGCTGGCTGATAGACTGCATGGGGACCTACTTACTACTGTTGCTGGGGTCTACCTTCCTGCTTTCTTGTAGCTCCCATATTCAGTGGCATAACTTAACAGACAAAATGTATTTTATTCAATGGGAGCTGAGGAGAAAAAGTGTGGTATTAAAGATAGCTCCCACAGGAAAGGATCTGCAAATGTGACACCGTGCTGGCTGATAGACTGCATGGGGACCTACTTACTACTGTAGCTGGGGTCTGCCTTCCTGCTTTCTTGTAGCTCCCATACTCAGTGGCATAACTTAACAGACACATGTATTTTTTCAATGGGAGCTAATGAGAAAAAGTGTGGTATCAAAGATAGCTCCCACAGGAAAGCAGCTGCAAATGTGACACCGTGCTGGCTGATAGACTGCATGGGGTCCTATTTACTACTGTAGCTGGGGTCTTGTCGAGGAGTGGTTAAGGGAGAATGGACATGGATCCCAGGGTATAATGTTAGGCCCGATGGGCCAAGGCAATCTGACTTCCAGTTATATGAATTTAATGCACAATCAAGACCAGAGTCAGAGCCATGGTTAAAGCAGTTTCTGTCATGTAGACAGCAGGCCGCTTTCTCTTCCTTCAAGGTCGGGCTGTTTTCAGCTAACGAGGTAACAGCCCAAGGTGGAAAACAAATACGGGGGAAGAACAAGATGGGAAAATGTGAGGGAGCTTGCTTATCGCAGAAACCGCAAGTAGGATGAGCATAAGAATGTAATCTATTAGCTGCTGTTGCTGAGCTAGCTTTGAAGCTGCTGTGTATATAAGTTAGAGCCTGCTCTCAATGAAGAAGAAGATTTCTGCTATCACTCACATTGAGTAGGACTGATTTCTTCCCACCCAGCTGAGAATCGGACCCTGGGTTGATCGCCGCATGAAGTAGGCTTCGTGCCTGGGTTTTTCAGGCTTTTGTGCCTGGGTTTCAGGCCTTCGTGCCTGGGTTTTTCAGGCCTTTGTGCCTGGGTTTTTCAGGCTTTTGTGCCTGGGTTTCAGGCCTGCCTTCCTGCTTTCTTGTAGCTCCCATACTCAGTGGCATAACTTAACATACACATGTATTTTATTCAATGGGAGCTGAACAGAAAAAGTGTGGTATTGAAGATAGCTCTCACAGGAAAGCAGCTGCAAATGTGACACCGTGCTGGCTGATAGATTGCATGGGGACCTACTTAGTACTGTAGCTCTGGTCTGCCGACCTGCTTTCTTGTAGCTCCCATATTCAGTGGCATAACTTAACAGACACATGTATTTTTTCAATGGGAGCTGAGGAGAAAAAGTGTGGTATTGAAGATAGCTCCCACAGGAAAGGAGCTGCAAATGTGACACCGTGCTGGCTGATAGACTGCATGGAGACCTACTTACTACTGTAGCTGGGGTCTGCCTTCCTGCTTTCTTGTATCTCCCATACTCAGTGGTATACCTTAATAGACACATGTATTTTTTCAATGGGAGCTGAACAGAAAAAGTGAGGTATTGAAGATAGCTCTCACAGGAAAGCACCTGCAAATGTGACACCGTGCTGGCTGATAGATTGCATGGGGACCTACTTAGTACTGTAGCTCTGGTCTGCCGACCTACTTTCTTGTAGCTCCCATAGTCAGTGGTATACCTTAACAGACACGTATTTTTTCAGTGGGAGCTGAGGAGAAAAAGTGTGGTATTGAAGATAGCTCCCACAGGAAAGCAGCTGCAAATGTGACACCGTGCTGGCTGATAGACTGCATGGAGACCTACTTACTACTGTAGCTGGGGTCTGCCTTCCTGCTTTCTTGTTGCTCCCATACTCAGTGGTATACCTTAACAAACACATGCATTTTTTCAATGGGAGCAGAACAGAAAAAGTGTGGTATTGAAGGTAGCTCCCACAGGAAAGAAGCTGCAAATGTGACACCGTGCTGGCTGATAGACTGCATGGGGACCTACTTACTACTGTAGCTCTGGTCTGCCGACCTGCTTTCTTGTAGCTCCCATACTCAGTGGCATAACTTAATAGACAAAATGTATTTTATTCAATGGGAGCTGAAGATAAAAAGTGTGGTATTGAAGGTAGCTCCCACAGGAAAGCAGCTGCAAATGTGACACCGTGCTGGCTGATAGACTGCATGGAGACCTACTTACTACTGTAGCTGGGGTCTGCCGTCCTGCTTTCTTGTAGCTCCCATACTCAGTGGCATAACTTAACAGACACATGTATTTTTTCAATGGGAGCTGAGGAGAAAAAGTGTGGTATTGAAGATAGCTCCCACAGGAAAGGAGCTGCAAATGTGACACCGTGCTGGCTGATAGACTGCATGGAGACCTACTTACTACTGTAGCTGGGGTCTGCCTTCCTGCTTTCTTGTAGCTCCCATACTCAGCGGTATAATTTAACAGACAAAATGTATTTTTTACAATGGGAGCTGAACAGAAAAAGTGTGGTATTGAATATAGCTCCCACAGGACAGCAGTTGCAAATGTGACACCGTGCTGGCTGATAGACTGCATGGAGACCTACTTACTACTGTAGCTGGCATCTGCCTTCCTGCTTTCTTGTAGCTCCCATACTGAGTGGTATACCTTAACAGACAAAATGTATTTCATTCAATGGGAGCTGAACAGAAAAAGTGTGGTATTGAAGATAGCTCCCACAGGAAAGCAGCTGCAAATGTGACACCGTGCTGGCTGATAGACTGCATGGGGACCTAGTTAATACTGTAACTGGGGTCTGCCTTCCTGCTTTCTTGTAGCTCCCATACTCAGCGGTATAATTTAGCAGACAAAATGTATTTTTTACAATGGGAGCTCAACAGAAAAAGTGTGGTATTGAAGATAGCTCCCACAGGACAGCAGTTGCAAATGTGACACCGTGCTGGCTGATAGACTGCATGGAGACCTACTTACTACTGTAGCTGGGGTCTGCCTTCCTGCTTTCTTGTAACTCCCATATTCAGTGGTATACCTTAACAGACAAAATGTATTTCATTCAATTGGAGCTGAACAGAAAAAGTGTGGTATTGAAGATAGCTCCCACAGGAAAGCAGCTGCAAATTTGACACTGTGCTGGCTGATAGACTGCATGGGGACCTAGTTAATACTGTAACTGGGGTCTGCCTTCCTGCTTTCTTGTAGCTCCCATACTCAGTGGCATAACTTAACATCCACATGTATTTTGTCAAAGGGAGCTGAGGAGAAAAAGTGTGGCATTGAAGATAGCTCCCAAAGGAAAGCAGCTGCAAATGTGACACCGTGCTGGCTGATAGACTGCATGGGGACCTACTTACTACTGTAGCTGGGGTCTGCCTTCCTGCTTTCTTGTAGCTCCCATACTCAGTGGCATAACTTAACAGACACATGTATTTTTTCAATGGGAGCTGAAGATAAAAAGTGTGGTATTGAAGATAGCTCCCACAGGAAAGCAGCTGCAAATGTGACACCGTGCTGGCTGATAGACTGCATGGGAACCTAATTACTACTGCAGCTGGGGTCTGCCTTCCTGCTTTCTTGTAGCTCCCATACTCAGCGGTGTAATTTAACAGACAAAATGTATTTTTTCAATGGGAGCTGAACAGAAAAAGTGTGGTATTGAAGATAGCTCCCACAGGACAGCAGTTGCAAATGTGACACCGTGCTGGCTGATATACTACATGGAGACGTACTTACTACTGTAGCTGGGATCTGCCTTCCTGCTTTCTTGTAGCTTCCATACTGAGTGGCATAACTTAACATACACATGTATGTTGTCAAAGGGAGCTGGGGATAAAAAGTGTGGTATTGAAGATAGCTCCCACAGGAAAGCAGCTACAAATGTGACACTGTGCTGGCTGATAGACTGCATGCGGACCTATTTAATAATGTACCTGGGGTCTGCCTTCCTGCTTTCTTGTAGCTCCCATACTCAGTGGCATAACTTAACAGACACATGTATTTTGTTAAAGGGAGCTGAGGATAAAAACTGTGGTATTGAAGATAGCTCCCACAGGAAAGCAGCTGCAAATGTGACACCGTGCTGGCTGATAGACTGCATGGGGACCTACTTACTACTGTAGCTGGGGTCTGTCTTCCTGCTTTCTTGTAGCTCCCATACTCAGTGGCATAACTTAACAGACACATGTATTTTTTCAATGGGAGCTAAGGATAAAAAGTGTGGTATTGAAGATAGCTCCCACAGGAAAGGAGCTGCAAATGTGACACCGTGCTGGCTGATAGACTGCATGGGAACCTAATTACTACTGTAGCTGGGGTCTGCCTTCCTGCTTTCTTGTAGCTCCCATACTCAGCGGTATAATTTAACAGACAAAATGTATTTTTTACAATGGGAGCTGAACAGAAAAAGTGTGGTATTGAATATAGCTCCCACAGGACAGCAGTTGCAAATGTGACACCGTGCTGGCTGATAGACTACATGGAGACCTACTTACTACTGTAGCTGGCATCTGCCTTCCTGCTTTCTTGTAGCTCCCATACTGAGTGGTATACCTTAACAGACAAAATGTATTTCATTCAATGGGAGCTGAACAGAAAAAGTGTGGTATTGAAGATAGCTCCCACAGGAAAGCAGCTGCAAATTTGACACTGTGCTGGCTGATAGACTGCATGGGGACCTAGTTAATACTGTAACTGGGGTCTGCCTTCCTGCTTTCTTGTAGCTCCCATACTCAGTGGCATAACTTAACATCCACATGTATTTTGTCAAAGGGAGCTGAGGATAAAAACTGTGGTATTGAAAATAGCTCCCACAGGAAAACAGCTGCAAATGTGACACCGTGCTGGCTGATAGACTGCATGGGGACCTACTGACTACTGTAGCTGGGGTCTGCCTTCCTCCTTTCTTGTAGCTCCCATACTCAGTGGCATAACTTAACAGACACATGTAGTTTTTTAATGGGAGCTGAGGAGAAAAAGTGTGGTATTGAAGATAGCTCCCACAGGAAAGCAGCTGCAAGTGTGACACCGTGCTGGATGATAGACTGCATGGGGACCTACTTACTACTGTAGCTGGTGTCTGCCTTCCTGCTCTCTTGTACCTCCCATACTCAATGGTATAATTTAACAGACAAAATATATTTCATTCAATGGGAGCTGAACAGAAAAAGTGTGGTATTGAAGATAGCTCCCACAGGAAAGGAGCTGCAAATGTGACACCGTGCTGGCTGATAGACTACATGGGGACCTACTTACTACTGTAGCTGGGGTCTGCCTTCCTGCTTTCTTGTAGCTCCCATATTCAGTGGTATACCTTAACAGACAAAATGTATTTCATTCAATGGGAGCTGAACAGAAAAAGTGTGGTATTGAAGATAGCTCCCACAGGAAAGCAGCTGCAAATGTGACACCGTGCTGGCTGATAGACTGCATGGGGACCTACTGACTACTGTAGCTGGGGTCTGCCTTCCTCCTTTCTTGTAGCTCCCATACTCAGTGGCATAACTTAACAGACACATGTAGTTTTTTAATGGGAGCTGAGGAGAAAAAGTGTGGTATTGAAGATAGCTCCCACAGGAAAGCAGCTGCAAGTGTGACACCGTGCTGGATGATAGACTGCATGGGGACCTACTTACTACTGTAGCTGGTGTCTGCCTTCCTGCTCTCTTGTACCTCCCATACTCAATGGTATAATTTAACAGACAAAATATATTTCATTCAATGGGAGCTGAACAGAAAAAGTGTGGTATTGAAGATAGCTCCCACAGGAAAGGAGCTGCAAATGTGACACCCTGCTGGCTGATAGACTACATGGGGACCTACTTACTACTGTAGCTGGGGTCTGCCTTCCTGCTTTCTTGTAGCTCCCATATTCAGTGGTATACCTTAACAGACAAAATGTATTTCATTCAATGGGAGCTGAACAGAAAAAGTGTGGTATTGAAGATAGCTCCCACAGGAAAGCAGCTGCAAATGTGACACCGTGCTGGCTGATAGACTGCATGGGGACCTACTTGCTATTGTAGCTGGGATCTGTCTTCCTGCTTTCTTGTAGCTCCCATACTGAGTGGCATAACTTAACATCCACATGTATTTTGTCAAAGGCAGCTCGGGATAAAAAGTGTGGTATTGAAGATAGCTCCCACAGGAAAGCAGCTGCAAATGTGACAAGGTGCTGGCTGTTACACTGCATGGGGACCTACTTAATACTGTAGCTGGGGTCTGCCTTCCTGCTTTCTTGTAGCTCCCATATTCAGTGGTATACGTTAACAGACAAAATGTATTTTATTCAATGGGATCTGAACAGAAAAACTTTGGTATTGAAGATAACTCCTGTCGCTATTGAGAGACGGAGACGCAACTTGATGCAAGCAAGGTGTCTGTTTTATTATTCACAAACAGCATATTTATATACTCCCAAAGCCAGCGTGTCACACGCTGATTGGTACAATGAACCAATCATCTCATACACATCTCAGAAGCTGAGCTCCTGATAGGCTAATAAAAAACATACGACCCTGCCAAGAGATTATTATGTTGCAAGACTAGATAAGTTTCAAAGTTTGCTTAACAGGGTCCTAAGATCCTATTGCTAAACAGAATGTTCTTATCTGTAACCACAAGTTCCTGTTCTTCTGTATCAACTTCTGCATGTTGTAATTTTCCACTGTCCTCAATACTTCTTCATACTGACACAACAAGCCCAAAGGCCAAAGCTAACTTTATGGCTTACAATATATACAATCACTAATATTCCACAAGCTCAAATAACTTTTATCTCCACATAGCCCACATCTCCCCCTTTTTGTTTTTAAGCATCATCTGCTTCCCAAGGTTTGCGTCCGACTAGTTCAAGGACATTTCGTTTCACTAGCTCTTCTGTAATGGGAGCTTTCGTCAGGTCTTGCTGTTGTACAAAAAGAATCTTATTGACAGAGGCAGCTAAAGATTTTTGTAAACACTGCAAAATACATGGAATCATTACCAATAATATACAAACTACTAAAAGAATCAAAACTCCTTGTTTAAGTAAGTCTTTCAGCCAACCCGTAATTCCCCAAGATGCCAACCATCCATCAAATCCATCCACTCCTTCTTGTACATTGTGAATCCTTTCTCGCAGCTCTGCAATTTGCTTATGAATACTCACAGAATGATCGGACAGATTCATACAACACATCCCTTCAAATTCCTGACATCCATGTCCATGGGCTAACAAAAGAAAATCTATAGCGGCACGATTTTGTAATACGGCATGTCGCAAGCTATCTACATCTTGGGCTAGTCCTGACAAGATGTCAGAGGTTGTATTAAACTCTTTAACCGCCCAACATGCTAATTTTTTCATGTTCCTCCAATTACCTGCGGCCTGTTACGTTCTGATAATACATTAATAAGTTTAATGTTTTTTTATCACCATTTTGGGCTAAAAACCTTTTCCATCCATCACCAAAATAAACTACTCCAGTCCCATTAACAGGTAAAATTGTGGGGCTCATCCCGGAACAGTTCGCGCGATTTGAAATATTCTGCCATTCCCCTTGTGGAGGGAAGGAGCCCCAGAGCTCTAGCTCTTGAAATGGTAATGGGTTGGAGATATTGAGCATCTGGATTAATCCTTGCTGAAACATAGCTCCTTGTTCTACGGGCCAGTAGCTACTCTTTATACACTCTCCTCGACTATTATCTGTTCGCCATTGCCAATATGTGCTATTAAGGTTATTCGACAAATCAGAGTTATTCACATAACCTAAAAAATCATCCAGGTTTACATATGGATAACCAATTAAACATGTTCTAAACGGATCACCAACTTGTGCCAGGGACAGACAAAAGTCTGTAGTCCCGGTGCGATTGGCCCATGTGAGCCATACATTAGCACGAGGGTCGACATGGTGCAAATCAAATCTTGCCGTTATGCTCACGGCCATGCTCATAATAATTGCAACTATTCCTTTGCCCATGTCTTTAACTAAAGATCCAACAGTTACACAGTCTTCAATGGGGATACTAAAGTTCCCGCTTATTGATTTTCAAAATTGATGTCATTCAGGAGCGGTGTTCTCATCTTCGCTCACCGATTCCAAGGTGTCTTCCGCTGACCGCTGCTGTAATGTCTCTCTAAAGGGTCTCACCCTTTTTGCTGGAATCCAACGAGGACCTCTTTCTGTGGAGACACAAGCATAACCTCTGCCCCATGTAATGAGGGGATAGGGTCCCATTATCTTACCTGATTCTGGATCTCAAACCAAAACGGGCGGCTTCACCCTGGGCTCAAAGAATTTGTTTGTACAAAAATGTCGAACTACCGGAGGATTATTATCTAACAAAGAACAATTCAAAAAATTAAAAACATATAAGGCTTTCTGTAATCTCTCTCCTGGTGTGTCAGTTCCTACTCCCCCTTTTTGTTTTTGTAATAGCCGCTTGAGGGTCTGATGGGAACGCTCTATCAGAGCTTGACCCGTTGGGGAGTGAGGAATGCCGGTGGTATGTGAAATTCCCCAAGATACAAAAAAGTCAGTTAGGGATTTAGAAATATATGCGGGACCATTGTCTGTTTTTATCCGGGAGGGCACTCCCAGGGTGGCAAAAGCACACATTAGATGTTTGCGAACATCTCGTACCTTTTCTCCGGCATGACAAGAAGCAAACAGCATTCCAGAAAATGTATCAATCGAACAGTGAATATACTTCAAAGGCCCAAATTCAGCAAAATGGGTAACATCTGTTTGCCATAATTGAAGGCTTTGCAAACCCCTGGGATTAACCCCTCCTGCTATCGAAGGAAAAGAGTGTCTTTGACAGTCGGGACAAGTGGCAATAATACTATTAGCCTGCTGAGGCGTAAGGTTAAACTGTCGTTTTAGGCCTCCGGCATTTTGGTGAAAAAAAGAATGGCTAAGTCGAGCTTGTGCTAAACGGTCAGGTAACACCTGTACAGGTAACGTGAGCATATCCGCCTGTCGGTTTCCTTCAGCAATAAACCCAGGTAACGAAGTATGGGATCTAACATGCATAATAAAATAAGGATGATGGCGAGAGTTTAAAAGAAAGATAAGTTCTTGTAACAAAATAAATAAAGCGACATGAGAAACATCACGGAGTACCGAGGCTTCTGCTCGTTGAACAATTCCTGCAACATAAGCAGAGTCAGTGACTACATTGAGAGGAATAGACCATTTCCGAAAGGCACGAACCACAGCCGACAACTCTGTTATTTGAGGAGAGCCCTGCACAGTTTCTATGTCAGAGTCCCAACGTCCAGACTTATCGTTCCACCAAAGAATGACAGACCTGTGGGTTTTTCCCGATCCATCTGTAAAAACAGTAAAGGCCTGTAGAGGCTGATCACTTCTTTTTGGTATCGGCAACAGATGGAAGTCGACATGTAACAGTTTATGAGAAGGTGGATGCGAGGTGAGTTGTCCTGCATAGTTGGCCAAAGCTATCCCTAGAGCGTCCAATTGTTGTAATAACCATTGCAAATAAACTGCTGTCACTGGCAAACAAATAAGGGTAAAATCTGTCCCTGCCAGAGTCAACAGTCTCTGCCGGGCCTTGATGACAAGGGATGCAAACATTTCATGCTGTGTCGAGATAGTTTTTGTTGCTTGATTGGGTAAAAAAACCCACTCAATAACCAATAAAGGGTCCGGTTTCTGGTCATCCCACTGGAAGATTAACGCATGAGGCTGCTGCACAGGGTTTAGAATGATGAGTTGAAAAGGCAACTCAGGTGCATACCGCTGCGCTTGTCTGCTGGTAATTGCTGTGGCAACCTTTTGTAACGCATTCATAGCTGCATTGTCAAGGCTTCGTGGAGCACACAAGTTTGTATCTCCTCTAAGCATTTGGAACAATGGATTCAAATCTGTATTTGTAATACCAAGTAAAGGCCGCACCCAGTTAATTGTTCCCAACAGCTTCTGTACGTCATGCAAGTTTTTTACATTAGCACGTATCTGTAAAGGTTGTGGAACAATAGTCTGAGTTCTGATATGCCACCCGAGATATTTCCAAGGTGGTAGTCTCTGTACCTTCTCTGGTGCAATACAGAGGTCTGCTGATTTGACGGCAGTCATGACAAGGGCTACGGCTTCCTCCATGACTTCTTGGCGCTGCGCTGCCACAAGAATGTCATCCATGTAATGATATATCAACACTTTAGGCATTGCAATCCTAACGGGGTTAAGTATCTTAGCTACAAACCATTGACATATTGTGGGGCTGTTCTTCATTCCCTGTGGCAACACAACCCAATGATATCTCTGCAAAGGAGCCTGCATATTGATGCTAGGGACTGAAAAAGCAAATTTAGGGGCATCATCTGGATGCAATGGAATATTAAAAAAACAATCTTTAAGATCAATAACAGTTAAGTGCCAATCACGAGGAATCATAGTTGGTGATGGTAGCCCGGGCTGTAGGGCTCCCATGTCCTCCATAGCATCATTAATTTTTCTCAAGTCATGGAGCAAGCGCCACTTGCCAGTCTGTTTTCGGATAACAAAAATTGGCGAATTCCAGGGACTTGTAGAGGGAACAATATGTCCCTCAGAGAGCTGCTCTGCAACTAATTCTTGGAGGGCGTGAAGTTTTTCTATAGGTAGGGGCCATTGATCGACCCAAATAGAAGAATTAATCTTCCACGTTAATTTCAGGGTTCCACGCCCTGCAATGGCCCCACCTAAAAAGGCTTTTCAATAGTTTGAATAGACATACCCCACTGAGATAATACGTCACGTCCCCATAAAACCATAGGGACAGGTAGAACAAATGGTTTAACAGAAGCTGTTTGACCGCTTGAGTCCTGAATCTGAATCAAATCAGAGCTTTGCCGACTAGTTCCATAGCCCCCTATTCCGGCCAGCGCCTGAGAAACATTTGCCAGCGGCCACTGTGGGGGCCACTTGGCTTGAGAAATAACCGTAACATCAGCCCCTGTATCAATAATTCCACTCAAAAACACTCGGTGATCCCCGCGAACTAGAGTACAGCGGCACATGGGGCGCTTCTGGGTGATAGATTGGACCCATAAAATCTCAGACACTCCTGTAGAGCCAAAAGCTTCCTGTCTTTGTTTCGGCTGGCCATCAGACTGGGGGCTAATTGTCTTAGGGATTAAAATTAATTGCGCTATTTTACTATCTCTGGGTACAGTACAAGGTGGGAACGGAGTCCAGGCCATGATTTTAATTTCCGATTCGCTATCAGAATCAATTACTCCGGGTAATACAAAGAGACCCAATAGGGTAGCCGACGACCTCCCTATCAATAATGCTTGGGTCTGTGGTGGTAAAGGGCCAGTAACTTCAATAGACAACAGGTGAACAGAGGAGTCAAGTAAAGTTACTGTGTGGGAGGTTGTCAGGTCCAAGCCGGCGCTTCCTGTGGTTGCTGGGCAGAGGTCAGAAACCCTCCGGTTTCCTGCCCTCCCCCCTGCGTACGGAGAGGCGCCGGGGTTGGTCGCGGAATTTGTGTCTGCACGCCCCGTGGATTCGCGTTCAGCTGTCGGTTTCCCTGTATGGGACGCCCATTCACATCAAATCTAGATTTGCATTGGTTCGCAAAATGCCATCCCTTTTTACATTTAGGGCAGACACTAGGTGCTGGAGGTCTCTTCCCTTGTCCAATGTCACGACAATCTCTTTTGATATGCCCTGGTTTCCCACAACCAAAGCAGTTTTGCCTTTCGTTACCTCCCCCAGGCCCCTTCATGGCTGCAAAAGCGGCGGCCATTGCTTCATATTTATGATCCATCGTGCCAATCCTGTTACAAGCCTCAATCATCTCAATTATCGTGGGGTTCTGATTTGGAAGCGATTTTAAGAGTTTTTTACAATCGACATTGGCGTTTTCTACTGCTAATTTCAACAATAAGATCTCCCGAGCTTCAGCATTATCTATTTGTCGGTCCAGAGCCTGCTTCAGCCTATCTATAAACTGCATATATGGTTCTCGAGGCTCTTGAGTGATATTAGTGAAGACTTTTTGAGGCTTTTGGGAATCAGGAACTTTCATTAAGGCTCTTCTCGCTTCCTCCCGGACCGCTTCTAAAGCGTCTCGGGGGATGTCTCTAGCCTGAGCGGCTGGGTCTGCGTGTTGCCCTGTCCCAGTAAGATGTTCCATAGTTAAAGCTGCTAAAGCGGCATTAGCGTGCCCCGCATACCCCAATAAAATTGTTTGTAGCCCTAACCTCCATTGAGATTCCCACATTGTATACTGAGTCGGGGTTAACAACAATCGCACAAGAGATTTTAAATCATGCGGGGTCATGACATATGTATCAAATACAGAAGACAAAAGACTTACAAAATAAGGAGAAGACAGCCCATGCTCAGTGACCGTACGACGCAATTCCTTAATCACCGAAAAAGATAATGGTTCCCATTGAGCCGCCCCCCCCCTTCCTTGATAGATTACAGGAGCCACTATGGTTTGCGCTATTTCTAGTTCCCCTTCCTTTAGTGCTTGGCGCTTAATCTCTCCCCAAACATCATGGGGGCTAGGAGGGAACAGATCAGGCTCCTTTTCAGGGTCAATGGGTCCTGGATCAAAAGGATCATCCTCCGGTGGATAACCTGCAGCACAGGCTAACGGGGGTGGTGACAGAACCTGCGGGACTGGTACTGCTGAGGGCTGTGGAATTGGTGGTGCTGAAGCTGCCGAGGGCTGCACTCCCCCCTCTAAATCTCGCTGGCTCTGCTCCTGCGCCTTTATCGTCTCATAAATTAATCTCCACCGTGGGAGCATTCGTTGAGCCTCCTCATTTCCAGAAGTAGCTGCATCCCATAATTTTACCCCCACATCATCCCAAACATCTTGGGTGAAAATTGAAGAAGCAGTGACCGTGGGGATCTTAAACTGGACCCATTTAAGGATTAATTTAAGGTCCTGACCCGAAATGGTCTTTTTTCCATGCTTTTTAAACAAAGCTTTCATTAGTTCATAAACGTCTCTTTCAGGAGAACTTGTCTGATTCCCCATCTTTCAGTTTCCCGCAGCTCACCTCTCGTTCCAGACGGGGGCGATTAGCCGGCTTTTCCTGCTTCGTTTCAGCAGCTCCTTCAGTTCTGCGGGACTCGCAGCACGCCACCAGATAGGTGATTATCTGTCTCCGACGGACTCTTCACCAAGAATCACGTAGGGGTCACCATTTGCCGCGATTGAGAGACGGAGACGCAACTTGATGCAAGCAAGGTATCTGTTTTATTATTCACAAACAGCATATTTATATACTCCCAAAGCCAGCGTGTCACACGCTGATTGGTACAATCAACCAATCACCTCATACACATCTCAGAAGCTGAGCTCCTGATAGGCTAATAAAAAACATACGACCCTGCCAAGAGATTATTATGTTGCAAGACTAGATAAGTTTCAAAGTTTGCTTAACAGGGTCCTAAGATCCTATTGCTAAACAGAATGTTCTTATCTGTAACCACAAGTTCCTGTTCTTCTGTACCAACTTCTGCATGTTGTAATATTCCACTGTCCTCAATACTTCTTCATACTGACACAACAAGCCCAAAGGCCAAAGCTAACTTTATGGCTTATAATATATACAATCACTAATATTCCACAAGCTCAAATAAATTTATCTCCACATAGCCCACAAGCTCCCACAGGAAAGGAGCTGCAAATGTGACACCGTGCTGGCTGATAGATTTCATGGGGACCTACTTACTACTGTACCTGGGGTCTGCCTTCCTGCTTTCTTGTAGCTCCCATATTCAGCGGTATACCTTAACAGACACATTTATTTTTTCAATGGCAGCTGAGGAAAAAAAGTGTGGTATTGAAGATAGCACCCACAGGAAAGCAGCTGCAAATGTGACACCGTGCTGGCTGATAGAATGCATGGGGACCTACTTACTACTGTAGCTCGTGTCTGCCTTCCTGCTTTCTTGTAGCTCCCATATTCAGTGGTATACCTTAACAGACAAAATGTATTTCATTCAATGGGAGCTGAACAGAAAAAGTGTGGTATTGAAGATAGCTCCCACAGGAAAGCAGCTGCAAATGTGACACCGTGCTGGCTGATAGACTTCATGGGGACCTACTTACTACTGTAGCTGGGGTCTACCTTCCTCCTTTCTTGTAGCTCCCATACTCAGTGGCATAACTTAACAGACACATGTATTTTCTCAATGGGAGCTGAACAGAAAAAGTGTGGTATTGAAGATAGCTCCCACAGGAAAGCAGTTGCAAGTGTGACACCGTGCTGGCTGCTAGACTGCATGGGGACCTACTTACTACTGTAGCTGGGGTCTGCCTTCCTGCTTTCTTGTAGCTCCCATACTCAGCAGTATAATTTAACAGACAAAATGTATTTTATTTAATGGGAGCTGAACAGAAAAACTGTGGTATGGAAGATAGCTCCCACAGGAAAGGAGCTGCAAATGTGACACCGTGCTGGCTGATAGACTGCATGGGGACCTATTGACTACTGTAGCTGGGGTCTGCCTTCCTGCTTTCTTGTAGCTCCCATACTCAGTGGTATACCTGAACAAACACATGTATTTTTTCAATGGGAGCTGAGGAGAAAAAGTGTGGTATTGAAGATAGCTCCCACAGGAAAGCAGCTGCAAATGTGACACCGTGCTGGCTGATAGATTGCATGGGGACCTACTTACTACTGTAGCTGGGGTCTGCCTTCCTGCTTTCTTGTAGCTCCCATATTCAGTGGTATACCTTAACAGACAAAATGTATTTTATTCAATGGGAGCTGCACAGAAAAACTCTGGTATTGAAGATAGCTCCCACAGGAAAGCAGCTGCAAATGTGACACCGTGCTGGCTGATAGACTGCATGGGGACCTACTTACTACTGTAGCTGGGGTCTGCCTTCCTGATTTCTTGTAGCTCCGATACTCAGTGGCATAACTTAACAGACACATGTATTTTTTCAATGGGAGCTGAGGATAAAAACTGTGGTATTGAAGATATCTCCCACAGGAAAGCAGCTGCAAATGTGACACTGTGCTGGCTGATAGACTGCATGGGGACCTACTTACTACTGTAGCTGGGGTCTGCCTTCCTGCTTTCTTGTAGCTCCCATATTCAGTGGTATACCTTAACAGACACATTTATTTCTTTCAATGGGAGCTGAGGAGAAAAAGTGTGGTATTGAAGATAGCTCCCACAGGAAAGCAGCTGCAAATGTGACACCGTGCTGGCTGATAGACTGCATGGGGACCTACTTACTACTGTAGCTGGGGTCTGCCTTCCTGCTTTCTTGTAGCTCCCATATTCAGTGGTATACCTTAACAGACACATGTATTTTGTCAATGGGAGCAGAACAGAAAAAGTGTGGTATTGAAGATAGCTCCCACAGGAAAGGAGCTGCAAATGTGACATCGTGCTGGCTGATAGACTGCATGGGGACCTACTTACTACTGTAGTTGGGGTCTGCCTTCCTGCTTTCTTGTAGCTCCCATACTCAGTGGTATACCTTAACAGACACATGTATTTTTTCAATGGGAGCTGAACAGAAAAAGTGTGGTTTTGAAGATAGCTCGCACAGGAAAGCAGCCGCAAAAGTGACAAGGTGCTGGCTGATAGACTGCATGGAGACCTACTTACTACTGTAGCTGGGGTCTGCCTTCCTGCTTTCTTGTAGCTCCCATACTCAGTGGCATAACTTAACAGACAAAATGTATTTTTTTCAATGGGAGCTGAGGATAAAAATTGTGGTATTGAAGATAGCTCCCACAGGAAAGCAGCTGCAAATGTGACACCGTGCTGGCTGATAGACTACATGGGGACCTACTTACTACTGTAGCTGGGGTGTTGTCGAGGAGTGGTTAAGGGAGAATGGACATGGATCCCAGGGTATAATGTTAGGCCCGATGGGCCAAGGCAATCTGAGTTCTAGTTATATGAATTTAATGCACAATCAAGACCAGAGTTAGAGCCATGGTTAAACAGTTTCTGTCATGTAGGCAGCAGGCCGCTTTCTCTTCCTTCAAGGTCGGGCTGTTTTCAGCTAACGAGGTAACAGCCCAAGGTGGAAAACAACTACGGGGGAAAAACAAGATGGGAAAATGTGAGGGAGCTTGCTTATCGCAGAAACCGGAAGTAGGATGAGCATTAGAATGTAATCTATTAGCTGCTGTTGCTGAGCTAGCTTTGAAGCTGCTGTGTATATAAGTTAGAGCCTGCTATCAATGAAGAAGAAGATTTCTGCTATCACTCACATTGAGTAGGACTGATTTCTTCCCACCCAGCTGAGAATCGGACCCTGGGTTGATCGCCGCATGAAGTAGGCTTCGTGCCTGGGTTTTTCAGGCTTTTGTGCCTGGGTTTCAGGCCTTCGTGCCTGGGTTTCAGGCCTTCGTGCCTGGGTTACAGGCTTCGTGCCTGGGTTTTCAGGTTTCGTGCCTGTGTTTCAGGCTTCGTGCCTGGGTTTCAGGCCTTCGTGCCTGGGATTCAGGCTTCGTGCCTGGGTTTCAGGCCTTCGTGCCTGGGTTTCAGGCTTCAAGCCTGGGTTTTTCAGGCCAAGAGCCGAAAACTTTGCGGCAGGGTCTGCCTTCCTGCTTTCTTGTAGCTCCCATACTCAGTGCAATAACTTAACATACACATGTATTTTTTCAATGGGAGCTGAGGATAAAAACTGTGGTATTGAAGATAGCTCCCAGAGGAAAGGAGCTGCAAATGTGACACCGTGCTGGCTGATAGACTTCATGGGGACCTACTTACTACTGTAGCTGGGGTCTGCCTTCCTGCTTTCTTGTAGCTCCCATATTCAGTGGTATACCTTAACAGACACATGTATTTTCTCACTGGGAGCTGAGGAGAAAAAGTGTGCTATTGAAGATAGCTCCCACAGGAAAGGAGCTGCAAATGTGACACCGTGCTGGCTGATAGACTGCATGGAGACCTAGTAAGTAGGTCTCCATGCAGTCTATCAGCCAGCACGGTGTCACATTTGCAGCTGCTTTCCTGTGGGAGGTATCTTCAGTACCACACTTTTTCTCCTGAGCTCCCATTGAAAAAAATACATTTTGTCTCTTAAGTTATACCGCTGAGTATGGGAGCTACAAGAAAGCAGGAAGGCAGATCCCAGCTACAGTAGTAAGTAGGTCCCCATGCAGTCTATCAGCCAGTACTGTGTCACATTTGCAGTTGCTTTCCTGTGGGAGCTATCTTCAATACCACACTTTTTCTCCTCAGCTCCCATTGAAAAAAATACATTTTGTCTGTTAAGATATACCGCTGAGTAGGGAGCTACAAGAAAGCAGGAAGGCAGACCCCAGCTACAGTAGTAAGTAGGTCCCCATGCAGTCTGTCAGCCAGCACGGTGTCACATTTGCAGCTGCTTTCCTGTGGGAGCTATCTTCAATACCACACTTTCTCTCCTCAGCTGTCATTGAAAAAATACATTGTTTCTGTTAACTTATACCACAGTGTATGGTAGCTACAAGAAAGCAGGAAGGCAGACCCTAGCTACAGTAGTAAGTAGGTCCCCATGAAGTCTAACAAACAGCACGGTGTCACATTTGCAGCTACTTTCCTGTGGGAGCTATCTTCAATACCACACTTTTTCTCCTCAGCTCCCTTTGAAAAAATACACGTGTCAATTAAGGTATACCAATGAGAATGGGACCTACAAGAAAACAGGACGGTAGACCCCAACTACAGTAGAAAGTAGGTCTCCGTGCAGTCTATCAGCCAGCACGGTGTCACGTTTGCAGCTGCTTTCGTGTGGGAGTTATCTTCAATACCACACTTTTTCTCCTCAGCTCCCATTCAAAAAATACATGTGTCTATTAAGGTATACCAAGGAGAATGGGAGCTAAAAGAAAGCAGGAAGGCAGAACCCAGCTACAGTAGTAAGTAGGTCCACATGCAGTCTATCAGCCAGCACGGTGTCACATTTGCAGCTCCTTTCCTGTGGGAACTATCTTCAAAACCACAGTTTTTATCCTCAGCTCCCATTGAAAAAATACATGTGTATGTTAAGTTATGCCACTGGGTATGGGAGCTACAAGAAAGCAGGAAGGAAGACCCCAGCTACAGTAGTAAGTAGGTCTACGTGCAGTCTATCAGCCAGCACGGTGTCACATTTGCAGCTGCTTTCCTGTGGGAGCTATCTTCAATACCACACTTTTTCACCTCAGCTCCCATTGAATAAAATACATTTTTTCTGTTAAATTATACCGCTGAGTATGGGAGCTACAAGAAAGCAGGAAGGCAGACCCCAGCTACAGTAGTAAGTAGGTCCCCATGCAGTCTATCAGCCAGCAAGGTGTCACATTTGCAGCTGCTTTCCTGTGGGAGCTATCTTCAATACCACACTTTTTCTCCTGAGCACTCACTGAAAAAATACATCTGTCGGTTAAGTTATGCCACTGAATATGGCAGCTACAAGAAAGCAGGAAGGCAGACCCGAACTACAGTAGTAAGTAGGTCCCCATGCAGTCTATCAGCCAGCACGGTGTCACATTTGCAGCCCCTTTCCTGTGGGAACTATCTTCAATACCAAACTTTTTCTGTTCAGCTCCCATTGAAAAAAATACATGTCTCTTAAGGTATACCACTGAGTATGGGAGCTACAAGAAAGCAGGAAGGCAGATCCCAGGTACAGTAGTAAGTAGGTCCCCATGCATTCTATCAGCCAGCACGGTGTCACATTTGCATCTGATTTCCTGTGGGAGCTCTCTTCAATACCACACTTTTTCTGTTCTGTTCCCATTGAAAAAAATACATTTTGTCTTTTAATTTATACCACTGAGTATGGTAGCTACAAGAAAGCAGGAAGGTAGAAACCAGCTACAGTAGTAAGTAGGTCCCCATGCAGTCTATCAGCCAGCACGGTGTCACATTTGCAGCTGCTTTCCTGTGGGAGCTATCTTCAATACCACACTTTTTCACCTCAGCTCCCATTGAATAAAATACATTTTGTTTGTTAAATTATACCGCTGAGTATGGGAGCTAGAAGAAAGCAGGAAGGCAGACCCCAGCTACAGTAGTAAGTAGGTCCCCATGCAGTCTATCAGCCAGCACGGTGTCACATTTGCAGCTGCTTTCCTGTGGGAGCTATCTTAAATACCACACTTTTTCTCCTCAACTCCTATTGAATAAAATACATTTTGTTTGTTAAATTATACCGCTGAGTATGGGAGCTACAAGAAAGCAGGAAGGCAGACCCCAGCTACAATAGTCAGTAGGTCCCCATGCAGTTTATCAGCCAGCACGGTGTCACATTTGCAGTTCCTTTCCTGTGGGAGCTATCTTCAATACCACACTTTTTCTCCTCAGCTCCCATTGAAAAAATACATGTGTCTGTTAAGGTATAACAATGAGAATGGGAGCTACAAGAAAGCAGGAAGGCAGACCCCAGCTACAGTAGTAAGTAGGTCCCCATGCAGTCTATCAGCCAGCACGGTGTCACATTTGCAGCTGCTTTCCTGTGGGAGCTATCTTAAATACCACACTTTTTCTCCTGACCACTCATTGAAAAAATACATGTGTTTGTTAAGTTATGCCACTGAATATGGGAGCTACAAGAAAGCAGGAAGTCAGACCCCAGCTACAGTAGTAAGTAGGTCCCCATGCAGTCTAGCAGCCAGCACAGTGTCACATTTGCAGCTGCTTTCCTGGGGGAGCTATCTTCAATACCACTTTTTCTCCTCAGCTCCCATTGAAAAAAATACATTTCTATGTTACGTTATACCACTGAATATGGGAGCTACAAGAAAGCAGGAAGGTAGACCCCAGCTACAGTAGTAAGTAGGTCCCCATGCAGTCTATCAGCCAGCACGGTGTCACATTTGCAGCTGCTTTCCTGTGGGAGCTATCTTCAATACCACACTTTTTCTGTTCTTCTGCGATTGAAAAAATACATGTGTCTGTTAAGGTACACCACTGAATACGGGAGCTACAAGAAAGCAGAAAGGCAGACCCCAGCTGCAGTAGTAAGTAGGTCCCCATGCAGTCTATCAGCCAGCACCGTGTCACATTTGCACCTGCTTTCCTGTGGAAGCTATCTTCAATACCACAGTTTTTCTCCTCAGCGCCCATTGAAAAAATACATGTGTCTGTTAAGGTATACCACTGAGTATGGGAGCTACAAGAAAACAGGAAGTCAGACCCCAGCTACAGTAGTAAGTAATTCCCCATGCAGTCTGTCAGCAAGCACGGTGTCACATTTGCAGCTGCTTTGCTATGGGAGCTATCTTCAATACCACAGTTTTTCTCCTCAGCGCCCATTGAAAAAATACATGTGTCTGTTAAGGTATACCACAGAGTATGGTAGCTACAAGAAAGCAGGAAGGCAGACCCTAGCTACAGTAGTAAGTAGGTCCCCATGAAGTCTAACAAACAGCACGGTGTCACATTTGCAGCTCCTTTCCCTTGGGACCTATCTTCATTAACACACTTTTTCTGTTAATCTCCCTTTGAAAAAATACATGTGTCTAATAAGGTATACCAATGAGAATGGGAGCTACAAGAAAGAGGGAAGGCAGACCCCAGCTACAGTAGTAAGTAGGTCCCCATGCAGTCTATCAGCCAGCACGGTGTCACATTTGCAGCTGCTTTCCTGTGGGAGCTATGTTCAATACCACACTTTTTCTCCTGAGCACTCATTGAAAAAATACATCTGTCTGTTACGTTATGCCACTGAATATGGGAGCTACAAGAAAGCAGGAAGGCAGATCCCAGCTACTGTAGTAAGTAGGTCCCCATGCAGTCTATCAGCCAGTACGGTGTCACATTTGCAGCTGCTTTCCTGTGGGAGCTATCTTCAATACCACACTTTTTCTCCTCAACTCCCATTGAAAAAATACATGTGTCTAATAAGGTATACCAATGAGAATGGGAGCTAAAAGAATCAGGAAGGCAAACCCCAGCTACAGTAGTAAGTAGGTCCCCATGCAGTCTATCAGCCAGCACGGTGTCACATTTGCATCTGCTTTCCTGTGGGAGCTATCTTCAATACCACACTTTTTCTCCTGAGCTCCCGTTGAAAAAAATACATTTTGTCTCTTAAGTTATACCGCTGAGTATGGGAGCTACAAGAAAGCAGGAAGGCAGATCCCAGCTACAGTAGTAAGTAGGTCCCCATGCAGTCTATCAGCCAGTACTGTGTCACATTTGCAGTTGCTTTCCTGTGGGAGCTATCTTCAATACCACACTTTTTCTCCTCAGCTCCCATTGAAAAAAATACATTTTGTCTGTTAAGATATACCGCTGAGTAGGGAGCTACAAGAAAGCAGGAAGGCAGACCCCAGCTACAGTAGTAAGTAGGTCCCCATGCAGTCTGTCAGCCAGCACGGTGTCACATTTGCAGCTGCTTTCCTGTGGGAGCTATCTTCAATACCACACTTTCTCTCCTCAGCTGTCATTGAAAAAATACATTGTTTCTGTTAACTTATACCACAGTGTATGGTAGCTACAAGAAAGCAGGAAGGCAGACCCTAGCTACAGTAGTAAGTAGGTCCCCATGAAGTCTAACAAACAGCACGGTGTCACATTTGCAGCTACTTTCCTGTGGGAGCTATCTTCAATACCACACTTTTTCTCCTCAGCTCCCTTTGAAAAAATACACGTGTCAATTAAGGTATACCAATGAGAATGGGACCTACAAGAAAACAGGACGGTAGACCCCAACTACAGTAGAAAGTAGGTCTCCGTGCAGTCTATCAGCCAGCACGGTGTCACGTTTGCAGCTGCTTTCGTGTGGGAGTTATCTTCAATACCACACTTTTTCTCCTCAGCTCCCATTCAAAAAATACATGTGTCTATTAAGGTATACCAAGGAGAATGGGAGCTAAAAGAAAGCAGGAAGGCAGAACCCAGCTACAGTAGTAAGTAGGTCCACATGCAGTCTATCAGCCAGCACGGTGTCACATTTGCAGCTCCTTTCCTGTGGGAACTATCTTCAAAACCACAGTTTTTATCCTCAGCTCCCATTGAAAAAATACATGTGTATGTTAAGTTATGCCACTGGGTATGGGAGCTACAAGAAAGCAGGAAGGAAGACCCCAGCTACAGTAGTAAGTAGGTCTACGTGCAGTCTATCAGCCAGCACGGTGTCACATTTGCAGCTGCTTTCCTGTGGGAGCTATCTTCAATACCACACTTTTTCACCTCAGCTCCCATTGAATAAAATACATTTTTTCTGTTAAATTATACCGCTGAGTATGGGAGCTACAAGAAAGCAGGAAGGCAGACCCCAGCTACAGTAGTAAGTAGGTCCCCATGCAGTCTATCAGCCAGCAAGGTGTCACATTTGCAGCTGCTTTCCTGTGGGAGCTATCTTCAATACCACACTTTTTCTCCTGAGCACTCACTGAAAAAATACATCTGTCGGTTAAGTTATGCCACTGAATATGGCAGCTACAAGAAAGCAGGAAGGCAGACCCGAACTACAGTAGTAAGTAGGTCCCCATGCAGTCTATCAGCCAGCACGGTGTCACATTTGCAGCCCCTTTCCTGTGGGAACTATCTTCAATACCAAACTTTTTCTGTTCAGCTCCCATTGAAAAAAATACATGTCTCTTAAGGTATACCACTGAGTATGGGAGCTACAAGAAAGCAGGAAGGCAGATCCCAGGTACAGTAGTAAGTAGGTCCCCATGCATTCTATCAGCCAGCACGGTGTCACATTTGCATCTGATTTCCTGTGGGAGCTCTCTTCAATACCACACTTTTTCTGTTCTGTTCCCATTGAAAAAAATACATTTTGTCTTTTAATTTATACCACTGAGTATGGTAGCTACAAGAAAGCAGGAAGGTAGAAACCAGCTACAGTAGTAAGTAGGTCCCCATGCAGTCTATCAGCCAGCACGGTGTCACATTTGCAGCTGCTTTCCTGTGGGAGCTATCTTCAATACCACACTTTTTCACCTCAGCTCCCATTGAATAAAATACATTTTGTTTGTTAAATTATACCGCTGAGTATGGGAGCTAGAAGAAAGCAGGAAGGCAGACCCCAGCTACAGTAGTAAGTAGGTCCCCATGCAGTCTATCAGCCAGCACGGTGTCACATTTGCAGCTGCTTTCCTGTGGGAGCTATCTTAAATACCACACTTTTTCTCCTCAACTCCTATTGAATAAAATACATTTTGTTTGTTAAATTATACCGCTGAGTATGGGAGCTACAAGAAAGCAGGAAGGCAGACCCCAGCTACAATAGTCAGTAGGTCCCCATGCAGTTTATCAGCCAGCACGGTGTCACATTTGCAGTTCCTTTCCTGTGGGAGCTATCTTCAATACCACACTTTTTCTCCTCAGCTCCCATTGAAAAAATACATGTGTCTGTTAAGGTATAACAATGAGAATGGGAGCTACAAGAAAGCAGGAAGGCAGACCCCAGCTACAGTAGTAAGTAGGTCCCCATGCAGTCTATCAGCCAGCACGGTGTCACATTTGCAGCTGCTTTCCTGTGGGAGCTATCTTAAATACCACACTTTTTCTCCTGACCACTCATTGAAAAAATACATGTGTTTGTTAAGTTATGCCACTGAATATGGGAGCTACAAGAAAGCAGGAAGTCAGACCCCAGCTACAGTAGTAAGTAGGTCCCCATGCAGTCTAGCAGCCAGCACAGTGTCACATTTGCAGCTGCTTTCCTGGGGGAGCTATCTTCAATACCACTTTTTCTCCTCAGCTCCCATTGAAAAAAATACATTTCTATGTTACGTTATACCACTGAATATGGGAGCTACAAGAAAGCAGGAAGGTAGACCCCAGCTACAGTAGTAAGTAGGTCCCCATGCAGTCTATCAGCCAGCACGGTGTCACATTTGCAGCTGCTTTCCTGTGGGAGCTATCTTCAATACCACACTTTTTCTGTTCTTCTGCGATTGAAAAAATACATGTGTCTGTTAAGGTACACCACTGAATACGGGAGCTACAAGAAAGCAGAAAGGCAGACCCCAGCTGCAGTAGTAAGTAGGTCCCCATGCAGTCTATCAGCCAGCACCGTGTCACATTTGCACCTGCTTTCCTGTGGAAGCTATCTTCAATACCACAGTTTTTCTCCTCAGCGCCCATTGAAAAAATACATGTGTCTGTTAAGGTATACCACTGAGTATGGGAGCTACAAGAAAACAGGAAGTCAGACCCCAGCTACAGTAGTAAGTAATTCCCCATGCAGTCTGTCAGCAAGCACGGTGTCACATTTGCAGCTGCTTTGCTATGGGAGCTATCTTCAATACCACAGTTTTTCTCCTCAGCGCCCATTGAAAAAATACATGTGTCTGTTAAGGTATACCACAGAGTATGGTAGCTACAAGAAAGCAGGAAGGCAGACCCTAGCTACAGTAGTAAGTAGGTCCCCATGAAGTCTAACAAACAGCACGGTGTCACATTTGCAGCTCCTTTCCCTTGGGACCTATCTTCATTAACACACTTTTTCTGTTAATCTCCCTTTGAAAAAATACATGTGTCTAATAAGGTATACCAATGAGAATGGGAGCTACAAGAAAGAGGGAAGGCAGACCCCAGCTACAGTAGTAAGTAGGTCCCCATGCAGTCTATCAGCCAGCACGGTGTCACATTTGCAGCTGCTTTCCTGTGGGAGCTATGTTCAATACCACACTTTTTCTCCTGAGCACTCATTGAAAAAATACATCTGTCTGTTACGTTATGCCACTGAATATGGGAGCTACAAGAAAGCAGGAAGGCAGATCCCAGCTACTGTAGTAAGTAGGTCCCCATGCAGTCTATCAGCCAGTACGGTGTCACATTTGCAGCTGCTTTCCTGTGGGAGCTATCTTCAATACCACACTTTTTCTCCTCAACTCCCATTGAAAAAATACATGTGTCTAATAAGGTATACCAATGAGAATGGGAGCTAAAAGAATCAGGAAGGCAAACCCCAGCTACAGTAGTAAGTAGGTCCCCATGCAGTCTATCAGCCAGCACGGTGTCACATTTGCATCTGCTTTCCTGTGGGAGCTATCTTCAATACCACACTTTTTCTCCTGAGCTCCCGTTGAAAAAAATACATTTTGTCTCTTAAGTTATACCGCTGAGTATGGGAGCTACAAGAAAGCAGGAAGGCAGATCCCAGCTACAGTAGTAAGTAGGTCCCCATGCAGTCTATCAGCCAGCACGGTGTCACATTTGCAGTTGCTTTCCTGTGGGAGCTATCTTCAATACCACACTTTTTCTCCTCAGCTCCCATTGAAAAAAATACATTTTGTCTGTTAAGATATACCGCTGAGTAGGGAGCTACAAGAAAGCAGGAAGGCAGACCCCAGCTATAGTAGTAAGTAGGTCTCCATGCAGTCTATCAGCCAGCACGGTGTCACATTTGCAGTTGCATTCCTGTGGGAGCTATCTTCAATGCCACACTTTTTGTGTTTAGCTCCCATTGAAAAAATACATGTGTCTGTTAAGTTATGCCACTGAGTATGGGAGCTACAAGAAAGCAGGAAGGCAGACCCCAGCTACAGTAGTAAGTAGGTCCTCATGCAGTCTATCAGCCAAAACAGTGTCACATTTGCAGCTGCTTTCCTGTGGGGGCTATCTTTAATACCACACTTTTTCTGTTCCGCTCCCATTGAATAAAATACATTTTGTCTGTTAAGTTATACCGCTGAGTAGGGTGCTACAAGAAAGCAGGAAGGCAGACCCCAGCTACAGTAGTAAGTAGGTCTCCATGCAGTCTATCAGCCAGCACGGTGTCACATTTGCAGCTCCTTTCCTGTGGGAGCTATCTTCAATACCACACTTTTTCTCCTCAGTTGCCTTTGAAAAAATACATGTGTCTGTTAAGTTATGCCACTGAGTATGGGACCTACAAGAAAGCAGGAAGGCAGACCCCAGCTACAGTAGTAAGTAGGTCCCCATGCAGTCTATCAGCCAGCACCGTGTCACATTTGCACCTGCTTTCCTGTGGGAGCTATCTTCAATACCACAGTTTTTCTCCTCAGCTCCCATTGAAAAAATACATGTGTCTGTTAAGGTATACCACTGAGTATGGGAGCTACAAGAAAACAGGAAGGCAGACCCCAGCTACAGTAGTAAGTAGGTCCCCATGCAGTCTGTCAGCCAGCACGGTGTCACATTTGCAGCTGCTTTCCTGTGGGAGCTATCTTCAATACCACACTTTCTCTCCTCAGCTGTCATTGAAAAAATACATTGTTTCTGTTAACTTATACCACAGTGTATGGTAGCTACAAGAAAGCAGGAAGGCAGACCCTAGCTACAGTAGTAAGTAGGTCCCCATGAAGTCTAACAAACAGCACGGTGTCACATTTGCAGCTGCTTTCCTGTGGGAGCTATCTTCAATACCACACTTTTTCTCCTCAGCTCCCTTTGAAAAAATACACGTGTCAATTAAGGTATACCAATGAGAATGGGACCTACAAGAAAACAGGACGGTAGACCCCAACTACAGTAGAAAGTAGGTCTCCGTGCAGTCTATCAGCCAGCACGGTGTCACGTTTGCAGCTGCTTTCGTGTGGGAGTTATCTTCAATACCACACTTTTTCTCCTCAGCTCCCATTCAAAAAATACATGTGTCTTTTAAGGTATACCAAGGAGAATGGGAGCTAAAAGAAAGCAGGAAGGCAGAACCCAGCTACAGTAGTAAGTAGGTCCACATGCAGTCTATCAGCCAGCACGGTGTCACATTTGCAGCTCCTTTCCTGTGGGAACTATCTTCAAAACCACAGTTTTTATCCTCAGCTCCCATTGAATAAAATACATTTTTTCTGTTAAATTATACCGCTGAGTATGGGAGCTACAAGAAAGCAGGAAGGCAGACCCCAGCTACAGTAGTAAGTAGGTCCCCATGCAGTCTATCAGCCAGCAAGGTGTCACATTTGCAGCTGCTTTCCTGTGGGAGCTATCTTCAATACCACACTTTTTCTCCTGAGCACTCACTGAAAAAATACATCTGTCGGTTAAGTTATGCCACGGAATATGGCAGCTACAAGAAAGCAGGAAGGCAGACCCGAACTACAGTAGTAAGTAGGTCCCCATGCAGTCTATCAGCCAGCACGGTGTCACATTTGCAGCCCCTTTCCTGTGGGAACTATCTTCAATACCAAACTTTTTCTGTTCAGCTCCCATTGAAAAAAATACATGTCTCTTAAGGTATACCACTGAGTATGGGAGCTACAAGAAAGCAGGAAGGCAGATCCCAGGTACAGTAGTAAGTAGGTCCCCATGCATTCTATCAGCCAGCACGGTGTCACATTTGCATCTGATTTCCTGTGGGAGCTCTCTTCAATACCACACTTTTTATCCTCAGCTTCCATTGAAAAAATACATGTGTCTTTTAAGGTATACCAGTGAGTATGGGAGCTAGAAGAAAGCAGGAAGGCAGACCCCAGCTACAGTAGTAAGTAGGTCCCCATGCAGTCTATCAGCCAGCATGGTGTCACATTTGCAGCTGCTTTCCTGTGGGAGGTATCTTCAATACCACACTTTTTCTGTTCTGTTCCCATTGAAAAAAATACATTTTGTCTTTTAATTTATACCACTGAGTATGGTAGCTACAAGAAAGCAGGAAGGTAGAAACCAGCTACAGTAGTAAGTAGATCCCCATGCAGTCTATCAGCCAGCACGGTCTCACATTTGCAGCTGCTTTCCTGTGGGAGCTATCTTCAATACCACACTTTTTCACCTCCGCTCCCATTGAATAAAATACATTTTGTTTGTTAAATTATACCGCTGAGTATGGGAGCTAGAAGAAAGCAGGAAGGCAGACCCCAGCTACAGTAGTAAGTAGGTCCCCATGCAGTCTATCAGCCAGCACGGTGTCACATTTGCAGCTCCTTTCCTGTGGGAGCTATCTTCAATGCCACACTTTTTCTGTTTAGCTCCCATTGAAAAAATACATGTGTCTGTTAAGTTATGCCACTGAGTATGGGAGCTACAAGAAAGCAGGAAGGCAGACCCCAGCTACAGTAGTAAGTAGGTCCTCATGCAGTCTATCAGCCAAAACAGTGTCACATTTGCAGCTGCTTTCCTGTGGGGGCTATCTTTAATGCCACACTTTTTCTGTTCAGCTCCCATTGAATAAAATACATTTTGTCTGTTAAGTTATACCGCTGAGTAGGGTGCTACAAGAAAGCAGGAAGGCAGACCCCAGCTACAGTAGTAAGTAGGTCTCCATGCAGTCTATCAGCCAGCACGGTGTCACATTTGCAGCTCCTTTCCTGTGGGAGCTATCTTCAATACCACACTTTTTCTCCTTAGTTGCCTTTGAAAAAATACATGTGTCTGTTAAGTTATGCCACTGAGTATGGGACCTACAAGAAAGCAGGAAGGCAGACCCCAGCTACAGTAGTAAGTAGGTCCCCATGCAGTCTATCAGCCAGCACCGTGTCACATTTGCACCTGCTTTCCTGTGGGAGCTATCTTCAATACCACAGTTTTTCTCCTCAGCTCCCATTGAAAAAATACATGTGTCTGTTAAGGTATACCACTGAGTATGGGAGCTACAAGAAAACAGGAAGGCAGACCCCAGCTACAGTAGTAAGTAGGTCCCCATGCCGTCTGTCAGCCAGCACGGTGTCACATTTGCAGCTGCTTTCCTGTGGGAGCTATCTTCAATACCACACTTTTTCTCCTCAGCTCCCATTGAATAAAATACATTTTGTCTGTTAACTTATACCACAGTGTATGGTAGCTACAAGAAAGCAGGAAAGCAGACCCTAGCTACAGTAGTAAGTAGGTCCCCATGAAGTCTAACAAACAGCACGGTGTCACATTTGCAGCTCCTTTCCCTTGGGACCAATCTTCATTAACACACTTTTTCTGTTAAGCTCCCTTTGAAAAAATACATGTGTCTGTTAAGGTATACCACTGAGTATGGGAGCTACAAGAAAGCAGGAAGGCACACCCCAGCTACATTAGTAAGTAGGTCCCAATGCAGTCTATCAGCCAGCACGGTGTCACATTTGCAGCTGCTTTCCTGTGGGAGCTATCTTCAATACCACACTTTTTCTCCTCAGCTCCCTTTGAAAAAATACACGTGTCAATTAAGGTATACCAATGAGAATGGGACCTACAAGAAAACAGGACGGTAGACCCCAGCTACAGTAGAAAGTAGGTCTCCGTGCAGTCTATCAGCCAGCACGGTGTCACGTTTGCAGCTGCTTTCGTGTGGGAGTTATCTTCAATACCACACTTTTTCTCCTCAGCTCCCATTCAAAAAATACATGTGTCTATTAAGGTATACCAAGGAGAATGGGAGCTAAAAGAAAGCAGGAAGGCAGAACCCAGCTACAGTAGTAAGTAGGTCCACATGCAGTCTATCAGCCAGCACGGTGTCACATTTGCAGCTCCTTTCCTGTGGGAACTATCTTCAAAACCACAGTTTTTATCCTCAGCTCCCATTGAAAAAATACATGTGTATGTTAAGTTATGCCACTGGGTATGGGAGCTACAAGAAAGCAGGAAGGAAGACCCCAGCTACAGTAGTAAGTAGGTCTACGTGCAGTCTATCAGCCAGCACGGTGTCACATTTGCAGCTGCTTTCCTGTGGGAGCTATCTTCAATACCACACTTTTTCACCTCAGCTCCCATTGAATAAAATACATTTTTTCTGTTAAATTATACCGCTGAGTATGGGAGCTACAAGAAAGCAGGAAGGCAGACCCCAGCTACAGTAGTAAGTAGGTCCCCATGCAGTCTATCAGCCAGCAAGGTGTCACATTTGCAGCTGCTTTCCTGTGGGAGCTATCTTCAATACCACACTTTTTCTCCTGAGCACTCACTGAAAAAATACATCTGTCGGTTAAGTTATGCCACTGAATATGGCAGCTACAAGAAAGCAGGAAGGCAGACCCGAACTACAGTAGTAAGTAGGTCCCCATGCAGTCTATCAGCCAGCACGGTGTCACATTTGCAGCCCCTTTCCTGTGGGAATTATCTTCAATACCAAACTTTTTCTGTTCAGCTCCCATTGAAAAAAATACATGTCTCTTAAGGTATACCACTGAGTATGGGAGCTACAAGAAAGCAGGAAGGCAGATCCCAGGTACAGTAGTAAGTAGGTCCCCATGCATTCTATCAGCCAGCACGGTGTCACATTTGCATCTGATTTCCTGTGGGAGCTCTCTTCAATACCACACTTTTTATCCTCAGCTTCCATTGAAAAAATACATGTGTCTATTAAGGTATACCAGTGAGTATGGGAGCTAGAAGAAAGTAGGAAGGCAGACCCCAGGTACAGTAGTAAGTAGGTCCCCATGCAGTCTACCAGCGAGCATGGTGTCACATTTGCAGCTGCTTTCCTGTGGGAGGTATCTTCAATACCACACTTTTTCTGTTCTGTTCCCATTGAAAAAAATACATTTTGTCTTTTAATTTATACCACTGAGTATGGTAGCTACAAGAAAGCAGGAAGGTAGAAACCAGCTACAGTAGTAAGTAGGTCCCCATGCAGTCTATCAGCCAGCACGGTCTCACATTTGCAGCTGCTTTCCTGTGGGAGCTATCTTCAATACCACACTTTTTCACCTCAGCTCCCATTGAATAAAATACATTTTGTTTGTTAAATTATACCGCTGAGTATGGGAGCTAGAAGAAAGCAGGAAGGCAGACCCCAGCTACAGTAGTAAGTAGGTCCCCATGCAGTCTATCAGCCAGCACGGTGTCACATTTGCAGTTGCTTTCCTGTGGGAGCTATCTTTAATACCACACTTTTTCTCCTCAACTCCTATTGAATAAAATACATTTTGTTTGTTAAATTATACCGCTGAGTATGGGAGCTACAAGAAAGCAGGAAGGCAGACCCCAGCTACAATAGTCAGTAGGTCCCCATGCAGTCTAGCAGCCAGCACAGTGTCACATTTGCAGCTGCTTTCCTGGGGGAGCTATCTTCAATACCACTTTTTCTCCTCAGCTCCCATTGAAAAAAATACATTTCTATGTTACGTTATACCACTGAATATGGGAGCTACAAGAAAGCAGGAAGGTAGACCCCAGCTACAGTAGTAAGTAGGTCCCCATGCAGTCTATCAGCCAGCACAGTGTCACATTTGCAGCTGCTTTCCTGTGGGAGCTATCTTCAATACCACACTTTTTCTCCTGAGCACTCATTGAAAAAATACATCTGTCGGTTAAGTTATGCCTCTGAATATGTCAGCTACAAGAAAGCAGGAAGGCAGACCCCAACTAGAGTAGTAAGTAGGTCCCCATGCAGTCTATCAGCCAGCACGGTGTCACATTTGCAGCTCCTTTCCTGTGGGAACTATCTTCAATACCAAACTTTTTCTGTTCAGCTCCCATTGAAAAAAATACATGTCTGTTAAGGTATACCACTGAGTATGGGAGCTACAAGAAAGCAGGAAGGCAGATCCCAGGTACAGTAGTAAGTAGGTCCCCATGCATTCTATCAGCCAGCACGGTGTCACATTTGCATCTGATTTCCTGTTGGAGCTCTCTTCAATACCACACTTTTTATCCTCAGCTTCCATTGAAAAAATACATGTGTCTATTAAGGTATACCACTGAGTATGGGAGCTACAAGAAAGCAGGACGGCAGACCCCAGCTACAGTAGTAAGTAGGTCCCCATGCAGTCTATCAGCCAGCACGGTGTCACATTTGTAGCTGCTTTCCTGTGGGAGCTATCTTCAATACCACACTTTTTCTGTTCTGTTCCCATTGAAAAAATACATGTGTCTGTTAAGGTATACCACTGAGTATGGGAGCTACAAGAAAGCAGGAAGGCAGACCCCAGCTAGAGTAGTAAGTAGGCCCCCATGCAGTCTATCAGCCAGCACGGTGTCACATTTGCAGCTGCTTTCCTGTGGGAGCTATCTTCAATACCACACTTTTTCTCCTGAGTTCCCATTGAAAAAAATACATTTTGTCTGTTAAGTTATGCCACTGAGTATGGGAGATACAAGAAAGCAGGAAGGCAGACCCCAGCTACAGTAGTAAGTAGGTCCCCATGCAGTCTATCAGCCAGCACGGTGTCACATTTGCAGCTGCTTTCCTGTGGGAGCTATCTTCAATACCACACTTTTTCTGTTCTGTTCCCATTGAAAAAAATACATTTTGTCTGTTAATTTATACCACTGAGTATGGTAGCTACAAGAAAACAGGAATGTAGAAACCAGCTACAGTAGTAAGTAGGTCCCCATGCAGTCTATCACCCAGCGCGGTCTCACATTTGCAGCTGCTTTCCTGTGGGAGCTATCTTCAATACCACACTTTTTCACCTCTGCTCCCATTGAATAAAATACATTTTGTTTGTTAAATTATACCGCTGAGTATGGGAGCTACAAGAAAGCAGGAAGGCAGACCCCAGCTACAGTAGTAAGTAGGTCCCCATGCAGTCTATCAGCCAGCACGGTGTCACATTTGCAGCTGCTTTCCTGTGGGAGCTATCTTCAATACCACACTTTTTCTCCTCAACTCCTATTGAATAAAATACATTTTGTCTGTTAAGGTATACCACTGAGTATGGGAGATACAAGAAAGAAGTAAGGCAGACCCCAGCTACATTACTAAGTAGGTCCCAATGCAGTCTATCAGCCAGCACGGTGTCACATTTGCAGCTGCTTTCCTGTGGGAGCTATGTTCAATACCACACTTTTTCTCCTGAGCACTCATTGAAAAAATACATCTGTCTGTTACGTTATGCCACTGAATATTGGAGCTACAAGAAAGCAGGAAGGCAGATCCCAGCTACTGTAGTAAGTAGGTCCCCATGCAGTCTATCAGCCAGTACGGTGTCACATTTGCAGCTGCTTTCCTGTGGGAGCTATCTTCAATACCACACTTTTTCTCCTCAACTCCCATTGAAAAAATACATGTGTCTAATAAGGTATACCAATGAGAATGGGAGCTAAAAGAATCAGGAAGGCAGACCCCAGCTACAGTAGTAAGTAGGTCCCCATGCAGTCTATCAGCCAGCACGGTGTCACATTTGCAGCTGCTTTCCTGTGGGAGCTATCTTCAATACCACACTTTTTCTATTCAGCTCCCATTGAAAAAAATACATGTGTCTGTTAAGGTATACCACTGAGTATGGGAGCTACAAGAAAGCAGGAAGGCAGGCCCCAGCTACAGTAGTAAGTAGGTCTCCATGTAGTCTATCAGCCAGCACGGTGTCACATTTCCAGCTGCTTTCCTGTGGGAGCTATCTTCAATACACCAGTTTTTATCCTCAGCTTCAATTGAAAAAATACATGTGTCTATTAAGGTATACCAATGAGAATGGGAGCTACAAGAAAGCAGGAAGGCAGACCCCAGCTACAGTAGTAAGTAGGTCCCCATGCAGTCTATCAGCCAGCACGGTGTCACATTTGCAGCTGCTTTCCTGTGGGAGCTATGTTTAATACCACACTTTTTCACCTCAGCTCCCATTGAATAAAATACATTTTGTCTGTTAAATTATACCGCTGAGTATGGGAGCTACAAGAAAGCAGGAAGGCATACCCCAGCTACAGTAGTAAGTAGGTCCCCATGCAGTCTATCAGCCAGCACGGTGTCACATTTGCAGCTGCTTTCCTGTGGGAGCTATCTTCAATACCACACTTTTTCTCCTGAGCACTCATTGAAAAAATACATCTGTCTGTTACGTTATGCCACTGAATATTGGAGCTACAAGAAAGCAGGAAGGCAGATCTCAGCTACTGTAGTAAGTAGGTCCCCATGCAGTCTATCAGCCAGCACGGTGTCACATTTGCAGCTGCTTTCCTGTGGGAGCTATCTTCAATACCACACTTTTTCTCCTCAACTCCCATTGAAAAAATACATGTGTCTAATAAGGTATACCAATGAGAATGGGAGCTAAAAGAATCAGGAAGGCAGACCCCAGCTACAGTAGTAAGTATGTCCCCATGCAGTCTGTCAGCCAGCACAGTGTCACATTTGCAGCTCCTTTCCTGTGGGAACTATCTTCAATACCAAACTTCTTCTGTTCAGCTCCCATTGAAAAAAATACGTGTCTGTTAAGGTATACCACTGAGTATGGGAGCTACAAGAAAGCAGGAAGGCAGATCCCAGCTACAGTAGTAAGTAGGTCACCATGAATTCTATCAGCCAGCACGGTGTCACATTTGCATCTGCTTTCCTGTGGGAGGTATCTTCAATATCACATTTTTCTGTTCAGCTCCCATTGAATAAAATACATTTTTTCTGTTAAGTTATACCGCTGAGTATGGGAGCTACAAGAAAGCAGGAAGGCAGACCCCAGCTACAGTAGTAAGTAGGTCCCCATGCAGTCTATCAGCCAGCACGGTCTCACATTTGCAGCTGCTTTCCTGTGGGAGCTATCTTCAATACCACAGTTTTTAACCTCAGCTCCCATTGAAAAAATACATGTGTATGTTAAGTTATGCCACTGAGTATGGGAGCTACAAGAAAGCAGGAAGGCAGGCCTCAGCTACAGTAGTAAGTAGGTCCCCATGCAGTCTATCAGCCAGCGCGGTGTCACATTTGCAGCTGCTTTCCTGTGGGAGTTATCTTCAATACCACACTTTTACTGTTCTGCACCCATTGAAAAAATACAAGTGTCAGTTAAGTTATGGCACTGAACATGGGAGCTACAAGAAAGCAGGAAGGCAGACCCCAGCTACAGTAGTAAGTAGGTCCCCATGCAGTCTATGAGCCAGCACAGTGTCACATTTGCAGCTTCTTTCCTGTGTGAGCTATCTTCAATACCACTTTTTTTCCTCAGCTCCCATTGAAAAAAATACATTTTGTCTGTTAATTTATACCACTGAGTATGGGAGCTACAAGAAAGCAGGAAGGCAGACCCCAGCTACAGTAGTAAGTAGGTCCCCATGCAGTCTATCAGCCAGCACAGTGTCACATTTGCAGCTGCTTTCCTGTGGGAGCTATCTTCAATACCACAGTTTTTATCCTAAGCTCCCATTGAAAAAATACATGTGTATGTTAACTTATGCCACTGAGTATGGGAGCTACAAGAAAGCAGGAAGGGAGACCCCAGCTACAGTAGTAAGTAGGTCCCCATGCAGTCTATCAGCCAGCACGGTGTCACATTTGCAGCTGCTTTCGTGTGGGAGTTATCTTCAATACCACACTTTTTCTCCTCAGCTCCCATTTAAAAAATACATGTGTCTATTAAGGTATACCAAGGAGAATGGGAGCTAAAAGAAAGCAGGAAGGCAGACCCCAGCTACAGTAGTAAGTAGGTCCCCATGCAGTCTATCAGCCAGCACGGTGTCACATTTGCAGCTGCTTTCCTGTGGGAGCTATCTTCAATACCACACTTTTTCTCCTGAGCACTCATTGAAAAAATACATCTGTCGGTTAAGTTATGCCACTGAATATGGCAGCTACAAGAAAGCAGGAAGGCAGACCCCAGCTAGAGTAGTAAGTAGGTCCCCATGCAGTCTATCAGCCAGCACGGTGTCACATTTGCAGCTCCATTCCTGTGGGAACTATCTTCAATACCAAACTTTTTCTGTTCAGCTCCCATTGAAAAAAATGCATGTCTGTTAAGGTATACCACTGAGTATGGGAGCTACAAGAAAGCAGGAAGGCAGATCCCAGGTACAGTAGTAAGTAGGTCCCCATGCATTCTATCAGCCAGCACGGTGTCACATTTGCATCTGATTTCCTGTTGGAGCTCTCTTCAATACCACACTTTTTATCCTCAGCTTCCATTGAAAAAATACATGTGTCTATTAAGGTATACCACTGAGTATGGGAGCTAGAAGAAAGCAGGAAGGCAGACCCCAGCTACAGTAGTAAGTAGGTCCCCATGCAGTCTATCAGCCATCACGGTGTCACATTTGTAGCTGCTTTCCTGTGGGAGCTATCTTCAATACCACACTTTTTCTGTTCTGTTCCCATTGAAAAAATACATGTGTCTGTTAAGGTATACCACTGAGTATGGGAGCTACAAGAAAGCAGGAAGGCAGACTCAGCAACAGTAGTAAGTAGGTCCCTATGCAGTCTATCAGCCAGCACGGTATCACATTTGCAGCTGCTTGCTGTGGGAGCTATCTTCAATACCACACGTTTTCTCCTGAGTTCCCATTGAAAAAAATACATTTTGTCTGTTAAGTTATGCCACTGAGTATCGGAGCTACAAGAAAGCAGGAAGGCAGACCCCAGCTACAGTAGTAAGTAGGTCCGCATGCAGTCTATCAGCCAGCACGGTGTCACATTTGCAGCTGCTTTCCTGTGGGAGCTATCTTCAATACCACACTTTTTCTCCTCAGCTCCCATTGAAAAAATACATGCGTCTATTAAGGTATACCAATGAGAACGGGAGCTACAAGAAAGCAGGAAGGCAGACGCCAGCTACAGTAGTAAGTAGGTCCCCATGCAGTCTATCAGCCAGCACGGTGTCACATTTGCAGCTGCTTTCCTGTGGGAGCTATCTTCAATACCACACTTTTTCTCCTCAACTCCCATTGAAAAAATACATGTGTCTATTAAGGTATACCAATGAGAATGGGAGCTACAAGAAAGCAGGACGGTAGACCCCAGCTACAATAGAAAGTATGTCTCCGTGCAGTCTATCAGCCAACACGGTGTCACATTTGCATCTGCTTTCCTGTGGGAGCTATCTTCAATACCACACTTTTTACCTCAGCTCCCATTGAATAAAACACATTTTGTCTGTTAAATTATACCGCTGAGTAAGGGAGCTACAAGAAAGCAGGAAGGCAGACCCCAGCTACAGTAGTAAGTAGGTCCCCATGCACTCTATCAGCCAGCACGGTGTCACATTTGCAGCTCCTCTCCTGTGGGAACTATCTTCAATACCAAACTTTTTCTGTTCAGCTCCCATTGAAAAAAATACGTGTCTGTTAAGGTATACCACTGAGTATGGGAGCTACAAGAAAGCAGGAAGGCAGTTACCAGGTACAGTAGTAAGTAGGTCCCCATGCATTCTATCAGCCAGCACGGTGTCACATTTGCAGTTCCTTTCCTGTGGGAGCTATCTTCAATACCACACTTTTTCTCCTCAACTCCTATTGAATAAAATACATTTTGTCTGTTAAATTATATCGCTGAGTATGGGAGATACAAGAAAGCAGTAAGGCAGACCCCAGCTACAATAGTCAGTAGGTCCCCATCCAGTTTATCAGCCAGTACGGTGTCACATTTGCAGTTCCTTTCCTGTGGGAGCTATCTTCAATACCACACTTTTTCTGTTCAGCTCCCATTGAAAAAATACATGTGTCTGTTAAGGTATAACAATGAGAATGGGAGCTACAAGAAAGCAGGAAGGCAGGCCCGAGCTACAGTAGTAAGTAGGTCTCCATGCAGTCTATCAGCCAGCATGGTGTCACATTTGCAGCTGCTTTCCTGTGGGAGCTATCTTCAATACCACACTTTTTCTCCACAAGTCCCATTAAAAAAATACATGTGTCTATTGAGGTATACCAATGAGAATGGGAGCTACAAGAAAGCAGGAAGGCAGACCCCAGCTACAGTAGTAAGTAGGTCCCCATACAGTCCATCAGCCAGCACGGTGTCACATTTGCAGCTGCTTTCCTGTGGGAGCTATCTTCAATACCACACTTTTACTCCTCAGCTCCCATTGAATAAAATACATTTTGTTTGTTATATTATACCGCTGAGTATGGGAGCTATAAGAAAGCAGGAAGGCAGATCCCAGCTACAGTAGTAAGTAGGTCCCCATGCAGTCTATCAGCCAGCACGGTGTCACATTTGCAGCTGCTTTCCTGTGGGAGCTATCTTCAATACCACAGTTTTTATCCTCGTCTCCCATTGAAAAAATACATGTGTATGTTAAGTTATGCCACTGAATATGGGAGCTACAAGAAAGCAGGAAGGCAGGCCCCAGCTACAGTAGTAAGTAGGTCCCCATGCAGTCTATCAGCCAGCACGGTGTCACATTTGCAGCTGTTTTCCTTTGGGAGCTATTTTCAATACCACACTTTTTCTCATCAGCTCCCTATGAAAAAATACATGTGTCTATTAAGGTATACCAATGAGAATGGGAGCTACAAGAAAGCAGGAAGGCAGACCCCAGCTACATTAGGAAGTAGGTCCCCATGTAGTCTATCAGCCAGCACGGTGTCACATTTGCAGCTGCTTTCCTGTGGGAGCTATCTTAAATATCACACTTTTTCTCCTGACCACTCATTGAAAAAATACATGTGTTTGTTAAGTTATGCCACTGAATATGGGAGCTACAAGAAAGCAGGAAGTCAGACCCCAGCTACAGTAGTAAGTAGGTCCCCATGCAGTCTAGCAGCCAGCACAGTGTCACATTTGCAGCTGCTTTCCTGGGGGAGCTGTCTTCAATACCACTTTTTCTCCTCAGCTCCCATTGAAAAAAATACATTTCTATGTTACGTTATACCACTGAATATGCGAGCTACAAGAAAGCAGGAAGGCAGACCCCAGCTACAGTAGTCAGTAGGTCCGTATGCAGTCTATCAGCCAGCACGGTGTCACATTAGCAGCTGCTTTCCTGTGGGAGCTATCTTTAATACCACACTTTTTCCCCTCAGCTCCCATTGAAAAAATACATGTGTCTATTAAGGTATACCAATGAGAATGGGAGCTACAAGAAAGCAGGAAGGCAGACCCCAGCTACAGTAGTAGGTAGGTCCCCATGCAGTCTATCAGCCAGCACGGTGTCACATTTGCAGCTGCTTTCCTGTGGGAGCTATCTTCAATACCACACTTTTTCTCCTCACCTCCCATTGAATAAAATACATTTTGACTATTAAATTATACAGCTGAGTATGGGAGCTACAAGGAAGCAGGAAGGCAGATCCCAGCTACAGTAGTCAGTACGTCCCCATGCAGTCTATCAGCCAGCACGGTATCACATTTGCAGCTGCTTGCTGTGGGAGCTATCTTCAATACCACAGTTTTTATCCTCAGCACCCATTGAAAAAATACATGTGTATGTTAAGTTATGCCACTCAGTATGGGAGCTACAAGAAAGCAGGAAGGCAGACCCCAGCTACAGTAGTAAGTAGGTCCCCATGCAGTATATCAACCAGCACAGTGTCACCTTTGCAGCTGCTTTCCTGTTGGAGCTATCTTCAATACCACTTTTTCTCCTCAGTTCCCATTGATAAAAATACATTTTGTCTGTTAAATTAGACAACTGAGTATGGGAGCTACAAGAAAGCAGGAAGGCAGACCCCAGCTACAGTAGTAAGTGTGTCTGCATGCAGTCTATCAGCCAGCACAGTGTCACATTTGCAGCTCCTTTCCTGTGGGAGCTATCTTCAATACCACACTTTTTCTGTTCTGCTCCCATTGAAAAAATACATGTGTATGTTAAGTTATACATAAAAAAATACATGTGTAAAAAGAGATGTGTATGTTAAATAACAGTTTTTATCCTCAGCTCCCATTGAAAAAATACATGTGTATGTTAAGTTATGCCACTGAGTATGGGAGCTACAAGAAAGCAGGAAGGCAGACCCCAGCTACAGTAGTAAGTAGGTCCCCATGCAGTCTATCAGCCAGCACCGTGTCACATTAGCAGCTGGTTTCCTGTGGGAGCTGTCTTCAATAACACACTTTTTCTGTTCTGCTCCCATTGAAAAAATACATGTGTATGTTAAGTTATGCCACTGAGTATGGGAGCTGCAAGAAAGCAGGAAGGGAGACCCCAGCTACAGTAGTAAGTAGGTCCGCATGCAGTCTATCAACCAGTACGGTGTCACATTTGCAGCTCCTTTCCTGTGGGAGCTATCTTCAATACCACACTTTTTCTTCTCCCCTCCCATTGAAAAAATACATGCGTCTATTAAGGTATACCAATGAGAATGGGAGCTACAAGAAAGCAGGAAGGCAGACCCCAGCTACATTAGTAAGTAGGTCCCTATGCAGTCTATCAGCCAGCACAGTGCCACATTTGCAGCTGCTTTCCTGTGCGAGCTATCTTCAATGCCACACTTTTTCTCCTCAGATCCCATTGAAAAAAATACATTTTGTCTGTTAAGTTATACCACTGAATTTGGGAACTACAAGAAAGCAGGAAGGCAGACCCCAGCTACAGTAGTAAGTAGGTCCCCATGCAGTCTATCAGCCAGCACGGTGTCACATTTGCAGGTGCTTTCCTGTGAGAGCTATCTTCAATACCACACTTTTTCTGTTCAGCTCCCATTGAAAAAATACATTTTGTCTGTTAAGGTATACCACTGAATATGGGAGCTACAAGAAAGCAGGAAGGCAGACCTCAGCTACAGTAGTAAGTCGGTCTCCATGCAGTCTATCAGCCAGCACGGTGTCACATTTGCAGCTCCTTTCCTGTGGGAGCTATCTTCAATACCACACTTTTTCTGTTCAGCTCCCATTGAATAAAATACATTTTGTCTGTTAAGGTATACCACTGAATATGGGAGCTACAAGAAAGCAGGAAGGCAGACCCCAGCTACAGTAGTAAGTAGGTCCCCATGCAGTCTATCAGCCAGCACGGTGTCACATTTGCAGCTGCTTTCCTGTGGGAGCTATCTTCAATACCACACTTTTCCTCCTCAACTCCCATTGAAAAAATACATGTGTCTATTAAGGTATACCAATGAGAATGGGAGCTAAAAGAAAGCAGGAAGGCAGACCCCAGCTACAGTAGTAAGTAGGTCCCCATGCAGTCTATCAGTCAGTACGGTGTCACATTTGCATCTGATTTCCTATGGGAGCTATCTTCAATACCACACTTTTTATCCTCAGCTTCCATTGAAAAAATACATGTGTCTATTAAGGTATACCACTGAGTATGGGAGCTACAAGAAAGCAGGAAGGCAGACCCCAGCTACAGTAGTAAGTAGGTCCGCATGCAGTCTATCAGCCAGCACGGTGTCACATTTGCAGCTGCTTTCCGGTGGGAGCTATCTTCAATACCACACTTTTTCTCCTGAGCACTCATTGAAAGAATACATGCGTCTATTAAGGTATACCATTGAGAATGGGAGCTACAAGAAAGCAGGAAGGCAGACCCCAGCTACAGTAGTCAGTAGGACCCCATGCAGTCTATCAGCCACCACGGTGTCACATTTGCAGCTGCTTTCCTCTGGGAGCTATCTTCAATACCACACTTTTTCTGTTCTGCTCCCATTGAAAAAATACATGTGTCTGTTAAGGTATACCACTGAGTATGGGAGCTACAAGAAAGCAGGAAGGCAGACACTAGCTACAGTAGTAAGTAGGTCCCCATGCAGTCTAGCAGCCAGCACAGTGTCACATTTGCAGCTGCTTTCCTGTGGGAGCTATCTTCAATACCACACTTTTTCTCCTGAGCTCCCATTGAAAAAAATACATTTTCTCTGTTAAGTTATGCCACTGAGTATGGGAGCTACAAGAAAGCAGGAAGGCAGACACCAGCTACAGTAGTAAGTAGGTCCCCATGCAGTCTAGTAGCCAGCACAGTGTCACATTTGCAGCTGCTTTCCTGTGGGAGCTATCTTCAATACCACACTTTTTCTCCTCAGTTCCCATTGAAAAAAATACATTTTGTCTGTTACGTTATGCCACTGAGTATGGGAGCTGCAAGAAAGCAGGAAGGCAGACCCCAGCTACAGTAGTAAGTAGGTCCGCATGCAGTCTATCAACCAGCACGGTGTCACATTTGCAGCTCCTTTCCTGTGGGAGCTATCTTCAATACCACACTTTTTCTTCTCCCCTCCCATTGAAAATATACATGCGTCTATTAAGGTATACCAATGAGAATGGGAGCTACAAGAAAGCAGGAAGGCAGACCCCAGCTACTGTAGAAAGTAGGTCCGCATGCAGTCTATCAGCCAGCACAGTGTCACATTTGCAGCTGCTTTCCTGTGGGAGCTATCTTCAATACCACACTTTTACTCCTCAGCTCCCATTGAATAAAATACATTTTGTCTGTTAAATTATACCGCTGAGTATGGGAGCTACAAGAAAGCAGGAAGGCAAACCCCAGCTACAGTAGTCAGTACGACCCCATGCAGTCTATCAGCCAGCACGGTGCCACATTTGCAGCTGCTTTCCTGTGGGAGCTATCTTTAATACCACACTTTTTCTCCTCAGCTCCCATTGAAAAAATACATGTGTCTATTAAGGTACACCACTGAGTATGGGAGCTACAAGAAAGCAGGAAGGCATACCCCAGCTACAGTAGTAGGTAGGTCCCCATGCAGTCTATCAGCCAGCACGGTGTCACATTTGCAGCTGCTTTCCTGTGGGAGCTATCTTCAATACCACACTTTTTCACCTCAGCTCCCATTGAATAAAATACATTTTGTCTATTAAATTATACAGCTGAGTATGGGAGCTACAAGTAAGCAGGAAGGCAGATCCCAGCTACAGTAGTCAGTACGTCCCCATGCAGTCTATCAGCCAGCACAGTGTCACATTTGTAGCTGCTTTCCTGTGGGAGCTATCTTCAATACCACACTTTTTCTGTTCTTTTCCCATTGAAAAAATACATGTGTCTGTTAAGGTATACCACTGAGTATGGGAGCTACAAGAAAGCAGGAAGGCACACTCAGCAACAGTAGTAAGTAGGTCCCTATGCAGTCTATCAGCCAGCACGGTATCACATTTGCAGCTGCTTGCTGTGGGAGCTATCTTCAATACCACAGTTTTTATCCTCAGCTCCCATTGAATAAAATACATTTTGTTTGTCAAATTATACCGCTGAGTATGGGAGCTAAAAGAAAGCAGGAAGGCAGACCCCAGCTACAGTAGTCAAAAGGTCCCCATGCAGTCTATCAGCCAGCACGGTGTCACATTTGCAGCTGCTTTCCTGTGGGAACTACCTTCAATACCACACTTTTTCTGTTCAGCTCCCATTGAAAAAAATACATGTGTCTGTTAAGGTATACCACTGAGTATGGGAGCTACAAGAAAGCAGGAAGGCAGACCCCAGCTACAGTAGTAAGTAGGTCCCCATTCAGTCTATCAGCCAGCACGGTGTCACATTTGCAGCTGCTTTCCTGTGGGAGCTATCTTCAATACCACACTTTTTCTCCTCAGCTCCCATTGAATAAAATACATTTTGTCTGTTAAGTTATACCGCTGAGTATGGGAGCTACAAGAAAGCAGGAAGGCAGACCCCAGCTACAGTAGTAAGTAGGTCTCCATGCAATCTATCAGCCAGCACGGTGTTACATTTGCAGCTGCTTTCCTGTGGGAGCTATCTTCAATACAACAGTTTTTATCCTCAGCTCCCATTTTAAAAATACATGTGTCTCTTAAGGTATACCACTGATGACGGGAGCTACAAGAAAGCAGGAAGGCAGACCCCAGCTACAGTAGTAAGTAGGTCCCCATGCAGTCTATCAGCCAGCACGGTGCCACATTTGCAGCTGCTTTCCTGTGGGAGCTATCTTCAATACCACAGTTTTTATCCTCAGCTCCCATTGAAATAATACATGTGTCTATTAAGTTATGCCACTGAGTATGGGAGCTACAAGAAAGCAGGAAGGCACACCCCAGCTACAGTAGTAAGTAGGTCCCCATGCAGTCTATCAGCCAGCACGGTCTCGCATTTGCAGCTGCTTTCCTGTGGGAGCTATCTTCAATACCACACTTTTTCTCCTCAGCTCCCATTGAATAAAATACATTTTGTATGTTAAATTATACCGCTGAGTATGGGAGCTACAAGAAAGCAGGAAGGCAGACCCCAGCTACAGTAGTCAAAAGGTCTCCATGCAGTCTATCAGCCAGCACGGTGTCACATTTGCAGCTGCTTTCCTGTGGGACCTATCTTCAATACCACTTTTTCTCCTCAGCTCCCATTGATAAAAATACATTTTTTCTGTTAATTTATACCACTGAGTATGGGATCTACAAGAAAGCAGGAAGGCAGACCCCAGCTACAGTAGTAAGTAGGTCCCCATGCAGTCTATCAGCCAGCACGGTGTCACATTTGCAGCTCCTTTCCTGTGGGAGCTATCTTCAATACCACACTTCTTCTGTTCAGCTCCCATTGAAAAAAAGTACATGTGTCTGTTAATGTATACCACTGAGTATGGGAGCTACAAGAAAGCAGGAAGGCAGACACCAGCTACAGTAGTAAGTAGGTCCCCATGCAGTCTATCAGCCAGCACGGTGTCACATTTACAGCTGCTTTCCTGTGGGAGCTATCTTCAATACCACACTTTTTCACCTCAGCTCCCATTGAATAAAATACATTTTGTCTATTAAATTATACAGCTGAGTATGGGAGCTACAAGGAAGCAGGAAGGCAGACCCCAGCTACAGTAGTAAGTAGGTCCCCATGCAGTATATCAACCAGCACGGTGTCACATTTGCAGCTGCTTTCCTGTGGGAGCTATCTTCAATACCACACTTTTTCTCCTCAGTTCCCATTGAAAAAAACACATTTTGTCTGTTAAGTTATGCCACTGAGTATGGGAGCTGCAAGAAAGCAGGAAGGCAGACCCCAGCTACAGTAGTAAGTAGGTCCGCACACAGTCTATCAACCAGCACGGTGTCACATTTGCAGCTCCTTTCCTGTGGGAGCTATCTTCAATACCACACTTTTTCTTCTCCCCTCCCATTGAAAAAATACATGTGTCTGTTAAGGTATACCACTGAATATGGGAGCTACAAGAAAGCAGGAAGGCAGACCCCAGCTACAGTAGTAAGTAGGTCCCTATGCAGTCTATCAGCCAGCACGGTGCCACATTTGCAGCTGCTTTCCTGTGGGAGCTATCTTCAATACCACAGTTTTTATCCTCAGCTTCCTTTGAAAAAATACATGTGTCTATTAAGTTATGCCACTGAGTATGGGAGCTACAAGAAAGCAGGAAGGCAGACCCCAGCTACCGTAGTAAGTAGGTCCCCATGCAGTATATCAGCCAGCACGATCTCGCATTTGCAGCTGCTTTCCTGTGGGAGCTATCTTCAATACCACACTTTTTCTCCTCAGCTCCCATTGAATAAAATACATTTTGTATGTTAAATTATACCACTGAGTATGGGAGCTAAAAGAAAGCAGGAAGGCAGACCCCAGCTACAGTAGTCAAAAGGTCCCCATGCAGTCTATCAGCCAGCACGGTGTCACATTTGCAGCTCCTTTCCTGTGGGAACTATCTTCAATACCACACTTTTTCTGTTCAGCTCCCATTGAAAAAAATACATATGTCTGTTAAGGTATACCACTGAGTATGGGAGCTACAAGAAAGAAGGAAGGCAGACCCCAGCTACAGTAGTAAGTAGGTCCCCATGCAGTATATCAACCAGCACAGTGTCACCTTTGCAGCTGCTTTCCTGTGGGAGCTATCTTCAATACCACTTTTTCTCCTCAGCTCCCATTGATAAAAATACATTTTGTCTGTTAATTTATACCACTGAGTATGGGAGCTACAAGAAAGCAGGAAGGCAGACCCCAGCTACAGTAGTAAGTGTGTCCGCATGCAGTCTATCAGCCAGCACAGTGTCACATTTGCAGCTCCTTTCCTGTGGGAGCTATCTTCAATACCACACTTTTTCTGTTCTGCTCCCAGTGAAAAAATACATGCGTCTATTAAGGTATACCAATGAGAATGGGAGCTACAAGAAAGCAGGAAGGCAGACCCAAGCTACAGTAGTAAGTAGGTCCCCATGCAGTCTATCAGCCAGCACGGTGTCACATTTGCAACTGCTTTACTGTGGGAGCTATCTTCAATACCACAGTTTTTCTCCTCAGCTTCCATTGAAAAAATACATGTGTCTATTAAGGTATACCACTGAGTATGGGAGCTACAAGAAAGCAGGAAGGCAGACCCCAGCTACAGTAGTCAGTACGACCCCATGCAATCTATCAGCCAGCACGGTGTCACATTTGCAGCTGCTTTCCTGTGGGAGCTATCTTCAATACCACACTTTTTCTCCTTAGCTCCCATTGAAAAAATACATGTGTCTGTTAAGGTATACCACTGAGTATGGGAGCTACAAGAAAGCAGGAAGGCAGACCCCAGCTACAGTAGTAAGTAGGTCCGCGTGCATTCTATCAGCCAGCACGGTGTCACATTTGCAGTTCCTTTCCTGTGGGAACTATCTTCAATACCAAACTTTTTCTGTTCAACTCCCATTGAAAAAAATACGTGTCTGTTAAGGTATATCACTGAGTATGGGAGCTACAAGAAAGCAGAAAGGGAGACCCCAGCTACAGTAGTAAGTAGGTCCCTATGCATTCTATCAGCCAGCACGATGTCACATTTGAAGCTGCTTTCCTGTGGGAGCTATCTTCAATACCACACTTTTTATCCTCAGCTTCCATTGAAAAAATACATGTGTCTATTAAGGTATACCACTGAATATGGGAGCTACAAGAAAGCAGGAAGGCAGAACCCAGCTACAGTAGTAAGTAGGTCCCCATGCAGTCTATCAGCCAGCACGGTGTCACATTTGCAACTGCTTTCCTGTGGGACCTATCTTCAATACCACTTTTTCTCCTCAGCTCCCATTGATAAAAATACATTTTGTCTGTTAATTTATACCACTGAGTATGGGAGCTACAAGAAAGCAGGAAGGCAGACCCCAGCTACAGTAGTAAGTAGGTCCCCATGCATTCTATCAGCCAGCACGGTGTCACATTTGCACCTTATTTCCTGTGGGAGCTATCTTCAATACCACAACTTTTTTCCTCAGCTCCCATTGAAAAAAATACATTTTGTCTGTTAAGTTATACCGCTGAGTATGGGAGCTACAAGAAAGCAGGAAGACAGACCCCAGCTACAGTAGTAAGTAGGTATCCATGCAGTCTATCAGCCAGCACGGTGTCACATTTGCAGCTGCTTTCCTGTGGGAGCTATATTCAATACCACAGTTTTTATCCTCAGCTTCCATTGAAAAAATACATGTGTCTATTAAGGTATACCACTGAGTATGGGAGCTACAAGAAAGCAGGAAGGCAGACCCCAGCTACAGTAGTAAGTAGGTCCCCATGCAGTCTATCAGCCAGCACGGTGGCACATTTGCAGCTGCTTTACTGTGGGCGCTATCTTCAATACCACACTTTTACTCCTCAGCTCCCATTGAATAAAATACATTTTGTCTGTTAAATTATACCGCTGAGTATGGGAGCTACAAGAAAGCAGGAAGGCAGACCCCAGCTACAGTAGTAAGTAGGTCCCCATGCAGTCTATCAGCCAGCACGGTGTCACATTTGCAGCTGCTTTCCTGTGGGAGCTATCTTCAATACCACACTTTTTGTCCTGAGCACTCATTGAAAAAATACATCTGTCTGTTAAGTTATGCCACTGAATATGGGAGCTACAAGAAAGCAGGAAGGCAGACCCCAGCTTCAGTAGTCAGTAGGTCCCCATGCAGTCTATCAGCCAGCACGGTGTCACATTTGCAGCTCCTTTCCTGTGGGAGCTATCTTCAATACCACACTTTTTCTGTTCTGCTCCCATTGAAAAAATACATGCGTCTATTAAGGTATACCAATGAGAATGGGAGCTACAAGAAAGCAGGAAGGCAGAACCCAGCTACAGTAGTAAGTAGGTCCCCATGCAGTCTATCAGCCAGCACGGTGTCACATTTGCAGCTGCTTTCCTGTGGGAGCTATCTTCAATACCACACTTTTACTCCTCAACTCCCATTGAATGAAATACATTTTGTCTGTTAAATTATACCGCTGAGTATGGGAGCTACAAGAAAGCAGGAAGGCAGACCCCAGCTACAGTAGTAAGTAGGTCCCCATGCAATCTATCAGCCAGAACAGTGTCACATTTGCAGCTGCTTTCCTGTGGGAGCTATCTTCAATACCACACTTTTTATCCTCAGCTTCCATTGAAAAAATACATGTGTCTATTAAGGTATACCAATGAGAATGGGAGCTACCAGAAAGGAGGAAGGCAGACCCCAGCTACAGTAGTCAGTAGGTCCCCATGCAGTCTATCAGCCAGCACGGTGTCACATTTGCAGCTGCTTTCCTCTGGGAGCTATCTTCAATACCACAGTTTTTATCCTCAGCTCCCATTGAAAAAATACATGTGTATGTTAAGTTATGCCACTGAGTATGGGAGCTACAAGAAAGCAGGAAGGCAGACCCCAGCTACAGTAGTAAGTAGGTCCGCACACAGTCTATCAACCAGCACGGTGTCACATTTGCAACTGCTTTCCTGTGGGACCTATCTTCAATACCACTTTTTCTCCTCAGCTCCCATTGATAAAAATACATTTTGTCTGTTAATTTATACCACTGAGTATGGGAGCTACAAGAAAGCAGGAAGGCAGACCCCAGCTACAGTAGTAAGTAGGTCCCCATGCATTCTATCAGCCAGCACGGTGTCACATTTGCACCTTATTTCCTGTGGGAGCTATCTTCAATACCACAACTTTTTTCCTCAGCTCCCATTGAAAAAAATACATTTTGTCTGTTAAGTTATACCGCTGAGTATGGGAGCTACAAGAAAGCAGGAAGACAGACCCCAGCTACAGTAGTAAGTAGTTATCCATGCAGTCTATCAGCCAGCACGGTGTCACATTTGCAGCTGCTTTCCTGTGGGAGCTATATTCAATACCACAGTTTTTATCCTCAGCTTCCATTGAAAAAATACATGTGTCTATTAAGGTATACCACTGAGTATGGGAGCTACAAGAAAGCAGGAAGGCAGACCCCAGCTACAGTAGTAAGTAGGTCCCCATGCAGTCTATCAGCCAGCACGGTGGCACATTTGCAGCTGCTTTACTGTGGGCGCTATCTTCAATACCACACTTTTACTCCTCAGCTCCCATTGAATAAAATACATTTTGTCTGTTAAATTATACCGCTGAGTATGGGAGCTACAAGAAAGCAGGAAGGCAGACCCCAGCTACAGTAGTAAGTAGGTCCCCATGCAGTCTATCAGCCAGCACGGTGTCACATTTGCAGCTGCTTTCCTGTGGGAGCTATCTTCAATACCACACTTTTTGTCCTGAGCACTCATTGAAAAAATACATCTGTCTGTTAAGTTATGCCACTGAATATGGGAGCTACAAGAAAGCAGGAAGGCAGACCCCAGCTTCAGTAGTCAGTAGGTCCCCATGCAGTCTATCAGCCAGCACGGTGTCACATTTGCAGCTCCTTTCCTGTGGGAGCTATCTTCAATACCACACTTTTTCTGTTCTGCTCCCATTGAAAAAATACATGCGTCTATTAAGGTATACCAATGAGAATGGGAGCTACAAGAAAGCAGGAAGGCAGAACCCAGCTACAGTAGTAAGTAGGTCCCCATGCAGTCTATCAGCCAGCACGGTGTCACATTTGCAGCTGCTTTCCTGTGGGAGCTATCTTCAATACCACACTTTTACTCCTCAACTCCCATTGAATGAAATACATTTTGTCTGTTAAATTATACCGCTGAGTATGGGAGCTACAAGAAAGCAGGAAGGCAGACCCCAGCTACAGTAGTAAGTAGGTCCCCATGCAATCTATCAGCCAGAACAGTGTCACATTTGCAGCTGCTTTCCTGTGGGAGCTATCTTCAATACCACACTTTTTATCCTCAGCTTCCATTGAAAAAATACATGTGTCTATTAAGGTATACCAATGAGAATGGGAGCTACCAGAAAGGAGGAAGGCAGACCCCAGCTACAGTAGTCAGTAGGTCCCCATGCAGTCTATCAGCCAGCACGGTGTCACATTTGCAGCTGCTTTCCTCTGGGAGCTATCTTCAATACCACACTTTTTCTCCTCAGTTCCCATTGAAAAAAACACATTTTGTCTGTTAAGTTATGCCACTGAGTATGGGAGCTGCAAGAAAGCAGGAAGGCAGACCCCAGCTACAGTAGTAAGTAGGTCCGCACACAGTCTATCAACCAGCACGGTGTCACATTTGCAGCTCCTTTCCTGTGGGAGCTATCTTCAATACCACACTTTTTCTTCTCCCCTCCCATTGAAAAAATACATGTGTCTGTTAAGGTATACCACTGAATATGGGAGCTACAAGAAAGCAGGAAGGCAGACCCCAGCTACAGTTATAAGTAGGTCCCTATGCAGTCTATCAGCCAGCACGGTGCCACATTTGCAGCTGCTTACCTGTGGGAGCTATCTTCAATACCACAGTTTTTATCCTCAGCTCCCATTGAAAAAATACATGTGTCTATTAAGTTATGCCACTGAGTATGGGAGCTACAAGAAAGCAGGAAGGCAGACCCCAGCTACACTAGTAAGTAGGTCCCCATGCAGTATATCAGCCAGCACGGTCTCGCATTTGCAGCTGCTTTCCTGTGGGAGCTATCTTCAATACCACACTTTTTCTCCTCAGCTCCCATTGAATAAAATACATTTTTTATGTTAAATTATACCGCTGAGTATGGGAGCTAAAAGAAAGCAGGAAGGCAGACCCTAGCTACAGTAGTCAAAAGGTCCCCATGCAGTCTATCAGCCAGCACGGTGTCACATTTGCAGCTCCTTTCCTGTGGGAACTATCTTCAATACCACACTTTTTCTGTTCAGCTCCTATTGAAAAAAATACATGTGTCTGTTAAGGTATACCACTGGGTATGGGAGCTACAAGAAAGCAGGAAGACAGACCCCAGCTACAGTAGTAAGTAGGTCCCCATGCAGTATATCAACCAGCACAGTGTCACCTTTGCAGCTGCTTTCCTGTGGGAGCTATCTTCAATACCACTTTTTCTCCTCAGCTCCCATTGATAAAAATACATTTTGTCTGTTAATTTATACCACTGAGTATGGGAGCTAAAAGAAAGCAGGAAGGCAGACCCCAGCTACAGTAGTAAGTGTGTCCGCATGCAGTCTATCAGCCAGCACAGTGTCACATTTGCAGCTCCTTTCCTGTGGGAGCTATCTTCAATACCACACTTTTTCTGTTCAGCCCCCATTGAAAAAAATACGTGTCTGTTAAGGTATACCACTGAGTATGGGAGCTACAAGAAAGCAGGAAGGCAGACCCCAGCTACAGTAGTAAGTAGGTCTCCATGCAGTCTATCAGCCAGCACGGTGTCACATTTGCAGCTGCTTTCCTGTGGGAGCTATCTTCAATACCACACTTTTACTCCTCAACTCCCATTGAATAAAATACATTTTGTCTGTTAAATTATACCGCTGAGTATGGGAGCTACAAGAAAGCAGGAAGGCAGACCCCAGCTACAGTAGTAAGTAGGTCCCTATGCAATCTATCAGCCAGCACGGTGTCACATTTGCAGCTGCTTTCCTGTGGGAGCTATCTTCAATACCACAGTTTTTATCCTCAGCTTCCATTGAAAAAATACATGTGTCTATTAAGGTATACCAATGAGAATGGGAGCTACCAGAAAGCAGGAAGGCAGACCCCAGCTACAGTAGTCAGTAGGTCCCCATGCAGTCTATCAGCCAGCACGGTGTCACATTTGCAGCTGCTTTCCTGTGGGAGCTATCTTCAATACCACACTTTTTCTCCTCAGCTCCCATTGAAAAAAATACATTTTGTCTCTTAAGTTATACCGCTGAGTATGGGAGCTGCAAGAAAGCAGGAAGGCAGACCCCAGCTACAGTAGTAAGTAGGTCTCCATGCAGTCTATCAGCCAGCACGGTGTCACATTTGCAGCTGCTTTCCTGTGGGAGCTATCTTCAATACCACACTTTTTCACCTCAGCTCCCATTGAATAAAATACATGTTGTCTATTAAATTATACAGCTGAGTATGGGAGCTACAAGGAAGCAGGAAGGCAGACCCCAGCTACAGTAGTCAGTAGGTCCCCATGCAGTCTATCAGCCAGCACGGTGTCACATTTGTAGCTGCTTTCCTCTGGGAGCTATCTTCAATACCACACTTTTTCTCCTCAGTTCCCATTGAAAAAAACACATTTTGTCTGTTAAGTTATGCCACTGAGTATGGGAGCTGCAAGAAAGCAGGAAGGCAGACCCCAGCTACAGTAGTAAGTAGATTCGCACACAGTCTATCAACCAGCACGGTGTCACATTTGCAGCTCCTTTCCTGTGGGAGCTATCTTCAATACCACACTTTTTCTTCTCCCCTCCCATTGAAAAAATACATGTGTCTGTTAAGGTATACCACTGAATATGGGAGCTACAAGAAAGCAGGAAGGCAGACCCCAGCTACAGTAGTAAGTAGGTCCCTATGCAGTCTATCAGCCAGCACGGTGCCACATTTGCAGCTGCTTTCCTGTGGGAGCTATCTTCAATACCACAGTTTTTATCCTCAGCTCCCATTGAAAAAATACATGTGTCTATTAAGTTATGCCACTGAGTATGGGAGCTACAAGAAAGCAGGAAGGCAGACCCCAGCTACAGTAGTAAGTAGGTCCCCATGCAGTATATCAGCCAGCACGGTCTCGCATTTGCAGCTGCTTTCCTGTGGGAGCTATCTTCAATACCACACTTTTTCTCCTCAGCTCAAATTGAATAAAATACATTTTGTATGTTAAATTATACCGCTGAGTATGGGAGCTACAAGAAAGCAGGAAGGCAGACCCCAGCTACAGTAGTGAGTAGGTCCGCACACAGTCTATCAACCAGCACGGTATCACATTTGCAGCTCCTTTCCTGTGGGACCTATCTTCAATACCACAGTTTTTATCCTCAGCTCCCATTGAAAAAATACATGTGTCTATTAAGTTATGCCACTGAGTATGGGAGCTACAAGAAAGCAGGAAGGCAGACCCCAGCTACAGTAGTAAGTAGGTCCCCATGCAGTATATTAGCCAGCACGGTCTCGCATTTGCAGCTGCTTTCCTGTGGGAGCTATCTTCAATACCACACTTTTTCTCCTCAGCTCCCATTGAATAAAATACATTTTGTATGTTAAATTATACCGCTGAGTATGGGAGCTAAAAGAAAGCAGGAAGGCAGACCCCAGCTTCAGTAGTCAAAAGGTCCCCATGCAGTCTATCAGCCAGCACGGTGTCACATTTGCAGCTCCTTTCCTGTGGGAACTATCTTAAATACCACACTTTTTCTCCTGACCACTCATTGAAAAAAATACATGTGTCTGTTAAGGTATACCACTGAGTATGGGAGCTACAAGAAAGCAGGAAGGCAGACCCCAGCTACAGTAGTAAGTAGGTCCCCATGCAGTATATCAACCAGCACAGTGTCACCTTTGCAGCTGCTTTCCTGTTGGAGCTATCTTCAATACCACTTTTTCTCCTCAGCTCCCATTGATAAAAATACATTTTGTCTGTTAATTTATACCACTGAGTATGGGAGCTACAAGAAAGCAGGAAGGCAGACCCCAGCTACAGTAGTAAGTGTGTCCGCATGCAGTCTATCAGCCAGCACAGTGTCACATTTGCAGCTCCTTTCCTGTGGGAGCTATCTTCAATACCACACTTTTTCTGTTCTGCTCCCAGTGAAAAAATACATGCGTCTATTAAGGTATACGAATGAGAATGGGAGCTACAAGAAAGCAGGAAGGCAGACCCAAGCTACAGTAGTAAGTAGGTCCCCATGCAGTCTATCAGCCAGCACGGTGTCACATTTGCAACTGCTTTACTGTGGGAGCTATCTTTAATACCACACTTTTTCTCCTCAGCTCCCATTGAAAAAATACATGTGTCTATTAAGGTATACCAATGAGAATGGGAGCTACAAGAAAGCAGGAAGGCAGACCCCAGCTACAGTAGTAGGTAGGTCCCCATGCAGTCTATCAGCCAGCACGGTGTCACATTTGCAGCTGCTTTCCTGTGGGAGCTATCTTCAATACCACACTTTTTCTGTTCAGCTCCCATTGAATAAAATACATTTTGTCTATTAAATTATACAGCTGAGTATGGGAGCTACAAGGAAGCAGGAAGGTAGACCCCAGCTACAGTAGTCAGTACGTCCCCATGCAGTCTATCAGCCAGCACGGTGTCACATTTGCAGCTGCTTTCCTGTGGGAGCTATCTTCAATACCACACTTTTTCTGTTCTGCTACCATTGAAAAAATACATGTCTCTGTTAAGGTATACCACTGAGTATGGGAGCTACAAGAAAGCAGGAAGGCAGACTCAGCAACAGTAGTAAGTAGGTCCCTATGCAGTCTATCAGCCAGCACAGTGTCACATTTGCAGCTGCTTTCCTGTGGGAGCTATCTTCAATACCACAGTTTTTATCCTCAGCTCCCATTGAAAAAATACATGTGTATGTTAAGTTATGCCACTGAGTATGGGAGCTACAAGAAAGCAGGAAGGCAGACCCCAGCTACAGTAGTAAGTAGGTCCCCATGCAGTCTATCAGCTAGCACGGTCTCACATTTGCAGCTGCTTTCCTGTGGGAGCTATCTTCAATACCACACTTTTTCACCTCAGCTCCCATTGAATAAAATACATGTTGTCTATTAAATTATATAGCTGAGTATGGGAGCTACAAGAAAGCAGGAAGGCAGACCCCAGCTACAGTAGTCAGTAGGTCCCCATGCAGTCTATCAGCCAGCACGGTGTCACATTTGCAGCTGCTTTCCTGTGGGAGCTATCTTCAATACCACACTTTTTCTCCTCAGTTCCCATTGAAAAAAACACATTTTGTCTGTTAAGTTATGCCACTGAGTATGGGAGCTGCAAGAAAGCAGGAAGGCAGACCCCAGCTACAGTAGTAAGTAGGTCCGCACACAGTCTATCAACCAGCACGGTGTCACATTTGCAGCTCCTTTCCTGTGGGAGCTATCTTCAATACCACACTTTTTCTTCTCCCCTCCCAATGAAAAAATACATGTGTCTGGTAAGGTATACCACTGAGTATGGGAGCTACAAGAAAGCAGGAAGGCAGACCCCAGCTACAGTAGTAAGTAGGTCCCTATGCAGTCTATCAGCCAGCACGGTGCCACATTTGCAGCTGCTTTCCTGTGGGAGCTATCTTCAATACCACAGTTTTTATCCTCAGCTCCCATTGAAAAAATACATGTGTATGTTAAGTTATGCCACTGAGTATGGGAGCTACAAGAAAGCAGGAAGGCAGACCCCAGCTACAGTAGTAAGTAGGTCCCCATGCAGTATATCAGCCAGCACGGTCTCGCATTTGCAGCTGCTTTCCTGTGGGAGCTATCTTCAATACCACACTTTTTCTCCTCAGCTCCCATTGAAAAAATACATGTGTCTATTAAGTTATGCCACTGAGTATGGGAGCTACAAGAAAGCAGGAAGGCAGACCCCAGCTACAGTAGTAAGTAGGTCCCCATGCAGTATATCAGCCAGCACGGTGTCACATTTGCAGCTCCTTTCCTGTGGGAACTATCTTCAATACCACACTTTTTCTGTTCAGCTCCCATTGAAAAAAATACATGTGTCTGTTAAGGTATACCACTGAGTATGGGAGCTACAAGAAAGCAGGAAGGCAGAACCCAGCTACAGTAGTAAGTAGGTCCCCATGCATTATATCAGCCAGTACGGTGTCACATTTACATCTGATTTCCTGTGGGAGCTATCTTCAATACCACAGTTTTTATCCTCAGCTCCCATTGAAAAAATACATGTGTATGTTAAGTTATGCCACTGAGTATGGGAGCTACAGGAAAGCAGGAAGGCAGACCCCAGCTACAGTAGTAAGTAGGTCCCCATGCAGTCTATCAGCCAGCACGGTCTCACATTTGCAGCTGCTTTCCTGTGGGAGTTATCTTCAATACCACAATTTTTCTCCTCAGTTCCCATTGAAAAAAATACATTTTGTCTGTTAAGTTATGCCACTGAGTATGGGAGCTGCAAGAAAGCAGGAAGGCAGACCCCAGCTACAGTAGTAAGTAGGTCCCCATGCAGTCTATCAACCAGCACGGTGTCACATTTGCAGCTCCTTTCCTGTGGGAGCTATCTTCAATACCACACTTTTTCTGTTCAGCTTCCTTTGAAAAAATACATGTGTCTGTTAAGGTATACCACTGAGTATGGGAGCTACAAGAAAGCAGGAAGGCAGACCCCAGCTACAGTAGTAAGTAGGTCCCCATGCAGTCTATCAGCCAGCACGGTGTCACATTTGCAGCTGCTTTCCTGTGGGAGCAATCTTCAATACCACACTTTTTCGCCTCAGCTCCCATTCAATAAAATACACTTTGTCTGTTAAGGTATACCACTGCATATGGGAGCTACAAGAAAGCAGGAAGGCAGACCCCAGCTACAGTAGTCAGTACGACCCCATGCAATCTATCAGCCAGCACACTGCCACATTTGCAGCTTCTTTCCTGTGGGAGCTATCTTCAATACCACAGTTTTTATCCTCAGCTCCCATTGAAAAAATACATGTGTCTATTAAGTTACGCCACTGAGTATGGGAGCTACAAGAAAGCAGGAAGGCAGACCCCAGCTACAGTAGTAAGTAGGTCTCCATGCAGTATATCAGCCAGCACGCTCTCGCATTTGCAGCTGCTTTCCTGTGGGAGCTATCTTCAATACCACACTTTTTCTCCTCACCTCCCATTGAATAAAATACATTTTGTTTGTTAAACTATACCGCTGAGTATGGGAGCTAAAAGAAAGCAGGAAGGCAGACCCCAGCTACAGTAGTCAAAAGGTCCCCATGCAGTCTATCAGCCAGCACGGTGTCACATTTGCAGCTGCTTTCCTGTGGGAACTACCTTCAATACCAGACTTTTTCTGTTCAGCTCCCATTGAAAAAAATACATGTGTCTGTTAAGGTATACCACTGAGTATGGGAGCTACAAGAAAGCAGGAAGGCAGAACCCAGCTACAGTAGTAAGTAGGTCCCCATGCATTCTATCAGCCAGCACGGTGTCACATTTGCATCTGATTTCCTGTGGGAGCTATCTTCAATACCACACTTTTTCTGTTCAGCTTCCTTTGAAAAAATACATGTGTCTGTTAAGGTATACCACTGAGTATGGGAGCTACAAGAAAGCAGGAAGGCAGACCCCAGCTACAGTAGTAAGTAGGTCCCCATGCAGTCTATCAGCCAGCACGGTGTCACATTTGCAGCTGCTTTCCTGTGGGAGCTATCTTCAATACCACACTTTTTCGCCTCAGCTCCCATTCAATAAAATACATTTTGTCTGTTAAGGTATACCACTGCATATGGGAGCTACAAGAAAGCAGGAAGGCAGACCCCAGCTACAGTAGTAAGTAGGTCCCCATGCAGTCTATCAGCCAGCACGGTGTCACATTTGCAGCTGCTTTCCTGTGGGAGCTATCTTCAGTACCACACTTTTTCTCCTCAGTTCCCTTTGAAAAAAATACATTTTGTCTGTTAAGTTATGTCACTGAGTATGGGAACTACAACAAAGCTTGAAGGCAGACCCCAGCTACAGTAGTAACTAGGTCCCCATGCAGTCTATCAGCCAGCACGGTGTCACATTTGCAGCTGATTTCCTGTGGGAGCTATCTTCAATACCACACTTTTTCTGTTCAGCTTCCATTGAATAAAATACATTTTGTCTGTTAAGGTATACCACTGAATATGGGAGCTACAAGAAAGCAGGAAGGCAGACCCCAGCTACAGTAGTAAGTAGGTCCCCATGCAGTCTATCAGCCAGCACGGTGTCACATTTGCAGCTGCTTTCCTGTGGGAGCTATCTTCAATACCACACTTTTTCGCCTCAGCTCCCATTCAATAAAATACATTTTGTCTGTTAAGGTATACCACTGAATATGGGAGCTACAAGAAAGCAGGAAGGCAGACCCCAGCTACAGTAGTATGTAGGTCCCTATGCAGTCTATCAGCCAGCACAGTGCCACATTTGCAGCTTCTTTCCTGTGGGAGCTATCTTCAATACCACAGTTTTTATCCTCAGCTCCCATTGAAAAAATACATGTGTCTATTAAGTTATGCCACTGAGTATGGGAGCTACAAGAAAGCAGGAAGGCAGACCCCAGCTACAGTAGTAAGTATGTCTCCATGCAGTATATCAGCCAGCACGCTCTCGCATTTGCAGCTGCTTTCCTGTGGGAGCTATCTTCAATACCACACTTTTTCTCCTCACCTCCCATTGAATAAAATACATTTTGTTTGTTAAACTATACCGCTGAGTATGGGAGCTAAAAGAAAGCAGGAAGGCAGACCCCAGCTACAGTAGTCAAAAGGTCCCCATGCAGTCTATCAGCCAGCACGGTGTCACATTTGCAGCTGCTTTCCTGTGGGAACTACCTTCAATACCAGACTTTTTCTGTTCAGCTCCCATTGAAAAAAATACATGTGTCTGTTAAGGTATACCACTGAGTATGGGAGCTACAAGAAAGCAGGAAGGCAGAACCCAGCTACAGTAGTAAGTAGGTCCCCATGCATTCTATCAGCCAGCACGGTGTCACATTTGCATCTGATTTCCTGTGGGAGCTATCTTCAATACCACACTTTTTCTGTTCAGCTTCCTTTGAAAAAATACATGTGTCTGTTAAGGTATACCACTGAGTATGGGAGCTACAAGAAAGCAGGAAGGCAGACCCCAGCTACAGTAGTAAGTAGGTCCCCATGCAGTCTATCAGCCAGCACGGTGTCACATTTGCAGCTGCTTTCCTGTGGGAGCTATCTTCAGTACCACACTTTTTCTCCTCAGCTCCCTTTGAAAAAAATACATTTTGTCTGTTAAGTTATGTCATTGAGTATGGGAGCTACAAGAAAGCTTGAAGGCAGACCCCAGCTACAGTAGTAACTAGGTCCCCATGCAGTCTATCAGCCAGCACGGTGTCACATTTGCAGCTGCTTTCCTGTGGGAGCTATCTTCAATACCACACTTTTTCTGTTCAGCTTCCATTGAATAAAATACATTTTGTCTGTTAAGGTATACCACTGAATATGGGAGCTACAAGAAAGCAGGAAGGCAGACCCCAGCTACAGTAGTAAGTAGGTCCCCATGCAGTCTATCAGCCAGCACGGTGTCACATTTGCAGCTGCTTTCCTGGGGGAGCTATCTTCAATACCACACTTGTTCTCCTCAGCTCCCATTGAAAAAAATATATTTTGTCTCTTAAGTTATACCGCTGAGTATCGGAGCTACAAGAAAGCAGGAAGGCAGACCCCAGCTACAGTAGTAAGTAGGTCCCCATGCAGTCTATCAGCCAGCACGGTGTCACATTTGCAGCTGCTTTCCTGTGGGAGCTATCTTCAATACCACACTTTTTCCCCTCAGCTCCCATTGAAAAAATACATTTTGTCTGTTAAGTTATGCCACTGAGTATGGGAGCTACAAGAAAGCAGGAAGGCAGACCCCAGCTACAGTAGTAAGTACGTCCCCATGCAGTCTATCAGCCAGCACGGTGTCACATTTGCAGCTGCTTTCCTGTTGGAGTTATCTTCAATACCACACTTTTTCTGTTCAGCTCCCATTAAATAAAATACATTTTGTCTGTTAAGGTATACCACTGAGTATGGGAGCTACAAGAAAGCAGGAAGGCAGACCCGAGCTACAGTATTAACTAGGTCCCCATGCAGTCTATCAGCCAGCACGGTGTCACATTTGCAGCTGCTTTCCTGTGGGAGCTATCTTCAACACCACACTTTTTCCCCTCAGCTCCCATTGAAAAAATACATGTGTCTGTTAAGTTATGCCACTGAGTATGGGAGCTACAAGAAAGCAGGAAGGCAGACCCCAGCTACAGTAGTAAGTAGGTCCCCATGCAGTCTATCAGCCAGCACGGTGTCACATTTGCAGCTCCTTTCATGTGGGAGCTATCTTCAATACCACACTTTTTCTGTTCAGCTCCCATTTAATAAAATACATTTTGTCTGTTAAGGTATACCACTGAATATGGGAGCTACAAGAAAGCAGGAAGGCAGACCCCAGCTACAGTAGTAAGTAGGTCCCCATGCAGTCTATCAACCAGCACGGTGTCACATTTGCAGCTACTTTCCTGTGGGAACTATCTTCAATATCACACTTTTTCCCCTCCCCTCCCATTGAAAAAATACATTTTGTCTGTTAAGTTATGCCACTGAGTATGGGAGCTACAAGAAAGCAGGAAGGCAGACCCTAGCTACAGTATTAACTAGGTCCCCATGCAGTCTATCAGCCAGCACGGTGTCACATTTGCAGCTGATTTCCTGTGGGAGCTATCTTCAATACCACACTTTTTTTGTTCAGCTCCCAATGTAAAAATACATGTGTCTGTTAAGTTATGCCACTGAGTATGGGAGCTACAAGAAAGCAGGAAGGCAGACCCCAGCTACAGTAGTAAGTAGGTCTCCATGCAGTCTATCAGCCAGCACGGTGTCACATTTGCAGCTGCTTTCATGTGGGAGCTATCTTCAATACCACACTTTTTTCCCTCAGCTCCCATTGAAAAAATACATTTTGTCTGTTAAGTTATGCCACTGAGTATGGGAGCTACAAGAAAGCAGGAAGGCAGACCCCAGCTACAGTAGTAAGTAGGTCCCCATGCAGTCTATCAGCCAGCACGGTGTCACATTTGCAGCTGCTTTCCTGTGGGAGCTATCTTCAATACCACACGTTTTCCCCTCAGCTCCCATTGAAAAAACACATTTTGTCTGTTAAGTTATGCCACTGAATATGGGAGCTACAAGAAAGCAGGAAGGCAGACCCCAGCTACAGTAGTAAGTAGGTCCCCATGCAGTCTATCAGCCAGCACGGTGTCACATTTGCAGCTGCTTTCCTGTGGGAGCTATCTTCAATACCACACTTTTTCTGTTCAGCTCCCATTGAATGAAATACATTTTGTCTGTTAAGGTATACCACTGAATATGGGAGCTATAAGAAAGCAGGAAGGCAGACCCCAGCTACAGTAGTAAGTAGGTCCCCATGCAGTCTATCAGCCAGCACGGTGTCACATTTGCAGATGCTTTCCTGTGGGAGCTATCTTCAATACCATAGTTTTTCTGTTCTGCTGCCATTGAATAAAATACATTTTGTCTGTTAAGGTATACCACTGAATATGGGAGCTACAAGAAAGCAGGAATTCAGACCCCAGCTACAGTAGTAAGTAGGTCCCCATGCAGTCTATCAGCCAGCACGGTGTCACATTTGCAGCTGCTTTCCTGTGGGAGCTATCTTCAATACCACACTTTTTCCCCTCAGCTCCCATTGAAAAAATACATTTTGTCTGTTAAGTTATGCCACTGAGTATGGGAGCTACAAGAAAGCAGGAAGGCAGACCCCAGCTACAGTAGTAAGTAGGTCTCCATGCAGTCTATCAGCCAGCACGGTGTCACATTTGCAGCTCCTTTCATGTGGGAACTACCTTCAATACCACTTTTTCTCCTCAGCTCCCATTGAAAAAATACATGTGTCTGTTAAGGTATACCGCTGAGTATGGGAGCTAGAAGAAAGCAGGAAGGCAGACCCCAGCTACAGTAGTAAGTAGGTCTCCATGCAGTCTATCAGCCAGCACGGTGTCACATTTGCAGCTGCTTTCCTGTGGGAGCTATCTTCAATACCACACTTTTTCCCCTCAGCTCCCATTGAAAAAATACATTTTGTCTGTTAAGTTATGCCACTGAGTATGGGAGCTACAAGAAAGCAGGAAGGCAGATCCCAGCTACAGTAGTAAGTAGGTCCCCATGCAGGCTATCAGCCAGCACGGTGTCACATTTGCAGCTGCTTTCCTGTGGGAGCTATCTTCAATACCACAGTTTTTCTCCTCAGCTCACATTGAAAAAATACATTTTGTCTGTTAAGTTATACCACTGAGTAAGGGAGCTACAAGAAAGCAGGAAGGCAGACCGCAGCAACAGTAGTAAGTAGGTCCCCATGCAGTCTATCAGCCAGCACGGTGTCACATTTGCAGCTGCTTTCCTGTGGGAGTTATCTTCAATACCACACTTTTTCTGTTCAGCTCTCATTGAAAAAATACATGTGTCTGTTTAGTTATGCCACTGAGTATGGGAGCTACAAGAAAGCAGGAAGGCAGACCCCAGCTACAGTAGTAAGTATGTCCCCATGCAGTCTATCAGCCAGCACGGTGTCACATTTGCAGCTGCTTTCCTGTGGGAGCTATCTTCAATACCACACTTTTTTTGTTCAGCTCCGAATGTAAAAATACACGTGTCTGTTAAGTTATGCCACTGAGTATGGGAGCTACAAGAAAGCAGGAAGGCAAACCCCAGCTACAGTAGTAAGTAGGTCCCCATGCAGTCTATCAGCCAGCACGGTGTCACATTTGCAGCTGCTTTCCTGTGGGAGCTATCTTCAATACCACACTTTTTCTGTTCAGCTCCCATTGAATAAAATACATGTGTCTGTTAAGTTATGCCACTGAGTATGGGAGCTACAAGAAAGCAGGAAGGCAGACCCCAGCTACAGTAGTAAGTAGGTCCCCATGCAGTCTATCAACCAGCACGGTGTCACATTTGCAGCTGCTTTCCTGTGGGAGCTATCTTCAATAGCACACTTTTTCTGTTCAGCTCCCATTGAATAAAATACATTTTGTTTGTTAAACTATACCGCTGAGTATGGGAGCTAAAAGAAAGCAGGAAGGCAGACCCCAGCTACAGTAGTAAGTAGGTCCCCATGCAGTCTATCAACCAGCACGGTGTCACATTTGCAGCTACTTTCCTGTGGGAACTATCTTCAATACCACACTTTTTCCCCTCCCCTCCCATTGAAAAAATACATTTTTTCTGTTAAGTTATGCCACTGAGTATGGGAGCTACAAGAAAGCAGGAAGGCAGACCCTAGCTACAGTATTAACTAGGTCCCCATGCAGTCTATCAGCCAGCACGGTGTCACATTTGCAGCTGCTTTCCTGTGGGAGCTATCTTCAATACCACACTTTTTTCCCTCAGCTCCCATTGAAAAAATACATTTTGTCTGTTAAGTTATGCCACTGAGTATGGGAGCTACAAGAAAGCAGGAAGGCAGACCCCAGCTACAGTAGTAAGTAGGTCCCCATGCAGTCTATCAGCCAGCACGGTGTCACATTTGCAGCTGCTTTCCTGTGGGAGCTATCTTCAATACCACACTTTTTCTGTTCAGCTCCCATTGAATGAAATACATTTTGTCTGTTAAGGTATACCACTGAATATGGGAGCTATAAGAAAGCAGGAAGGCAGACCCCAGCTACAGTAGTAAGTAGGTCCCCATGCAGTCTATCAGCCAGCACGGTGTCACATTTGCAGCTGCTTTCCTGTGGGAGCTATCTTCAATACCACACTTTTTCCCCTCAGCTCCCATTGAAAAAATACATTTTGTCTGTTAAGTTATGCCACTGAGTATGGGAGCTACAAGAAAGCAGGAAGGCAGACCCCAGCTACAGTAGTAAGTAGGTCTCCATGCAGTCTATCAGCCAGCACGGTGTCACATTTGCAGCTCCTTTCATGTGGGAGCTATCTTCAATACCACTTTTTCTCCTCAGCTCCCATTGAAAAAATACATGTGTCTGTTAAGGTATACCGCTGAGTATGGGAGCTACAAGAAAGCAGGAAGGCAGACCCCAGCTACAGTAGTAAGTAGGTCTCCATGCAGTCTATCAGCCAGCACGGTGTCACATTTGCAGCTGCTTTCCTGTGGGAGCTATCTTCAATACCACACTTTTTCCCCTCAGCTCTTATTGAAAAAATACATTTTGTCTGTTAAGTTATGCCACTGAGTATGGGAGCTACAAGAAAGCAGGAAGGCAGATCCCAGCTACAGTAGTAAGTAGGTCCCCATGCAGGCTATCAGCCAGCACGGTGTCACATTTGCAGCTGCTTTCCTGTGGGAGCTATCTTCAATACCACAGTTTTTCTCCTCAGCTCACATTGAAAAAATACATTTTGTCTGTTAAGTTATACCACTGAGTAAGGGAGCTACAAGAAAGCAGGAAGGCAGACCGCAGCAACAGTAGTAAGTAGGTCCCCATGCAGTCTATCAGCCAGCACGGTGTCACATTTGCAGCTGCTTTCCTGTGGGTGTTATCTTCAATACCACACTTTTTCTGTTCAGCTCTCATTGAAAAAATACATGTGTCTGTTTAGTTATGCCACTGAGTATGGGAGCTACAAGAAAGCAGGAAGGCAGACCCCAGCTACAGTAGTAAGTATGTCCCCATGCAGTCTATCAGCCAGCACGGTGTCACATTTGCAGCTGCTTTCCTGTGGGAGCTATCTTCAATACCACAGTTTTTCTCCTCAGCTCCCATTGAAAAAAAACATTTTGTCTGTTAAGTTATACCACTGAGTATGGGAGCTACAAGAAAGCAGGAAGGCAGACCCCAGCTACAGTAGTAAGTAGGTCCCCATGCAGTCTATCAACCAGCACGGTGTCACATTTGCAGCTACTTTCCTGTGGGAACTATCTTCAATATCACACTTTTTCCCCTCAGCTCCCATTGAAAAAATACATTTTGTCTGTTAAGTTATGCCACTGAGTATGGGAGCTACAAGAAAGCAGGAAGGCAGACCCTAGCTACAGTATTAACTAGGTCCCCATGCAGTCTATCAGCCAGCACGGTGTCACATTTGCAGCTGCTTTCCTGTGGGAGCTATCTTCAATACCACACTTTTTTTGTTCAGCTCCCAATGTAAAAATACATGTGTCTGTTAAGTTATGCCACTGAGTATGGGAGCTACAAGAAAGCAGGAAGGCAAACCCCAGCTACAGTAGTAAGTAGGTCCCCATGCAGTCTATCAGCCAGCACGGTGTCACATTTGCAGCTGCTTTCCTGTGGGAGCTATCTTCAATACCACACTTTTTCTGTTCAGCTCCCATTGAATAAAATACATGTGTCTGTTAAGTTATGCCACTGAGTATGGGAGCTACAAGAAAGCAGGAAGGCAGACCCCAGCTACAGTAGTAAGTAGGTCCCCATGCAGTCTATCAGCCAGCACGATGTCACATTTGCAGCTGCTTTCCTGTGGGAGCTATCTTCAATACCACACGTTTTCCCCTCAGCTCCCATTGAAAAAACACATTTTGTCTGTTAAGTTATGCCACTGAGTATGGGAGCTACAAGAAAGCAGGAAGGCAGACCCCAGCTACAGTAGTAAGTAGGTCCCCATGCAGTCTAGCAGCCAGCACGGTGTCACATTTGCAGCTGCTTTCCTGTGGGAGCTATCTTCAATACCACACTTTTTCTGTTCAGCTCCCATTGAATAAAATACATTTTGTCTGTTAAGGTATACCGCTGAGTATGGGAGCTACAAGAAAGCAGGAAGGCAGACCCCAGCTACAGTAGTAAGTAGGTCTCCATGCAGTCTATCAGCCAGCACGGTGTCACATTTGCAGCTGCTTTCCTGTGGGAGCTATCTTCAATACCACACTTTTTCCCCTCAGCTCCCATTGAAAAAATACATTTTGTCTGTTAAGTTATGCCACTGAGTATGGGAGCTACAAGAAAGCAGGAAGGCAGATCCCAGCTACAGTAGTAAGTAGGTCCCCATGCAGGCTATCAGCCAGCACGGTGTCACATTTGCAGCTGCTTTCCTGTGGGAGCTATCTTCAATACCACAGTTTTTCTCCTCAGCTCACATTGAAAAAATACATTTTGTCTGTTAAGTTATACCACTGAGTAAGGGAGCTACAAGAAAGCAGGAAGGCAGACCGCAGCAACAGTAGTAAGTAGGTCCCCATGCAGTCTATCAGCCAGCACGGTGTCACATTTGCAGCTGCTTTCCTGTGGGAGTTATCTTCAATACCACACTTTTTCTGTTCAGCTCTCATTGAAAAAATACATGTGTCTGTTTAGTTATGCCACTGAGTATGGGAGCTACAAGAAAGCAGGAAGGCAGACCCCAGCTACAGTAGTAAGTATGTCCCCATGCAGTCTATCAGCCAGCACGGTGTCACATTTGCAGCTGCTTTCCTGTGGGAGCTATCTTCAATACCACAGTTTTTCTCCTCAGCTCACATTGAAAAAATACATTTTGTCTGTTAAGTTATACCACTGAGTAAGGGAGCTACAAGAAAGCAGGAAGGCAGACCGCAGCAACAGTAGTAAGTAGGTCCCCATGCAGTCTATCAGCCAGCACGGTGTCACATTTGCAGCTGCTTTCCTGTGGGAGTTATCTTCAATACCACACTTTTTCTGTTCAGCTCTCATTGAAAAAATACATGTGTCTGTTTAGTTATGCCACTGAGTATGGGAGCTACAAGAAAGCAGGAAGGCAGACCCCAGCTACAGTAGTAAGTATGTCCCCATGCAGTCTATCAGCCAGCACGGTGTCACATTTCCAGCTGCTTTCCTGTGGGAGCTATCTTCAATACCACAGTTTTTCTCCTCAGCTCACATTGAAAAAATACATTTTGTCTGTTAAGTTATACCACTGAGTAAGGGAGCTACAAGAAAGCAGGAAGGCAGACCGCAGCAACAGTAGTAAGTAGGTCCCCATGCAGTCTATCAGCCAGCACGGTGTCACATTTGCAGCTGCTTTCCTGTGGGAGCTATCTTCAATACCACACTTTTTCTGTTCAGCTCTCATTGAAAAAATACATGTGTCTGTTTAGTTATGCCACTGAGTATGGGAGCTACAAGAAAGCAGGAAGGCAGACCCCAGCTACAGTAGTAAGTAGGTCCCCATGCAGTCTATCAGCCAGCACGGTGTCACATTTGCAGCTGCTTTCCTGTGGGAGCTATCTTCAATACCACACTTTTTTTGTTCAGCTCCCAATGTAAAAATACATGTGTCTGTTAAGTTATGCCACTGAGTATGGGAGCTAATTGAAAGCAGGAAGGCAAACCCCAGCTACAGTAGTAAGTAGGTCCCCATGCAGTCTATCAGCCAGCACGGTGTCACATTTGCAGCTGCTTTCCTGTGGGAGCTATCTTCAATACCACACTTTTTCTGTTCAGCTCCCATTGAATAAAATACATGTGTCTGTTAAGTTATGCCACTGAGTATGGGAGCTACAAGAAAGCAGGAAGGCAGACCCCAGCTACAGTAGTAAGTAGGTCCCCATGCAGTCTATCAGCCAGCACGATGTCACATTTGCAGCTGCTTTCCTGTGGGAGCTATCTTCAATACCACACGTTTTCCCCTCAGCTCCCATTGAAAAAACACATTTTGTCTGTTAAGTTATGCCACTGAGTATGGGAGCTACAAGAAAGCAGGAAGGCAGACCCCAGCTACAGTAGTAAGTAGGTCCCCATGCAGTCTAGCAGCCAGCACGGTGTCACATTTGCAGCTGCTTTCCTGTGGGAGCTATCTTCAATACCACACTTTTTCTGTTCAGCTCCCATTGAATAAAATACATTTTGTCTGTTTAGTTATGCCACTGAGTATGGGAGCTACAAGAAAGCAGGAAGGCAGACCCCAGCTACAGTAGTAAGTAGGTCCCCATGCAGTCTATCAGCCAGCACGGTGTCACATTTGCAGCTGCTTTCCTGTGGGAGCTATCTTCAATACCACACTTTTTTTGTTCAGCTCCCAATGTAAAAATACATGTGTCTGTTAAGTTATGCCACTGAGTATGGGAGCTACAAGAAAGCAGGAAGGCAAACCCCAGCTACAGTAGTAAGTAGGTCCCCATGCAGTCTATCAGCCAGCACGGTGTCACATTTGCAGCTGCTTTCCTGTGGGAGCTATCTTCAATACCACACTTTTTCTGTTCAGCTCCCATTGAATAAAATACATGTGTCTGTTAAGTTATGCCACTGAGTATGGGAGCTACAAGAAAGCAGGAAGGCAGACCCCAGCTACACTAGTAAGTAGGTCCCCATGCAGTCTATCAGCCAGCACGGTGTCACATTTGCAGCTGCTTTCCTGTGGGAGCTATCTTCAATACCACACGTTTTCCCCTCAGCTCCCATTGAAAAAACACATTTTGTCTGTTAAGTTATGCCACTGAGTATGGGAGCTACAAGAAAGCAGGAAGGCAGACCCCAGCTACAGTAGTAAGTAGGTCCCCATGCAGTCTAGCAGCCAGCACGGTGTCACATTTGCAGCTGCTTTCCTGTGGGAGCTATCTTCAATACCACACTTTTTCTGTTCAGCTCCCATTGAATAAAATACATTTTGTTTGTTAAACTATACCGCTGAGTATGGGAGCTAAAAGAAAGCAGGAAGGCAGACCCCAGCTACAGTAGTAAGTAGGTCCCCATGCAGTCTATCAACCAGCACGGTGTCACATTTGCAGCTACTTTCCTGTGGGAACTATCTTCAATACCACACTTTTTCCCCTCCCCTCCCATTGAAAAAATACGTTTTGTCTGTTAAGTTATGCCACTGAGTATGGGAGCTACAAGAAAGCAGGAAGGCAGACCCTAGCTACAGTATTAACTAGGTCCCCATGCAGTCTATCAGCCAGCACGGTGTCACATTTGCAGCTGCTTTCCTGTGGGAGCTATCTTCAATACCACACGTTTTCCCCTCAGCTCCCATTGAAAAAACACATTTTGTCTGTTAAGTTATGCCACTGAATATGGGAGCTACAAGAAAGCAGGAAGGCAGACCCCAGCTACAGTAGTAAGTAGGTCCCCATGCAGTCTATCAGCCAGCACGGTGTCACATTTGCAGCTGCTTTCCTGTGGGAGCTATCTTCAATACCACACTTTTTCTGTTCAGCTCCCATTGAATGAAATACATTCTGTCTGTTAAGGTATACCACTGAATATGGGAGCTATAAGAAAGCAGGAAGGCAGACCCCAGCTACAGTAGTAAGTAGGTCCCCATGCAGTCTATCAACCAGCACGGTGTCACATTTGCAGATGCTTTCCTGTGGGAGCTATCTTCAATACCACAGTTTTTCTGTTCTGCTGCCATTGAATAAAATACATTTTGTCTGTTAAGGTATACCACTGAATATGGGAGCTACAAGAAAGCAGGAAGGCAGACCCCAGCTACAGTAGTAAGTAGGTCCCCATGCAGTCTATCAGCCAGCACGGTGTCACATTTGCAGCTGCTTTCCTGTGGGAGCTATCTTCAGTACCACACTTTTTCTCCTCAGTTCCCTTTGAAAAAAATACATTTTGTCTGTTAAGTTATGTCACTGAGTATGGGAGCTACAACAAAGCTTGAAGGCAGACCCCAGCTACAGTAGTAACTAGGTCCCCATGCAGTCTATCAGCCAGCACGGTGTCACATTTGCAGCTTCTTTCCTGTGGGAGCTATCTTCAATACCACAGTTTTTATCCTCAGCTCCCATTGAAAAAATACATGTGTCTATTAAGTTATGCCACTGAGTATGGGAGCTACAAGAAAGCAGGAAGGCAGACCCCAGCTACAGTAGTAAGTAGGTCTCCATGCAGTATATCAGCCAGCACGCTCTCGCATTTGCAGCTGCTTTCCTGTGGGAGCTATCTTCAATACCACACTTTTTCTCCTCACCTCCCATTGAATAAAATACATTTTGTTTGTTAAACTATACCACTGAGTATGGGAGCTACAAGAAAGCAGGAAGGCAGAACCCAGCTACAGTAGTAAGTAGGTCCCCATGCATTCTATCAGCCAGCACGGTGTCACATTTGCATCTGATTTCCTGTGGGAGCTATCTTCAATACCACACTTTTTCTGTTCAGCTTCCTTTGAAAAAATACATGTGTCTGTTAAGGTATACCACTAAGTATGGGAGCTACAAGAAAGCAGGAAGGCAGACCCCAGCTACAGTAGTAAGTAGGTCCCCATGCAGTCTATCAGCCAGCACGGTGTCACATTTGCAGCTGCTTTCCTGTGGGAGCTATCTTCAGTACCACACTTTTTCTCCTCAGCTCCCTTTGAAAAAAATACATTTTGTCTGTTAAGTTATGTCATTGAGTATGGGAGCTACAAGAAAGCTTGAAGGCAGACCCCAGCTACAGTAGTAACTAGGTCCCCATGCAGTCTATCAGCCAGCACGGTGTCACATTTGCAGCTGCTTTCCTGTGGGAGCTATCTTCAATACCACACTTTTTCTGTTCAGCTTCCATTGAATAAAATACATTTTGTCTGTTAAGGTATACCACTGAATATGGGAGCTACAAGAAAGCAGGAAGGCAGACCCCAGCTACAGTAGTAAGTAGGTCCCCATGCAGTCTATCAGCCAGCACGGTGTCACATTTGCAGCTGCTTTCCTGTGGGAGCTATCTTCAATACCACACTTGTTCTCCTCAGCTCCCATTGAAAAAAATATATTTTGTCTCTTAAGTTATACCGCTGAGTATCGGAGCTACAAGAAAGCAGGAAGGCAGACCCCAGCTACAGTAGTAAGTAGGTCCCCATGCAGTCTATCAGCCAGCACGGTGTCACATTTGCAGCTGCTTTCCTGTGGGAGCTATCTTCAATACCACACTTTTTCCCCTCAGCTCCCATTGAAAAAATACATTTTGTCTGTTAAGTTATGCCACTGAGTATGGGAGCTACAAGAAAGCAGGAAGGCAGACCCCAGCTACAGTAGTAAGTACGTCCCCATGCAGTCTATCAGCCAGCACGGTGTCACATTTGCAGCTGCTTTCCTGTTGGAGTTATCTTCAATACCACACTTTTTCTGTTCAGCTCCCATTGAAAAAATACATATGTCTGTTAAGGTATACCACTGAGTATGGGAGCTACAAGAAAGCAGGAAGGCAGACCCGAGCTACAGTATTAACTAGGTCCCCATGCAGTCTATCAGCCAGCACGGTGTCACATTTGCAGCTGCTTTCCTGTGGGAGCTATCTTCAACACCACACTTTTTCCCCTCAGCTCCCATTGAAAAAATACATGTGTCTGTTAAGTTATGCCACTGAGTATGGGAGCTACAAGAAAGCAGGAAGGCAGACCCCAGCTACAGTAGTAAGTAGGTCCCCATGCAGTCTATCAGCCAGCACGGTGTCACATTTGCAGCTCCTTTCATGTGGGAGCTATCTTCAATACCACACTTTTTCTGTTCAGCTCCCATTTAATAAAATACATTTTGTCTGTTAAGGTATACCACTGAATATGGGAGCTACAAGAAAGCAGGAAGGCAGACCCCAGCTACAGTAGTAAGTAGGTCCCCATGCAGTCTATCAACCAGCACGGTGTCACATTTGCAGCTACTTTCCTGTGGGAACTATCTTCAATATCACACTTTTTCCCCTCCCCTCCCATTGAAAAAATACATTTTGTCTGTTAAGTTATGCCACTGAGTATGGGAGCTACAAGAAAGCAGGAAGGCAGACCCTAGCTACAGTATTAACTAGGTCCCCATGCAGTCTATCAGCCAGCACGGTGTCACATTTGCAGCTGATTTCCTGTGGGAGCTATCTTCAATACCACACTTTTTTTGTTCAGCTCCCAATGTAAAAATACATGTGTCTGTTAAGTTATGCCACTGAGTATGGGAGCTACAAGAAAGCAGGAAGGCAGACCCCAGCTACAGTAGTAAGTAGGTCCCCATGCAGTCTATCAGCCAGCACGATGTCACATTTGCAGCTGCTTTCCTGTGGGAGCTATCTTCAATACCACACGTTTTCCCCTCAGCTCCCATTGAAAAAACACATTTTGTCTGTTAAGTTATGCCACTGAGTATGGGAGCTACAAGAAAGCAGGAAGGCAGACCCCAGCTACAGTAGTAAGTAGGTCCCCATGCAGTCTAGCAGCCAGCACGGTGTCACATTTGCAGCTGCTTTCCTGTGGGAGCTATCTTCAATACCACACTTTTTCTGTTCAGCTCCCATTGAATAAAATACATTTTGTCTGTTAAGGTATACCGCTGAGTATGGGAGCTACAAGAAAGCAGGAAGGCAGACCCCAGCTACAGTAGTAAGTAGGTCCCCATGCAGTCTATCAGCCAGCACGGTGTCACATTTGCAGCTGCTTTCCTGTGGGAGCTATCTTCAATACCACACTTTTTTTGTTCAGCTCCCAATGTAAAAATACATGTGTCTGTTAAGTTATGCCACTGAGTATGGGAGCTACAAGAAAGCAGGAAGGCAAACCCCAGCTACAGTAGTAAGTAGGTCCCCATGCAGTCTATCAGCCAGCACGGTGTCACATTTGCAGCTGCTTTCCTGTGGGAGCTATCTTCAATACCACACTTTTTCTGTTCAGCTCCCATTGAATAAAATACATTTTGTTTGTTAAACTATACCGCTGAGTATGGGAGCTAAAAGAAAGCAGGAAGGCAGACCCCAGCTACAGTAGTAAGTAGGTCCCCATGCAGTCTATCAACCAGCACGGTGTCACATTTGCAGCTACTTTCCTGTGGGAACTATCTTCAATACCACACTTTTTCCCCTCCCCTCCCATTGAAAAAATACGTTTTGTCTGTTAAGTTATGCCACTGAGTATGGGAGCTACAAGAAAGCAGGAAGGCAGACCCTAGCTACAGTATTAACTAGGTCCCCATGCAGTCTATCAGCCAGCACGGTGTCACATTTGCAGCTGATTTCCTGTGGGAGCTATCTTCAATACCACACTTTTTTCCCTCAGCTCCCATTGAAAAAATACATTTTGGCTGTTAAGTTATGCCACTGAGTATGGGAGCTACAAGAAAGCAGGAAGGCAGACCCCAGCTACAGTAGTAAGTAGGTCCCCATGCAGTCTATCAGCCAGCACGGTGTCACATTTGCAGCTGCTTTCCTGTGGGAGCTATCTTCAATACCACACGTTTTCCCCTCAGCTCCCATTGAAAAAACACATTTTGTCTGTTAAGTTATGCCACTGAATATGGGAGCTACAAGAAAGCAGGAAGGCAGACCCCAGCTACAGTAGTAAGTAGGTCCCCATGCAGTCTATCAGCCAGCACGGTGTCACATTTGCAGCTGCTTTCCTGTGGGAGCTATCTTCAATACCACACTTTTTCTGTTCAGCTCCCATTGAATGAAATACATTCTGTCTGTTAAGGTATACCACTGAATATGGGAGCTATAAGAAAGCAGGAAGGCAGACCCCAGCTACAGTAGTAAGTAGGTCCCCATGCAGTCTATCAGCCAGCACGGTGTCACATTTGCAGATGCTTTCCTGTGGGAGCTATCTTCAATACCACAGTTTTTCTGTTCTGCTGCCATTGAATAAAATACATTTTGTCTGTTAAGGTATACCACTGAATATGGGAGCTACAAGAAAGCAGGAAGGCAGACCCCAGCTACAGTAGTAAGTAGGTCCCCATGCAGTCTATCAGCCAGCACGGTGTCACATTTGCAGCTGCTTTCCTGTGGGAGCTATCTTCAGTACCACACTTTTTCTCCTCAGTTCCCTTTGAAAAAAATACATTTTGTCTGTTAAGTTATGTCACTGAGTATGGGAGCTACAACAAAGCTTGAAGGCAGACCCCAGCTACAGTAGTAACTAGGTCCCCATGCAGTCTATCAGCCAGCACGGTGTCACATTTGCAGCTTCTTTCCTGTGGGAGCTATCTTCAATACCACAGTTTTTATCCTCAGCTCCCATTGAAAAAATACATGTGTCTATTAAGTTATGCCACTGAGTATGGGAGCTACAAGAAAGCAGGAAGGCAGACCCCAGCTACAGTAGTAAGTAGGTCTCCATGCAGTATATCAGCCAGCACGCTCTCGCATTTGCAGCTGCTTTCCTGTGGGAGCTATCTTCAATACCACACTTTTTCTCCTCACCTCCCATTGAATAAAATACATTTTGTTTGTTAAACTATACCGCTGAGTATGGGAGCTAAAAGAAAGCAGGAAGGCAGACCCCAGCTACAGTAGTCAAAAGGTCCCCATGCAGTCTATCAGCCAGCACGGTGTCACATTTGCAGCTGCTTTCCTTTGGGAACTACCTTCAATACCAGACTTTTTCTGTTCAGCTCCCATTGAAAAAAATACATGTGTCTGTTAAGGTATACCACTGAGTATGGGAGCTACAAGAAAGCAGGAAGGCAGAACCCAGCTACAGTAGTAAGTAGGTCCCCATGCATTCTATCAGCCAGCACGGTGTCACATTTGCATCTGATTTCCTGTGGGAGCTATCTTCAATACCACACTTTTTCTGTTCAGCTTCCTTTGAAAAAATACATGTGTCTGTTAAGGTATACCACTAAGTATGGGAGCTACAAGAAAGCAGGAAGGCAGACCCCAGCTACAGTAGTAAGTAGGTCCCCATGCAGTCTATCAGCCAGCACGGTGTCACATTTGCAGCTGCTTTCCTGTGGGAGCTATCTTCAGTACCACACTTTTTCTCCTCAGCTCCCTTTGAAAAAAATACATTTTGTCTGTTAAGTTATGTCATTGAGTATGGGAGCTACAAGAAAGCTTGAAGGCAGACCCCAGCTACAGTAGTAACTAGGTCCCCATGCAGTCTATCAGCCAGCACGGTGTCACATTTGCAGCTGCTTTCCTGTGGGAGCTATCTTCAATACCACACTTTTTCTGTTCAGCTTCCATTGAATAAAATACATTTTGTCTGTTAAGGTATACCACTGAATATGGGAGCTACAAGAAAGCAGGAAGGCAGACCCCAGCTACAGTAGTAAGTAGGTCCCCATGCAGTCTATCAGCCAGCACGGTGTCACATTTGCAGCTGCTTTCCTGTGGGAGCTATCTTCAATACCACACTTGTTCTCCTCAGCTCCCATTGAAAAAAATATATTTTGTCTCTTAAGTTATACCGCTGAGTATCGGAGCTACAAGAAAGCAGGAAGGCAGACCCCAGCTACAGTAGTAAGTAGGTCCCCATGCAGTCTATCAGCCAGCACGGTGTCACATTTGCAGCTGCTTTCCTGTGGGAGCTATCTTCAATACCACACTTTTTCCCCTCAGCTCCCATTGAAAAAATACATTTTGTCTGTTAAGTTATGCCACTGAGTATGGGAGCTACAAGAAAGCAGGAAGGCAGACCCCAGCTACAGTAGTAAGTACGTCCCCATGCAGTCTATCAGCCAGCACGGTGTCACATTTGCAGCTGCTTTCCTGTTGGAGTTATCTTCAATACCACACTTTTTCTGTTCAGCTCCCATTGAAAAAATACATATGTCTGTTAAGGTATACCACTGAGTATGGGAGCTACAAGAAAGCAGGAAGGCAGACCCGAGCTACAGTATTAACTAGGTCCCCATGCAGTCTATCAGCCAGCACGGTGTCACATTTGCAGCTGCTTTCCTGTGGGAGCTATCTTCAACACCACACTTTTTCCCCTCAGCTCCCATTGAAAAAATACATGTGTCTGTTAAGTTATGCCACTGAGTATGGGAGCTACAAGAAAGCAGGAAGGCAGACCCCAGCTACAGTAGTAAGTAGGTCCCCATGCAGTCTATCAGCCAGCACGGTGTCACATTTGCAGCTCCTTTCATGTGGGAGCTATCTTCAATACCACACTTTTTCTGTTCAGCTCCCATTTAATAAAATACATTTTGTCTGTTAAGGTATACCACTGAATATGGGAGCTACAAGAAAGCAGGAAGGCAGACCCCAGCTACAGTAGTAAGTAGGTCCCCATGCAGTCTATCAACCAGCACGGTGTCACATTTGCAGCTACTTTCCTGTGGGAACTATCTTCAATATCACACTTTTTCCCCTCCCCTCCCATTGAAAAAATACATTTTGTCTGTTAAGTTATGCCACTGAGTATGGGAGCTACAAGAAAGCAGGAAGGCAGACCCTAGCTACAGTATTAACTAGGTCCCCATGCAGTCTATCAGCCAGCACGGTGTCACATTTGCAGCTGATTTCCTGTGGGAGCTATCTTCAATACCACACATTTTTGTTCAGCTCCCAATGTAAAAATACATGTGTCTGTTAAGTTATGCCACTGAGTATGGGAGCTACAAGAAAGCAGGAAGGCAGACCCCAGCTACAGTAGTAAGTAGGTCTCCATGCAGTCTATCAGCCAGCACGGTGTCACATTTGCAGCTGCTTTCATGTGGGAGCTATCTTCAATACCACACTTTTTTCCCTCAGCTCCCATTGAAAAAATACATTTTGTCTGTTAAGTTATGCCACTGAGTATGGGAGCTACAAGAAAGCAGGAAGGCAGACCCCAGCTACAGTAGTAAGTAGGTCCCCATGCAGTCTATCAGCCAGCACGGTGTCACATTTGCAGCTGCTTTCCTGTGGGAGCTATCTTCAATACCACACGTTTTCCCCTCAGCTCCCATTGAAAAAACACATTTTGTCTGTTAAGTTATGCCACTGAATATGGGAGCTACAAGAAAGCAGGAAGGCAGACCCCAGCTACAGTAGTAAGTAGGTCCCCATGCAGTCTATCAGCCAGCACGGTGTCACATTTGCAGCTGCTTTCCTGTGGGAGCTATCTTCAATACCACACTTTTTCTGTTCAGCTCCCATTGAATGAAATACATTTTGTCTGTTAAGGTATACCACTGAATATGGGAGCTATAAGAAAGCAGGAAGGCAGACCCCAGCTACAGTAGTAAGTAGGTCCCCATGCAGTCTATCAGCCAGCACGGTGTCACATTTGCAGATGCTTTCCTGTGGGAGCTATCTTCAATACCATAGTTTTTCTGTTCTGCTGCCATTGAATAAAATACATTTTGTCTGTTAAGGTATACCACTGAATATGGGAGCTACAAGAAAGCAGGAATTCAGACCCCAGCTACAGTAGTAAGTAGGTCCCCATGCAGTCTATCAGCCAGCACGGTGTCACATTTGCAGCTGCTTTCCTGTGGGAGCTATCTTCAATACCACACTTTTTCCCCTCAGCTCCCATTGAAAAAATACATTTTGTCTGTTAAGTTATGCCACTGAGTATGGGAGCTACAAGAAAGCAGGAAGGCAGACCCCAGCTACAGTAGTAAGTAGGTCTCCATGCAGTCTATCAGCCAGCACGGTGTCACATTTGCAGCTCCTTTCATGTGGGAGCTATCTTCAATACCACTTTTTCTCCTCAGCTCCCATTGAAAAAATACATGTGTCTGTTAAGGTATACCGCTGAGTATGGGAGCTACAAGAAAGCAGGAAGGCAGACCCCAGCTACAGTAGTAAGTAGGTCTCCATGCAGTCTATCAGCCAGCACGGTGTCACATTTGCAGCTGCTTTCCTGTGGGAGCTATCTTCAATACCACACTTTTTCCCCTCAGCTCCCATTGAAAAAATACATTTTGTCTGTTAAGTTATGCCACTGAGTATGGGAGCTACAAGAAAGCAGGAAGGCAGATCCCAGCTACAGTAGTAAGTAGGTCCCCATGCAGGCTATCAGCCAGCACGGTGTCACATTTGCAGCTGCTTTCCTGTGGGAGCTATCTTCAATACCACACTTTTTCTCCTCAGCTCACATTGAAAAAATACATTTTGTCTGTTAAGTTATACCACTGAGTAAGGGAGCTACAAGAAAGCAGGAAGGCAGACCGCAGCAACAGTAGTAAGTAGGTCCCCATGCAGTCTATCAGCCAGCACGGTGTCACATTTGCAGCTGCTTTCCTGTGGGAGTTATCTTCAATACCACACTTTTTCTGTTCAGCTCTCATTGAAAAAATACATGTGTCTGTTTAGTTATGCCACTGAGTATGGGAGCTACAAGAAAGCAGGAAGGCAGACCCCAGCTACAGTAGTAAGTATGTCCCCATGCAGTCTATCAGCCAGCACGGTGTCACATTTGCAGCTGCTTTCCTGTGGGAGCTATCTTCAATACCACACTTTTTTTGTTCAGCTCCGAATGTAAAAATACACGTGTCTGTTAAGTTATGCCACTGAGTATGGGAGCTACAAGAAAGCAGGAAGGCAAACCCCAGCTACAGTAGTAAGTAGGTCCCCATGCAGTCTATCAGCCAGCACGGTGTCACATTTGCAGCTGCTTTCCTGTGGGAGCTATCTTCAATACCACACTTTTTCTGTTCAGCTCCCATTGAATAAAATACATGTGTCTGTTAAGTTATGCCACTGAGTATGGGAGCTACAAGAAAGCAGGAAGGCAGACCCCAGCTACAGTAGTAAGTAGGTCCCCATGCAGTCTATCAGCCAGCACGATGTCACATTTGCAGCTGCTTTCCTGTGGGAGCTATCTTCAATACCACACGTTTTCCCCTCAGGTCCCATTGAAAAAACATATTTTGTCTGTTAAGTTATGCCACTGAGTATGGGAGCTACAAGAAAGCAGGAAGGCAGACCCCAGCTACAGTAGTAAGTAGGTCCCCATGCAGTCTATCAACCAGCACGGTGTCACATTTGCAGCTGCTTTCCTGTGGGAGCTATCTTCAATAGCACACTTTTTCTGTTCAGCTCCCATTGAATAAAATACATTTTGTTTGTTAAACTATACCGCTGAGTATGGGAGCTAAAAGAAAGCAGGAAGGCAGACCCCAGCTACAGTAGTAAGTAGGTCCCCATGCAGTCTATCAACCAGCACGGTGTCACATTTGCAGCTACTTTCCTGTGGGAACTATCTTCAATACCACACTTTTTCCCCTCCCCTCCCATTGAAAAAATACATTTTTTCTGTTAAGTTATGCCACTGAGTATGGGAGCTACAAGAAAGCAGGAAGGCAGACCCTAGCTACAGTATTAACTAGGTCCCCATGCAGTCTATCAGCCAGCACGGTGTCACATTTGCAGCTGCTTTCCTGTGGGAGCTATCTTCAATACCACACTTTTTTCCCTCAGCTCCGATTGAAAAAATACATTTTGTCTGTTAAGTTATGCCACTGAGTATGGGAGCTACAAGAAAGCAGGAAGGCAGACCCCAGCTACAGTAGTAAGTAGGTCCCCATGCAGTCTATCAGCCAGCACGGTGTCACATTTGCAGCTGCTTTCCTGTGGGAGCTATCTTCAATACCACACTTTTTCTGTTCAGCTCCCATTGAATGAAATACATTTTGTCTGTTAAGGTATACCACTGAATATGGGAGCTATAAGAAAGCAGGAAGGCAGACCCCAGCTACAGTAGTAAGTAGGTCCCCATGCAGTCTATCAGCCAGCACGGTGTCACATTTGCAGATGCTTTCCTGTGGGAGCTATCTTCAATACCACAGTTTTTCTGTTCTGCTGCCGTTGAATAAAATACATTTTGTCTGTTAAGGTATACCACTGAATATGGGAGCTACAAGAAAGCAGGAAGGCAGACCCCAGCTACAGTAGTAAGTAGGTCCCCATGCAGTCTATCAGCCAGCACGGTGTCACATTTGCAGCTGCTTTCCTGTGGGAGCTATCTTCAATACCACACTTTTTCCCCTCAGCTCCCATTGAAAAAATACATTTTGTCTGTTAAGTTATGCCACTGAGTATGGGAGCTACAAGAAAGCAGGAAGGCAGACCCCAGCTACAGTAGTAAGTAGGTCTCCATGCAGTCTATCAGCCAGCACGGTGTCACATTTGCAGCTCCTTTCATGTGGGAGCTATCTTCAATACCACTTTTTCTCCTCAGCTCCCATTGAAAAAATACATGTGTCTGTTAAGGTATACCGCTGAGTATGGGAGCTACAAGAAAGCAGGAAGGCAGACCCCAGCTACAGTAGTAAGTAGGTCTCCATGCAGTCTATCAGCCAGCACGGTGTCACATTTGCAGCTGCTTTCCTGTGGGAGCTATCTTCAATACCACACTTTTTCCCCTCAGCTCCCATTGAAAAAATACATTTTGTCTGTTAAGTTATGCCACTGAGTATGGGAGCTACAAGAAAGCAGGAAGGCAGATCCCAGCTACAGTAGTAAGTAGGTCCCCATGCAGGCTATCAGCCAGCACGGTGTCACATTTGCAGCTGCTTTCCTGTGGGAGCTATCTTCAATACCACACTTTTTCTCCTCAGCTCACATTGAAAAAATACATTTTGTCTGTTAAGTTATACCACTGAGTAAGGGAGCTACAAGAAAGCAGGAAGGCAGACCGCAGCAACAGTAGTAAGTAGGTCCCCATGCAGTCTATCAGCCAGCACGGTGTCACATTTGCAGCTGCTTTCCTGTGGGAGTTATCTTCAATACCACACTTTTTCTGTTCAGCTCTCATTGAAAAAATACATGTGTCTGTTTAGTTATGCCACTGAGTATGGGAGCTACAAGAAAGCAGGAAGGCAGACCCCAGCTACAGTAGTAAGTATGTCCCCATGCAGTCTATCAGCCAGCACGGTGTCACATTTGCAGCTGCTTTCCTGTGGGAGCTATCTTCAATACCACAGTTTTTCTCCTCAGCTCCCATTGAAAAAAAACATTTTGTCTGTTAAGTTATACCACTGAGTATGGGAGCTACAAGAAAGCAGGAAGGCAGACCCCAGCTACAGTAGTAAGTAGGTCCCCATGCAGTCTATCAACCAGCACGGTGTCACATTTGCAGCTACTTTCCTGTGGGAACTATCTTCAATATCACACTTTTTCCCCTCAGCTCCCATTGAAAAAATACATTTTGTCTGTTAAGTTATGCCACTGAGTATGGGAGCTACAAGAAAGCAGGAAGGCAGACCCTAGCTACAGTATTAACTAGGTCCCCATGCAGTCTATCAGCCAGCACGGTGTCACATTTGCAGCTGCTTTCCTGTGGGAGCTATCTTCAATACCACACTTTTTTTGTTCAGCTCCCAATGTAAAAATACATGTGTCTGTTAAGTTATGCCACTGAGTATGGGAGCTACAAGAAAGCAGGAAGGCAAACCCCAGCTACAGTAGTAAGTAGGTCCCCATGCAGTCTATCAGCCAGCACGGTGTCACATTTGCAGCTGCTTTCCTGTGGGAGCTATCTTCAATACCACACTTTTTCTGTTCAGCTCCCATTGAATAAAATACATGTGTCTGTTAAGTTATGCCACTGAGTATGGGAGCTACAAGAAAGCAGGAAGGCAGACCCCAGCTACAGTAGTAAGTAGGTCCCCATGCAGTCTATCAGCCAGCACGATGTCACATTTGCAGCTGCTTTCCTGTGGGAGCTATCTTCAATACCACACGTTTTCCCCTCAGCTCCCATTGAAAAAACACATTTTGTCTGTTAAGTTATGCCACTGAGTATGGGAGCTACAAGAAAGCAGGAAGGCAGACCCCAGCTACAGTAGTAAGTAGGTCCCCATGCAGTCTAGCAGCCAGCACGGTGTCACATTTGCAGCTGCTTTCCTGTGGGAGCTATCTTCAATACCACACTTTTTCTGTTCAGCTCCCATTGAATAAAATACATTTTGTCTGTTAAGGTATACCGCTGAGTATGGGAGCTACAAGAAAGCAGGAAGGCAGACCCCAGCTACAGTAGTAAGTAGGTCTCCATGCAGTCTATCAGCCAGCACGGTGTCACATTTGCAGCTGCTTTCCTGTGGGAGCTATCTTCAATACCACACTTTTTCCCCTCAGCTCCCATTGAAAAAATACATTTTGTCTGTTAAGTTATGCCACTGAGTATGGGAGCTACAAGAAAGCAGGAAGGCAGATCCCAGCTACAGTAGTAAGTAGGTCCCCATGCAGGCTATCAGCCAGCACGGTGTCACATTTGCAGCTGCTTTCCTGTGGGAGCTATCTTCAATACCACAGTTTTTCTCCTCAGCTCACATTGAAAAAATACATTTTGTCTGTTAAGTTATACCACTGAGTAAGGGAGCTACAAGAAAGCAGGAAGGCAGACCGCAGCAACAGTAGTAAGTAGGTCCCCATGCAGTCTATCAGCCAGCACGGTGTCACATTTGCAGCTGCTTTCCTGTGGGAGTTATCTTCAATACCACACTTTTTCTGTTCAGCTCTCATTGAAAAAATACATGTGTCTGTTTAGTTATGCCACTGAGTATGGGAGCTACAAGAAAGCAGGAAGGCAGACCCCAGCTACAGTAGTAAGTATGTCCCCATGCAGTCTATCAGCCAGCACGGTGTCACATTTCCAGCTGCTTTCCTGTGGGAGCTATCTTCAATACCACAGTTTTTCTCCTCAGCTCACATTGAAAAAATACATTTTGTCTGTTAAGTTATACCACTGAGTAAGGGAGCTACAAGAAAGCAGGAAGGCAGACCGCAGCAACAGTAGTAAGTAGGTCCCCATGCAGTCTATCAGCCAGCACGGTGTCACATTTGCAGCTGCTTTCCTGTGGGAGCTATCTTCAATACCACACTTTTTCTGTTCAGCTCTCATTGAAAAAATACATGTGTCTGTTTAGTTATGCCACTGAGTATGGGAGCTACAAGAAAGCAGGAAGGCAGACCCCAGCTACAGTAGTAAGTAGGTCCCCATGCAGTCTATCAGCCAGCACGGTGTCACATTTGCAGCTGCTTTCCTGTGGGAGCTATCTTCAATACCACACTTTTTTTGTTCAGCTCCCAATGTAAAAATACATGTGTCTGTTAAGTTATGCCACTGAGTATGGGAGCTAATTGAAAGCAGGAAGGCAAACCCCAGCTACAGTAGTAAGTAGGTCCCCATGCAGTCTATCAGCCAGCACGGTGTCACATTTGCAGCTGCTTTCCTGTGGGAGCTATCTTCAATACCACACTTTTTCTGTTCAGCTCCCATTGAATAAAATACATGTGTCTGTTAAGTTATGCCACTGAGTATGGGAGCTACAAGAAAGCAGGAAGGCAGACCCCAGCTACAGTAGTAAGTAGGTCCCCATGCAGTCTATCAGCCAGCACGATGTCACATTTGCAGCTGCTTTCCTGTGGGAGCTATCTTCAATACCACACGTTTTCCCCTCAGCTCCCATTGAAAAAACACATTTTGTCTGTTAAGTTATGCCACTGAGTATGGGAGCTACAAGAAAGCAGGAAGGCAGACCCCAGCTACAGTAGTAAGTAGGTCCCCATGCAGTCTAGCAGCCAGCACGGTGTCACATTTGCAGCTGCTTTCCTGTGGGAGCTATCTTCAATACCACACTTTTTCTGTTCAGCTCCCATTGAATAAAATACATTTTGTCTGTTTAGTTATGCCACTGAGTATGGGAGCTACAAGAAAGCAGGAAGGCAGACCCCAGCTACAGTAGTAAGTAGGTCCCCATGCAGTCTATCAGCCAGCACGGTGTCACATTTGCAGCTGCTTTCCTGTGGGAGCTATCTTCAATACCACACTTTTTTTGTTCAGCTCCCAATGTAAAAATACATGTGTCTGTTAAGTTATGCCACTGAGTATGGGAGCTACAAGAAAGCAGGAAGGCAGACCCCAGCTACACTAGTAAGTAGGTCCCCATGCAGTCTATCAGCCAGCACGGTGTCACATTTGCAGCTGCTTTCCTGTGGGAGCTATCTTCAATACCACACGTTTTCCCCTCAGCTCCCATTGAAAAAACACATTTTGTCTGTTAAGTTATGCCACTGAGTATGGGAGCTACAAGAAAGCAGGAAGGCAGACCCCAGCTACAGTAGTAAGTAGGTCCCCATGCAGTCTAGCAGCCAGCACGGTGTCACATTTGCAGCTGCTTTCCTGTGGGAGCTATCTTCAATACCACACTTTTTCTGTTCAGCTCCCATTGAATAAAATACATTTTGTTTGTTAAACTATACCGCTGAGTATGGGAGCTAAAAGAAAGCAGGAAGGCAGACCCCAGCTACAGTAGTAAGTAGGTCCCCATGCAGTCTATCAACCAGCACGGTGTCACATTTGCAGCTACTTTCCTGTGGGAACTATCTTCAATACCACACTTTTTCCCCTCCCCTCCCATTGAAAAAATACGTTTTGTCTGTTAAGTTATGCCACTGAGTATGGGAGCTACAAGAAAGCAGGAAGGCAGACCCTAGCTACAGTATTAACTAGGTCCCCATGCAGTCTATCAGCCAGCACGGTGTCACATTTGCAGCTGATTTCCTGTGGGAGCTATCTTCAATACCACACTTTTTTCCCTCAGCTCCCATTGAAAAAATACATTTTGGCTGTTAAGTTATGCCACTGAGTATGGGAGCTACAAGAAAGCAGGAAGGCAGACCCCAGCTACAGTAGTAAGTAGGTCCCCATGCAGTCTATCAGCCAGCACGGTGTCACATTTGCAGCTGCTTTCCTGTGGGAGCTATCTTCAATACCACACGTTTTCCCCTCAGCTCCCATTGAAAAAACACATTTTGTCTGTTAAGTTATGCCACTGAATATGGGAGCTACAAGAAAGCAGGAAGGCAGACCCCAGCTACAGTAGTAAGTAGGTCCCCATGCAGTCTATCAGCCAGCACGGTGTCACATTTGCAGCTGCTTTCCTGTGGGAGCTATCTTCAATACCACACTTTTTAGTTCAGCTCCCATTGAATGAAATACATTCTGTCTGTTAAGGTATACCACTGAATATGGGAGCTATAAGAAAGCAGGAAGGCAGACCCCAGCTACAGTAGTAAGTAGGTCCCCATGCAGTCTATCAGCCAGCACGGTGTCACATTTGCAGATGCTTTCCTGTGGGAGCTATCTTCAATACCACAGTTTTTCTGTTCTGCTGCCATTGAATAAAATACATTTTGTCTGTTAAGGTATACCACTGAATATGGGAGCTACAAGAAAGCAGGAAGGCAGACCCCAGCTACAGTAGTAAGTAGGTCCCCATGCAGTCTATCAGCCAGCACGGTGTCACATTTGCAGCTGCTTTCCTGTGGGAGCTATCTTCAATACCACACTTTTTCCCCTCAGCTCCCATTGAAAAAATACATTTTGTCTGTTAAGTTATGCCACTGAGTATGGGAGCTACAAGAAAGCAGGAAGGCAGACCCCAGCTACAGTAGTAAGTAGGTCCCCATGCAGTCTAGCAGCCAGCACGGTGTCACATTTGCAGCTCCTTTCATGTGGGAGCTATCTTCAATACCACTTTTTCTCCTCAGCTCCCATTGAAAAAATACATGTGTCTGTTAAGGTATACCGCTGAGTATGGGAGCTACAAGAAAGCAGGAAGGCAGACCCCAGCTACAGTAGTAAGTAGGTCTCCATGCAGTCTATCAGCCAGCACGGTGTCACATTTGCAGCTGCTTTCCTGTGGGAGCTATCTTCAATACCACACTTTTTCCCCTCAGCTCCCATTGAAAAAATACATTTTGTCTGTTAAGTTATGCCACTGAGTATGGGAGCTACAAGAAAGCAGGAAGGCAGATCCCAGCTACACTAGTAAGTAGGTCCCCATGCAGGCTATCAGCCAGCACGGTGTCACATTTGCAGCTGCTTTCCTGTGGGAGCTATCTTCAATACCACAGTTTTTCTCCTCAGCTCACATTGAAAAAATACATTTTGTCTGTTAAGTTATACCACTGAGTAAGGGAGCTACAAGAAAGCAGGAAGGCAGACCGCAGCAACAGTAGTAAGTAGGTCCCCATGCAGTCTATCAGCCAGCACGGTGTCACATTTGCAGCTGCTTTCCTGTGGGAGTTATCTTCAATACCACACTTTTTCTGTTCAGCTCTCATTGAAAAAATACATGTGTCTGTTTAGTTATGCCACTGAGTATGGGAGCTACAAGAAAGCAGGAAGGCAGACCCCAGCTACAGTAGTAAGTATGTCCCCATGCAGTCTATCAGCCAGCACGGTGTCACATTTGCAGCTGCTTTCCTGTGGGAGCTATCTTCAATACCACAGTTTTTCTCCTCAGCTCACATTGAAAAAATACATTTTGTCTGTTAAGTTATACCACTGAGTAAGGGAGCTACAAGAAAGCAGGAAGGCAGACCGCAGCAACAGTAGTAAGTAGGTCCCCATGCAGTCTATCAGCCAGCACGGTGTCACATTTGCAGCTGCTTTCCTGTGGGAGTTATCTTCAATACCACACTTTTTCTGTTCAGCTCCCATTGAAAAAATACATGTGTCTGTATAGTTATACCACTGAGTATGGGAGCTACAAGAAAGCAGGAAGGCAGACCCCAGCTACAGTAGTAAGTAGGTCCCCATGCAGTCTATCAGCCAGCACGGTGTCACATTTGCAGCTGCTTTCCTGTGGGAGCTATCTTCAAAACCACAGTTTTTCTGTTCAGCTCCCAATGTAAAAATACATGTGTCTGTTAAGTTATGCCACTGAGTATGGGAGCTACAAGAAAGCAGGAAGGCAAACCCCAGCTACAGTAGTAAGTAGGTCCCCATGCAGTCTATCAGCCAGCACGGTGTCACATTTGCAGCTGCTTTCCTGTGGGAGCTATCTTCAATACCACACTTTTTCTGTTCAGCTCCCATTGAATAAAATACATGTGTCTGTTAAGTTATGCCACTGAGTATGGGAGCTACAAGAAAGCAGGAAGGCAGACCCCAGCTACAGTAGTAAGTAGGTCCCCATGCAGTCTATCAGCCAGCACGGTGTCACATTTGCAGCTGCTTTCCTGTGGGAGCTATCTTCAATACCACACGTTTTCCCCTCAGCTCCCATTGAAAAAACACATTTTGTCTGTTAAGTTATGCCACTGAGTATGGGAGCTACAAGAAAGCAGGAAGGCAGACCCCAGCTACAGTAGTAAGTAGGTCCCCATGCAGTCTATCAGCCAGCACGGTGTCACATTTGCAGCTGCTTTCCTGTGGGAGCTATCTTCAATACCACACTTTTTCTGTTCAGCTCCCATTGAATAAAATACATTTTGTCTGTTAAGGTATACCACTGAATATGGGAGCTACAAGAAAGCAGGAAGGCAGACCCCAGCTACAGTAGTAAGTAGGTCTCCATGCAGTCTATCAGCCAGCACGGTGTCACATTTTCAGCTACTTTCCTGTGGGAACTATCTTCAATACCACACTTTTTCCCCTCCCCTCCCATTGAAAAAATACATTTTGTCTGTTAAGTTATGCCACTGAGTATGGGAGCTACAAGAAAGCAGGAAGGCAGACCCTAGCTACAGTATTAACTAGGTCCCCATGCAGTCTATCAGCCAGCACGGTGTCACATTTGCAGCTGATTTCCTGTGGGAGCTATCTTCAATACCACACTTTTTTCCCTCAGCTCCCATTGAAAAAATACATTTTGTCTGTTAAGTTATGCCACTGAGTATGGGAGCTACAAGAAAGCAGGAAGGCAGACCGCAGCAACAGTAGTAAGTAGGTCCCCATGCAGGCTATCAGCCAGCACGGTGTCACATTTGCAGCTGCTTTCCTGTGGGAGCTATCTTCAATAGCACAGTTTTTCTCCTCAGCTCCCATTGAAAAAATACATTTTGTCTGTTAAGTTATACCACTGAATATGGGAGCTACAAGAAAGCAGGAAGGCAGACCGCAGCAACAGTAGTAAGTAGGTCCCCATGCAGTCTATCAGCCAGCACGGTGTCACATTTGCAGCTGCTTTCCTGTGGGAGTTATCTTCAATACCACACTTTTTCTGTTCAGCTCCCATTGAATGAAATACATTTTGTCTGTTAAGGTATACCACTGAATATGGGAGCTATAAGAAAGCAGGAAGGCAGACCCCAGCTACAGCAGTAAGTAGGTCCCCATGCAGTCTATCAGCCAGCACGGTATCACATTTGCAGATGCTTTCCTGTGGGAGCTATCTTCAATACCACAGTTTTTCTGTTCTGCTGCCATTGAATAAAATACATTTTGTCTGTTAAGGTATACCACTGAATATGGGAGCTACAAGAAAGCAGGAAGGCAGACCCCAGCTACAGTAGTAAGTAGGTCCCCATGCAGTCTATCAGCCAGCACGGTGTTACATTTGCAGCTGCTTTCCTGTGGGAGCTATCTTCAATACAACACTTTTTCTGTTCAGCTCCCATTGAATAAAATACATGTGTCTGTTAAGTTATGCCACTGAGTATGGGAGCTACAAGAAAGCAGGAAGGCAGACCCCAGCTACAGTAGTAAGTAGGTCCCCATGCAGTCTATCAGCCATCACGATGTCACATTTGCAGCTGCTTTCCTGTGGGAGCTATCTTCAATACCACACGTTTTCCCCTCAGCTCCCATTGAAAAAACACATTTTGTCTGTTAAGTTATGCCACTGAGTATGGGAGCTACAAGAAAGCAGGAAGGCAGACCCCAGCTACACTAGTAAGTAGGTCCCCATGCAGTCTATCAGCCAGCACGGTGTCACATTTGCAGCTGCTTTCCTGTGGGAGCTATCTTCAATACCACACTTTTTCTGTTCAGCTCCCATTGAATAAAATACATTTTGTCTGTTAAGGTATACCACTGAATATGGGAGCTACAAGAAAGCAGGAAGGCAGACCCCAGCTACAGTAGTAAGTAGGTCCCCATGCAGTCTATCAGCCAGCACGGTGTTACATTTGCAGGTCCTTTCCTGTGGGAGCTATCTTCAATACGACACTTTTTCCCCTCAGCTCCCATTGAAAAAATACATTTTGTCTGTTAAGTTATGCCACTGAGTATGGGAGCTACAAGAAAGCAGGAAGGCAGACCCCAGCTACAGTAGTAAGTAGGTCCCCATGCAGTTTATCAGCCAGCACGGTGTCACATTTGCAGCTGCTTTCCTGTGGGAGTTATCTTCAATACCACACTTTTTCTGCTCAGCTCCCATTGAAAAAACTACAGATGTCTGTTAAGGTATACCACTGAGTATGGGAGCTACAAGAAAGCAGGAAGGCAGACCCCAGCTACAGTAGTAAGTAGGTCCCCATGCAGTCTATCAGCCAGCACGGTGTCACATTTGCAGCTGCTTTCCTGTGGGAGCTATCTTCAATACCACACTTTTTCTGTTCAGCTTCCTTTGAAAAAATACATGTGTCTGTTAAGGTATACCACTGAGTATGGGAGCTACAAGAAAGCAGGAAGGCAGACCCCAGCTACAGTAGTAAGTAGGTCCCCATGCAGTCTATCAGCCAGCACGGTGTCACATTTGCAGCTGCTTTCCTGTGGGAGCTATCTTCAATACCACACTTTTTCTGTTCAGCTCCCATTGAATAAAATACATTTTGTCTGTTAAGGTATACCACTGCATATGGGAGCTACAAGAAAGCAGGAAGGCAGACCCCAGCTACAGTAGTAAGTAGGTCCCCATGCAGTCTATCAGCCAGCACGGTGTCACATTTGCAGCTGCTTTCATGTGGGAGCTATCTTCAATACCACACTTTTTCTGTTCAGCTCCCATTGAAAAAATACATGTGTCTGTTAAGGTATACCGCTGAGAATGGGAGCTACAAGAAAGCAGGAAGGCAGACCCCAGCTACAGTAGTAAGTAGGTCCCCATGCAGTCTATCAGCCAGCACGATGTCACATTTGCAGCTGCTTTCCTGTGGGAGCTATCTTCAATACCACACTTTTTCCCCTCAGCTCCCATTGAAAAAATACATTTTGTCTGTTAAGTTATGCCACTGAGTATGGGAGCTACAAGAAAGCAGGAAGGCAGACCCCAGCTACAGTAGTCAGTAGGACCCCATGCAGTTTATCAGCCAGCACGGTATCACATTTGCAGCTACTTTCCTGTGGGAGTTATCTTCAATACCACACTTTTTCTGCTCAGCTCCCATTGAAAAAATACATATGTCTGTTAAGGTATACCACTGAGTAAGGGAGCTACAAGAAAGCAGGAAGGCAGACCCCAGCTACACTAGTAAGTAGGTCCCCATGCAGTCTATCAGCCAGCACGGTGTCACATTTGCAGCTGCTTTCCTGTGGGAGCTATCTTCAATACCACACTTTTTCTGTTCAGCTTCCTTTGAAAAAATACATGTGTCTGTTAAGGTATACCACTGAGTATGGGAGCTACAAGAAAGCAGGAAGGCAGACCCCAGCTACAGTAGTAAGTAGGTCCCCATGCAGTCTATCAGCCAGCACGGTGTCACATTTGCAGCTGCTTTCCTGTGGGAGCTATCTTCAATACCACACTTTTTCTCTTCAGTTCCCATTGAATAAAATACATTTTGTCTGTTAAGTTATGCCACTGAGTATGGGAGCTACAAGAAAGCAGGAAGGCAGACCCCAGCTACAGTAGTAAGTAGGTCCCCATGCAGTCTATCAGCCAGCACGGTGTCACATTTGCAGCTGCTTTCCTGTGGGAGCTATCTTCAATACCACACTTTTTCCCCTCAGCTCCCATTGAATAAAAATACATTTTGTCTGTTAAGTTATACCACTGAGTATGGGAGCTACAAGAAAGCAGGAAGGCAGACCCCAGCTACAGTAGTAAGTAGGTCCCCATGCAGTCTATCAGCCAGCACGGTGTTACATTTGCAGCTCCTTTCCTGTGGGAGTTATCTTCAATACCACAGTTTTTCTGTTCAGCTCTCATTGAAAAAATACATGTGTGTGTGAAGTTATGCCACTGAGTATGGGAGGTACAAGAAAGCAGGAAGGCAGACCCCAGCTACAGTATTAACTAGGTCCCCATGCAGTCTATCAGCCAGCACGGTGTCACATTTGCAGCTGCTTTCCTGTGGGAGCTATCTTCAAAACCACAGTTTTTCTGTTCAGCTCCCATTGAAAAAATACATGTGTCTGTTACGTTATGCCACTGAGTATGGGAGCTACAAGAAAGCAGGAAGGCAGACCCCAGCTACAGTAGTAAGTAGGTCCCCATGCAGTCTATCAGCCAGCACGGTGTCACATTTGCAGCTCCTTTCCTGTGGGAGTTATCTTCAATACAACAGTTTTTCTGTTCAGCTCTCATTGAAAAAATACATGTGTCTGTGAAGTTATGCCACTGAGTATGGGAGCTACAAGAAAGCAGGAAGGCAGACCGCAGCTACAGTAGTAAGTAGGTCCCCATGCAGTCTATCAGCCAGCACGGTGTCACATTTGCAGCTGCTTTCCTGTGGGAGCTATCTTCAATACCACAGTTTTTCTGTTCTGCTCCCATTGAAAAAATACATGTGTCTGTTAAGTTATGCCACTGAGTATGGGAGCTACAAGAAAGCAGGAAGGCAGACCCCAGCTACAGTAGTAAGTAGGTCCCCATGCAGTCTATCAGCCAGCACGGTGTCACATTTGCAGCTGCTTTCCTGTGGGAGCTATCTTCAATACCACACCTTGTTCTCCTCAGCTCCCATTGAAAAAAATACATTTTGTCTGTTAAGTTATGCCACTGAGTATGGGAGCTACAAGAAAGCAGGAAGGCAGACCCCAGCTACAGTAGTAAGTAGGTCCCCATGCAGTCTATCAGCCAGCACGGTGTCACATTTGCAGCTCCTTTCATGTGGGAGCTATCTTCAATACCACACTTTTTCTCGTCAGCTCCCATTGAAAAAAATACATTTTGTCTGTTAAGTTATGCCACTGAGTATGGGAGCTACAAGAAAGCAGGAAGGCAGACCCTAGCTACAGTATTAACTAGGTCCCCATGCAGTCTATCAGCCAGCACGGTGTCACATTTGCAGCTGCTTTCCTGTGGGAGCTATCTTCAATACCACACTTTTTTTGTTCAGCTCCCAATGTAAAAATACATGTGTCTGTTAAGTTATGCCACTGAGTATGGGAGCTACAAGAAAGCAGGAAGGCAGACCCCAGCTACAGTAGTAAGTAGGTCCCCATGCAGTCTATCAGCCAGCACGGTGTCACATTTGCAGCTGCTTTCTGTGGGAGCTATCTTCAATACCACACTTTTTCCCCTCAGCTCCCATTGAAAAAATACATTTTGTCTGTTAAGTTATGCCACTGAGTATGGGAGCTAAAAGAAAGCAAGAAGGCAGACCCCAGCTACAGTAGTAAGTAGGTCCCCATGCAGTCTATCAGCCAGCACGGTGTCACATTTGCAGCTGCTTTCCTGTGGGAGCTATCTTCAATACCACACTTTTTCTGTTCAGCTCCCATTGAATAAAATACATGTGTCTGTTAAGGTATACCGCTGAGTATGGGAGCTACAAGAAAGCAGGAAGGCAGACCCCAGCTACAGTAGTAAGTAGGTCCCCATGCAGTCTATCAGCCAGCACGGTGTCACATTTGCAGCTGCTTTTCTGTGGGAGTTATCTTCAATACCACACTTTTTCCCCTCAGCTCCCATTGAAAAAATACATTTTGTCTGTTAAGTTATGCCACTGAGTATGGGAGCTACAAGAAAGCAGGAAGGCAGACCCCAGCTACAGTAGTAAGTAGGTCCCCATGCAGTCTATCAGCCAGCACGGTGTCACATTTGCAGCTGCTTTCCTGTGGGAGCTATCTTCAATACCACACTTTTTCCCCTCAGCTCCCTTTCAAAAAAATACATTTTGTCTGTTAAGTTATGCCACTGAGTATGGGAGCTACAAGAAAGCAGGAAGGCAGACCCCAGCTACAGTAGTAAGTAGGTCCCCATGCAGTCTATCAGCCAGCACGGTGTCACATTTGCAGCTGCTTTCCTGTGAGAGCTATCTTCAATACCACACTTGTTCTCCTCAGCTCCCATTGAAAAAAATAGATTTTGTCTCTTAAGTTATACCGCTGAGTATCGGAGCTACAAGAAAGCAGGAAGGCAGACCCCAGCTACAGTAGTAAGTAGGTCCCCATGCAGTCTATCAGCCAGCACGGTGTCACATTTGCAGCTGCTTTCCTGTGGGAGCTATCTTCAATACCACACTTTTTCTCCTCAGCTCCCATTGAATAAAATACATTTTGTCTGTTAAGGTATACCACTGAATATGGGAGCTACAAGAAAGCAGGAAGGCAGACCCCAGCTACAGTAGTAAGTAGGTCCCCATGCAGTCTATCAGCCAGCACGGTGTTACATTTGCAGCTCCTTTCCTGTGGGAGCTATCTTAAATACCACACTTTTTCCCCTCAGCTCCCATTGAAAAAATACATTTTGTCTGTTAAGTTATGCCACTGAGTATGGGAGCTACAAGAAAGCAGGAAGGCAGACCCCAGCTACAGTAGTAAGTAGGTCCCCATGCAGTCTATCAGCCAGCACGGTGTCACATTTGCAGCTGCTTTCCTGTGGGAGCTATCTTCAATACCACACTTTTTCTGTTCAGCTCCCATTGAATAAAATACATTTTGTCTGTTAAGTTATGCCACTGAGTATGGGAGCTACAAGAAAGCAGGAAGGCAGACCCCAGCTACAGTAGTAAGTAGGTCCCCATGCAGTCTATCAGCCAGCACGGTGTCACATTTGCAGCTGCTTTCCTGTGGGAGCTATCTTCAATACCACACTTTTTCCCCTCAGATCCCATTGAAAAAATACATTTTGTCTGTTAAGTTATGCCACTGAGTATGGGAGCTACAAGAAAGCAGGAAGGCAGACCCCAGCTACAGTATTAACTAGGTCCCCATGCAGTCTATCAGCCAGCACGGTGTCACATTTGCAGCTCCTTTCCTGTGGGAGTTATCTTCAATACAACAGTTTTTCTGTTCAGCTCTCATTGAAAAAATACATGTGTCTGTGAAGTTATGCCACTGAGTATGGGAGCTACAAGAAAGCAGGAAGGCAGACCGCAGCTACAGTAGTAAGTAGGTCCCCATGCAGTCTATCAGCCAGCACGGTGTCACATTTGCAGCTGCTTTCCTGTGGGAGCTATCTTTAATACCACAGTTTTTCTGTTCTGCTCCCATTGAAAAAATACATGTGTCTGTTAAGTTATGCCACTGAGTATGGGAGCTACAAGAAAGCAGGAAGGGAGACCCCAGCTACAGTAGTAAGTAGGTCCCCATGCAGTCTATCAGCCAGCACGGTGTCACATTTGCAGCTGCTTTCCTGTGGGAGCTATCTTCAATACCACACCTTGTTCTCCTCAGCTCCCATTGAAAAAAATACATTTTGTCTGTTAAGTTATGCCACTGAGTATGGGAGCTACAAGAAAGCAGGAAGGCAGACCGCAGCTACAGTAGTAAGTAGGTCTCCATGCAGTCTATCAACCAGCACAGTGTCACATTTGCAGCTACTTTCCTGTGGGAACTATCTTCAATATCACACTTTTTCCCCTCAGCTCCCATTGAAAAAATACATTTTGTCTGTTAAGTTATGCCACTGAGTATGGGAGCTACAAGAAAGCAGGAAGGCAGACCCCAGCTACAGTATTAACTAGGTCCCCATGCAGTCTATCAGCCAGCACGGTGTCACATTTGCAGCTGCTTTCCTGTGGGAGCTATCTTCAATACCACACTTTTTCTGTTCAGCTCCCATTGAAGAAAATACATTTTGTCTCTTAAGTTATACCGTTGAGTATCCGAGCTAAAAGAAAGCAGGAAGGCAGACCCCAGCTACAGTAGTAAGTAGGTCCCCATGCAGTCTATCAGCCAGCACGGTGTTACTTTTGCAGCTCCTTTCCTGTGGGAGCTATCGTCAATACCACACTTTTTCCCCTCAGCTCCCATTGAAAAAATACATTTTGTCTGTTAAGTTATGCCACTGAGTATGGGAGCTACAAGAAAGCAGGAAGGCAGACCCCAGCTACAGTAGTAAGTAGGTCCCCATGCAGTCTATCAGCCAGCACGGTGTCACATTTGCAGCTGCTTTCCTGTGGGAGTTATCTTCAATACCACACTTTTTCTGCTCAGCTCCCATTGAAAAAATACATATGTCTGTTAAGGTATACCACTGAGTATGGGAGCTACAAGAAAGCAGGAAGGCAGACCCCAGCTACAGTAGTAAGTAGGTCCCCATGCAGTCTATCAGCCAGCACGGTGTCACATTTGCAGCTGCTTTCCTGTGGGAGCTATCTTCAATACCACACTTTTTCTGTTCAGCTTCCTTTGAAAAAATACATGTGTCTGTTAAGGTATACCACTGAATATGGGAGCTACAAGAAAGCAGGAAGGCAGACCCCAGCTACAGTAGTAAGTAGGTCCCCATGCAGTCTATCAGCCAGCACGGTGTCACATTTGCAGCTCCTTTCCTGTGGGAGCTATCTTCAATACCACACTTTTTCTGTTCAGCTCCCATTGAATAAAATACATGTGTCTGTTAAGGTATACCGCTGAGTATGGGAGCTACAAGAAAGCAGGAAGGCAGACCCCAGCTACAGTAGTAAGTAGGTCCCCATGCAGTCTATCAGCCAGCACGGTGTCACATTTGCAGCTGCTTTCCTGTGGGAGCTATCTTCAATACCACACTTTTTCTGTTCAGCTTCCTTTGAAAAAATACATGTGTCTGTTAAGGTATACCACTGAATATGGGAGCTACAAGAAAGCAGGAAGGCAGACCCCAGCTACAGTAGTAAGTAGGTCTCCATGCAGTCTATCAGCCAGCACGGTGTCACATTTGCAGCTCCTTTCCTGTGGGAGCTATCTTCAATACCACACTTTTTCCCCTCAGCTCCCATTGAAAAAATACATATGTCTGTTAAGGTATACCACTGAGTATGGGAGCTACAAGAAAGCAGGAAGGCAGACCCCAGCTACAGTAGTAAGTAGGTCCCCATGCAGTCTATCAGCCAGCACGGTGTCACATTTGCAGCTGCTTTCCTGTGGGAGCTATCTTCAATACCACACTTTTTCTCCTCAGCTTCCTTTGAAAAAATACATTTTGTCTGTTAAGGTATACCTCTGAGTATGGGAGCTACAAGAAAGCAGGAAGGCAGACCCCAGCTACAGTAGTAAGTAGGTCTCCATGCAGTCTATCAGCCAGCACGGTGTCACATTTGCAGCTGCTTTCCTGTGGGAGCTATCTTCAATACCACACTTTTTCTGTTCAGCTCCCATTGAATAAAATACATTTTGTCTGTTAAGTTATGCCACTGAGTATGGGAGCTACAAGAAAGCAAGAAGGCAGACCCCAGCTACAGTAGTAAGTAGGTCCCCATGCAGTCTATCAGCCAGCACGGTGTCACATTTGCAGCTGCTTTCCTGTGGGAGCTATCTTCAATACCACACTTTTTCTGTTCAGCTCCCATTGAATAAAATACATGTGTCTGTTAAGGTATACCGCTGAGTATGGGAGCTACAAGAAAGCAGGAAGGCAGACCCCAGCTACAGTAGTAAGTAGGTCCCCATGCAGTCTATCAGCCAGCACGGTGTCACATTTGCAGCTGCTTTTCTGTGGGAGTTATCTTCAATACCACACTTTTTCCCCTCAGCTCCCATTGAAAAAATACATTTTGTCTGTTAAGTTATGCCACTGAGTATGGGAGCTACAAGAAAGCAGGAAGGCAGACCCCAGCTACAGTAGTAAGTAGGTCCCCATGCAGTCTATCAGCCAGCACGGTGTCACATTTGCAGCTGCTTTCCTGTGGGAGCTATCTTCAATACCACACTTTTTCTCCTCAGCTCCCTTTCAAAAAAATACATTTTGTCTGTTAAGTTATGCCACTGAGTATGGGAGCTACAAGAAAGCAGGAAGGCAGACCCCAGCTACAGTAGTAAGTAGGTCCCCATGCAGTCTATCAGCCAGCACGGTGTCACATTTGCAGCTGCTTTCCTGTGAGAGCTATCTTCAATACCACACTTGTTCTCCTCAGCTCCCATTGAAAAAAATAGATTTTGTCTCTTAAGTTATACCGCTGAGTATCGGAGCTACAAGAAAGCAGGAAGGCAGACCCCAGCTACAGTAGTAAGTAGGTCCCCATGCAGTTTATCAGCCAGCACGGTGTCACATTTGCAGCTGCTTTCCTGTGGGAGCTATCTTCAATACCACACTTTTTCTCCTCAGCTCCCATTGAATAAAATACATTTTGTCTGTTAAGGTATACCACTGAATATGGGAGCTACAAGAAAGCAGGAAGGCAGACCCCAGCTACAGTAGTAAGTAGGTCCCCATGCAGTCTATCAGCCAGCACGGTGTTACATTTGCAGCTCCTTTCCTGTGGGAGCTATCTTAAATACCACACTTTTTCCCCTCAGCTCCCATTGAAAAAACACATTTTGTCTGTTAAGTTATGCCACTGAGTATGGGAGCTACAAGAAAGCAGGAAGGCAGACCCCAGCTACAGTAGTAAGTAGGTCTCCATGCAGTCTATCAGCCAGCACGGTGTCACATTTGCAGTTGCTTTCCTGTGGGAGTTATCTTCAATACCACACTTTTTCTGCTCAGCTCCCTTTGAAAAAATACATATGTCTGTTAAGGTATACCACTGAGTATGGGAGCTACAAGAAAGCAGGAAGGCAGACCCCAGCTACAGTATTAACTAGGTCCCCATGCAGTCTATCAGCCAGCACGGTGTCACATTTGCAGCTGCTTTCCTGTGGGAGCTATCTTCAATACCACACTTTTTCTGTCCAGCTTCCTTTGAAAAAATACATGTGTCTGTTAAGGTATACCGCTGAGTATGGGAGCTACAAGAAAGCAGGAAGGCAGACCCCAGCTACACTAGTAAGTAGGTCCCCATGCAGTCTATCAGCCAGCACGGTGTCACATTTGCAGCTGCTTTCCTGTGGGAGCTATCTTCAATACCACACTTTTTCTGTTCAGCTTCCTTTGAAAAAATACATGTGTCTGTTAAGGTATACCACTGAATATGGGAGCTACAAGAAAGCAGGAAGGCAGACCCCAGCTACAGTAGTAAGTAGGTCCCCAAGCAGTCTATCAGCCAGCACGGTGTCACATTTGCAGCTCCTTTCCTGTGGGAGCTATCTTCAATACCACACTTTTTCCCCTCAGCTCCCATTGAAAAAATACATATGTCTGTTAAGGTATACCACTGAGTATGGGAGCTACAAGAAAGCAGGAAGGCAGACCCCAGCTACAGTAGTAAGTAGGTCCCCATGCAGTCTATCAGCCAGCACGGTGTCACATTTGCAGCTGCTTTCCTGTGGGAGCTATCTTCAATACCACACTTTTTCTCCTCAGCTTCCTTTGAAAAAATACATTTTGTCTGTTAAGGTATACCTCTGAGTATGGGAGCTACAAGAAAGCAGGAAGGCAGACCCCAGCTACAGTATTAACTAGGTCCCCATGCAGTCTATCAGCCAGCACGGTGTCACATTTGCAGCTCCTTTCCTGTGGGAGTTATCTTCAATACAACAGTTTTTCTGTTCAGCTCTCATTGAAAAAATACATGTGTCTGTGAAGTTATGCCACTGAGTATGGGAGCTACAAGAAAGCAGGAAGGCAGACCGCAGCTACAGTAGTAAGTAGGTCCCCATGCAGTCTATCAGCCAGCACGGTGTCACATTTGCAGCTGCTTTCCTGTGGGAGCTATCTTCAATACCACAGTTTTTCTGTTCTGCTCCCATTGAAAAAATACATGTGTCTGTTAAGTTATGCCACTGAGTATGGGAGCTACAAGAAAGCAGGAAGGCAGACCCCAGCTACAGTAGTAAGTAGGTCCCCATGCAGTCTATCAGCCAGCACGGTGTCACATTTGCAGCTGCTTTCCTGTGGGAGCTATCTTCAATACCACACTTTTTCTGTTCAGCTCCCATTGAAAAAAATACATTTTGTCTGTTAAGTTATGCCACTGAGTATGGGAGCTACAAGAAAGCAGGAAGGCAGACCGCAGCTACAGTAGTAAGTAGGTCTCCATGCAGTCTATCAACCAGCACAGTGTCACATTTGCAGCTACTTTCCTGTGGGAACTATCTTCAATATCACACTTTTTCCCCTCAGCTCCCATTGAAAAAATACATTTTGTCTGTTAAGTTATGCCACTGAGTATGGGAGCTACAAGAAAGCAGGAAGGCAGACCCCAGCTACAGTATTAACTAGGTCCCCATGCAGTCTATCAGCCAGCACGGTGTCACATTTGCAGCTGCTTTCCTGTGGGAGCTATCTTCAATACCACACTTTTTCTGTTCAGCTCCCATTGAAGAAAATACATTTTGTCTCTTAAGTTATACCGTTGAGTATCGGAGCTAAAAGAAAGCAGGAAGGCAGACCCCAGCTACAGTAGTAAGTAGGTCCCCATGCAGTCTATCAGCCAGCACGGTGTTACTTTTGCAGCTCCTTTCCTGTGGGAGCTATCGTCAATACCACACTTTTTCCCCTCAGCTCCCATTGAAAAAATACATTTTGTCTGTTAAGTTATGCCACTGAGTATGGGAGCTACAAGAAAGCAGGAAGGCAGACCCCAGCTACAGTAGTAAGTAGGTCCCCATGCAGTCTATCAGCCAGCACGGTGTCACATTTGCAGCTGCTTTCCTGTGGGAGTTATCTTCAATACCACACTTTTTCTGCTCAGCTCCCATTGAAAAAATACATATGTCTGTTAAGGTATACCACTGAGTATGGGAGCTACAAGAAAGCAGGAAGGCAGACCCCAGCTACAGTAGTAAGTAGGTCCCCATGCAGTCTATCAGCCAGCACGGTGTCACATTTGCAGCTGCTTTCCTGTGGGAGCTATCTTCAATACCACACTTTTTCTGTTCAGCTTCCTTTGAAAAAATACATGTGTCTGTTAAGGTATACCACTGAATATGGGAGCTACAAGAAAGCAGGAAGGCAGACCCCAGCTACAGTAGTAAGTAGGTCCCCATGCAGTCTATCAGCCAGCACGGTGTCACATTTGCAGCTCCTTTCCTGTGGGAGCTATCTTCAATACCACACTTTTTCCCCTCAGCTCCCATTGAAAAAATACATATGTCTGTTAAGGTATACCACTGAGTATGGGAGCTACAAGAAAGCAGGAAGGCAGACCCCAGCTACAGTAGTAAGTAGGTCCCCATGCAGTCTATCAGCCAGCACGGTGTCACATTTGCAGCTGCTTTCCTGTGGGAGCTATCTTCAATACCACACTTTTTCTGTTCAGCTTCCTTTGAAAAAATACATGTGTCTGTTAAGGTATACCTCTGAGTATGGGAGCTACAAGAAAGCAGGAAGGCAGACCCCAGCTACAGTAGTAAGTAGGTCTCCATGCAGTCTATCAGCCAGCACGGTGTCACATTTGCAGCTGCTTTCCTGTGGGAGCTATCTTCAATACCACACTTTTTCTGTTCAGCTCCCATTGAATAAAATACATTTTGTCTGTTAAGTTATGCCACTGAGTATGGGAGCTACAAGAAAGCAAGAAGGCAGACCCCAGCTACAGTAGTAAGTAGGTCCCCATGCAGTCTATCAGCCAGCACGGTGTCACATTTGCAGCTGCTTTCCTGTGGGAGCTATCTTCAATACCACACTTTTTCTGTTCAGCTCCCATTGAATAAAATACATGTGTCTGTTAAGGTATACCGCTGAGTATGGGAGCTACAAGAAAGCAGGAAGGCAGACCCCAGCTACAGTATTAACTAGGTCCCCATGCAGTCTATCAGCCAGCACGGTGTCACATTTGCAGCTGCTTTTCTGTGGGAGTTATCTTCAATACCACACTTTTTCCCCTCAGCTCCCATTGAAAAAATACATTTTGTCTGTTAAGTTATGCCACTGAGTATGGGAGCTACAAGAAAGCAGGAAGGCAGACCCCAGCTACAGTAGTAAGTAGGTCCCCATGCAGTCTATCAGCCAGCACGGTGTCACATTTGCAGCTGCTTTCCTGTGGGAGCTATCTTCAATACCACACTTTTTCTCCTCAGCTCCCTTTCAAAAAAATACATTTTGTCTGTTAAGTTATGCCACTGAGTATGGGAGCTACAAGAAAGCAGGAAGGCAGACCCCAGCTACAGTAGTAAGTAGGTCCCCATGCAGTCTATCAGCCAGCACGGTGTCACATTTGCAGCTGCTTTCCTGTGAGAGCTATCTTCAATACCACACTTGTTCTCCTCAGCTCCCATTGAAAAAAATAGATTTTGTCTCTTAAGTTATACCGCTGAGTATCGGAGCTACAAGAAAGCAGGAAGGCAGACCCCAGCTACAGTAGTAAGTAGGTCCCCATGCAGTTTATCAGCCAGCACGGTGTCACATTTGCAGCTGCTTTCCTGTGGGAGCTATCTTCAATACCACACTTTTTCTCCTCAGCTCCCATTGAATAAAATACATTTTGTCTGTTAAGGTATACCACTGAATATGGGAGCTACAAGAAAGCAGGAAGGCAGACCCCAGCTACAGTAGTAAGTAGGTCCCCATGCAGTCTATCAGCCAGCACGGTGTTACATTTGCAGCTCCTTTCCTGTGGGAGCTATCTTAAATACCACACTTTTTCCCCTCAGCTCCCATTGAAAAAACACATTTTGTCTGTTAAGTTATGCCACTGAGTATGGGAGCTACAAGAAAGCAGGAAGGCAGACCCCAGCAACAGTAGTAAGTAGGTCTCCATGCAGTCTATCAGCCAGCACGGTGTCACATTTGCAGTTGCTTTCCTGTGGGAGTTATCTTCAATACCACACTTTTTCTGCTCAGCTCCCTTTGAAAAAATACATATGTCTGTTAAGGTATACCACTGAGTATGGGAGCTACAAGAAAGCAGGAAGGCAGACCCCAGCTACAGTATTAACTAGGTCCCCATGCAGTCTATCAGCCAGCACGGTGTCACATTTGCAGCTGCTTTCCTGTGGGAGCTATCTTCAATACCACACTTTTTCTGTCCAGCTTCCTTTGAAAAAATACATGTGTCTGTTAAGGTATACCGCTGAGTATGGGAGCTACAAGAAAGCAGGAAGGCAGACCCCAGCTACAGTAGTAAGTAGGTCCCCATGCAGTCTATCAGCCAGCACGGTGTCACATTTGCAGCTGCTTTCCTGTGGGAGCTATCTTCAATACCACACTTTTTCTGTTCAGCTCCCATTGAATAAAATACATTTTGTCTGTTAAGGTATACCACTGAATATGGGAGCTACAAGAAAGCAGGAAGTCAGACCCCAGGTACAGTAGTAAGTAGGTCCCCATGCAGTCTATCAGCCAGCACGGTGTCACATTTGCAGCTGCTTTCCTGTGGGAGCTATCTTCAATACCACACTTTTTCTGCTCAGCTCCCATTGAAAAAATACATATGTCTGTTAAGGTATACCACTGAGTATGGGAGCTACAAGAAAGCAGGAAGGCAGACCCCAGCTACAGTAGTAAGTAGGTCCCCATGCAGTCTATCAGCCAGCACGGTGTCACATTTGCAGCTGCTTTCCTGTGGGAGCTATCTTCAATACCACACTTTTTCTGTTCAGCTTCCTTTGAAAAAATACATGTGTCTGTAAAGGTATATCACTGAATATGGGAGCTACAAGAAAGCAGGAAGGCAGACCCCAGCTACAGTAGTAAGTAGGTCCCCATGCAGTCTATCAGCCAGCACGGTGTCACATTTGCAGCTCCTTTCCTGTGGGAGCTATCTTCATTACCACACTTTTTCCCCTCAGCTCCCATTGAAAAAATACATATGTCTGTTAAGTTATGCCACTGAGTATGGGAGCTACAAGAAAGCAGGAAGGCAGACCCCAGCTACAGTATTAACTAGGTCCCCATGCAGTCTATCAGCCAGCACGGTGTCACATTTGCAGCTGCTTTCCTGTTGGAGTTATCTTCAATACCACACTTTTTTTGTTCAGCTCCCAATGTAAAAATACATGTGTCTGTGAAGTTATGCCACTGAGTATGGGAGCTACAAGAAAGCAGGAAGGCAGACCCCAGCTACAGTAGTAAGTAGGTCCCCATGCAGTCTATCAGCCAGCACGGTGTCACATTTGCAGCTGCTTTCCTGTGGGAGCTATCTTCAATACCACACTTTTTCTGTTCAGCTCCCATTGAATAAAATACATTTTGTCTGTTAAGTTATGCCACTGAGTATGGGAGCTACAAGAAAGCAGGAAGGCAGACCCCAGCTACAGTAGTAAGTAGGTCCCCATGCAGTCTATCAGCCAGCACGGTGTCACATTTGCAGTTGCTTTCTGTGGGAGCTATCTTCAATACCACACTTTTTCCCCTCAGCTCCCATTAAATAAAATACATTTTGTCTGTTAAGGTATACCACTGAGTATGGGAGCTACAAGAAAGCAGGAAGGCAGACAGCAGCTATAGTAGTAAGTAGGTCCCCATGCAGTCTATCAGCCAGCACGGTGTCACATTTGCAGCTCCTTTCCTGTGGGAGTTATCTTCAATACAACAGTTTTTCTGTTCAGCTCTCATTGAAAAAATACATGTGTCTGTGAAGTTATGCCACTGAGTATGGGAGCTACAAGAAAGCAGGAAGGCAGACCGCAGCTACAGTAGTAAGTAGGTCTCCATGCAGTCTATCAGCCAGCACGGTGTCACATTTGCAGCTGCTTTCCTGTGGGAGCTATCTTCAATACCACACTTTTTCTGTTCAGCTCCCATTGAATAAAATACATTTTGTCTGTTAAGTTATGCCACTGAGTATGGGAGCTACAAGAAAGCAAGAAGGCAGACCCCAGCTACAGTAGTAAGTAGGTCCCCATGCAGTCTATCAGCCAGCACGGTGTCACATTTGCAGCTGCTTTCCTGTGGGAGCTATCTTCAATACCACACTTTTTCTGTTCAGCTCCCATTGAATAAAATACATGTGTCTGTTAAGGTATACCGCTGAGTATGGGAGCTACAAGAAAGCAGGAAGGCAGACCCCAGCTACAGTAGTAAGTAGGTCCCCATGCAGTCTATCAGCCAGCACGGTGTCACATTTGCAGCTCCTTTCCTGTGGGAGCTATCTTAAATACCACACTTTTTCCCCTCAGCTCCCATTGAAAAAACACATTTTGTCTGTTAAGTTATGCCACTGAGTATGGGAGCTACAAGAAAGCAGGAAGGCAGACCCCAGCAACAGTAGTAAGTAGGTCTCCATGCAGTCTATCAGCCAGCACGGTGTCACATTTGCAGTTGCTTTCCTGTGGGAGTTATCTTCAATACCACACTTTTTCTGCTCAGCTCCCTTTGAAAAAATACATATGTCTGTTAAGGTATACCACTGAGTATGGGAGCTACAAGAAAGCAGGAAGGCAGACCCCAGCTACAGTATTAACTAGGTCCCCATGCAGTCTATCAGCCAGCACGGTGTCACATTTGCAGCTGCTTTCCTGTGGGAGCTATCTTCAATACCACACTTTTTCTGTCCAGCTTCCTTTGAAAAAATACATGTGTCTGTTAAGGTATACCGCTGAGTATGGGAGCTACAAGAAAGCAGGAAGGCAGACCCCAGCTACAGTAGTAAGTAGGTCCCCATGCAGTCTATCAGCCAGCACGGTGTCACATTTGCAGCTGCTTTCCTGTGGGAGCTATCTTCAATACCACACTTTTTCTCCTCAGCTCCCATTGAATAAAATACATTTTGTCTGTTAAGGTATACCACTGAATATGGGAGCTACAAGAAAGCAGGAAGGCAGACCCCAGCTACAGTAGTAAGTAGGTCCCCATGCAGTCTATCAGCCAGCACGGTGTCACATTTGCAGCTGCTTTCCTGTGGGAGCTATCTTCAATACCACACTTTTTCTGTTCAGCTCCCATTGAATAAAATACATTTTGTCTGTTAAGGTATACCACTGAATATGGGAGCTACAAGAAAGCAGGAAGTCAGACCCCAGCTACAGTAGTAAGTAGGTCCCCATGCAGTCTATCAGCCAGCACGGTGTCACATTTGCAGCTGCTTTCCTGTGGGAGCTATCTTCAATACCACACTTTTTCTGCTCAGCTCCCATTGAAAAAATACATATGTCTGTTAAGGTATACCACTGAGTATGGGAGCTACAAGAAAGCAGGAAGGCAGACCCCAGCTACAGTAGTAAGTAGGTCCCCATGCAGTCTATCAGCCAGCACGGTGTCACATTTGCAGCTGCTTTCCTGTGGGAGCTATCTTCAATACCACACTTTTTCTGTTCAGCTTCCTTTGAAAAAATACATGTGTCTGTAAAGGTATATCACTGAATATGGGAGCTACAAGAAAGCAGGAAGGCAGACCCCAGCTACAGTAGTAAGTAGGTCCCCATGCAGTCTATCAGCCAGCACGGTGTCACATTTGCAGCTCCTTTCCTGTGGGAGCTATCTTCATTACCACACTTTTTCCCCTCAGCTCCCATTGAAAAAATACATATGTCTGTTAAGTTATGCCACTGAGTATGGGAGCTACAAGAAAGCAGGAAGGCAGACCCCAGCTACAGTATTAACTAGGTCCCCATGCAGTCTATCAGCCAGCACGGTGTCACATTTGCAGCTGCTTTCCTGTTGGAGTTATCTTCAATACCACACTTTTTTTGTTCAGCTCCCAATGTAAAAATACATGTGTCTGTGAAGTTATGCCACTGAGTATGGGAGCTACAAGAAAGCAGGAAGGCAGACCCCAGCTACAGTAGTAAGTAGGTCCCCATGCAGTCTATCAGCCAGCACGGTGTCACATTTGCAGCTGCTTTCCTGTGGGAGCTATCTTCAATACCACACTTTTTCTGTTCAGCTCCCATTGAATAAAATACATTTTGTCTGTTAAGTTATGCCACTGAGTATGGGAGCTACAAGAAAGCAGGAAGGCAGACCCCAGCTACAGTAGTAAGTAGGTCCCCATGCAGTCTATCAGCCAGCACGGTGTCACATTTGCAGTTGCTTTCTGTGGGAGCTATCTTCAATACCACACTTTTTCCCCTCAGCTCCCATTGAAAAAATACATTTTGTCTGTTAAGTTATACCACTGAGTATGGGAGCTACAAGAAAGCAGGAAGGCAGACAGCAGCTATAGTAGTAAGTAGGTCCCCATGCAGTCTATCAGCCAGCACGGTGTCACATTTGCAGCTCCTTTCCTGTGGGAGTTATCTTCAATACAACAGTTTTTCTGTTCAGCTCTCATTGAAAAAATACATGTGTCTGTGAAGTTATGCCACTGAGTATGGGAGCTACAAGAAAGCAGGAAGGCAGACCGCAGCTACAGTAGTAAGTAGGTCCCCATGCAGTCTATCAGCCAGCACGGTGTCACATTTGCAGCTGCTTTCCTGTGGGAGCTATCTTCAATACCACAGTTTTTCTGTTCTGCTCCCATTGAAAAAATACATGTGTCTGTTAAGTTATGCCACTGAGTATGGGAGCTACAAGAAAGCAGGAAGGCAGACCCCAGCTACAGTAGTAAGTAGGTCCCCATGCAGTCTATCAGCCAGCACGGTGTCACATTTGCAGCTGCTTTCCTGTGGGAGCTATCTTCAATACCACACCTTGTTCTCCTCAGCTCCCATTGAAAAAAATACATTTTGTCTGTTAAGTTATGCCATTGAGTATGGGAGCTACAAGAAAGCAGGAAGGCAGACCGCAGCTACAGTAGTAAGTAGGTCTCCATGCAGTCTATCAACCAGCACAGTGTCACATTTGCAGCTACTTTCCTGTGGGAACTATCTTCAATATCACACTTTTTCCCCTCAGCTCCCATTGAAAAAATACATTTTGTCTCTTAAGTTATGCCACTGAGTATGGGAGCTACAAGAAAGCAGGAAGGCAGACCCCAGCTACAGTATTAACTAGGTCCCCATGCAGTCTATCAGCCAGCACGGTGTCACATTTGCAGCTGCTTTCCTGTGGGAGCTATCTTCAATACCACACTTTTTCTGTTCAGCTCCCATTGAAGAAAATACATTTTGTCTCTTAAGTTATACCGTTGAGTATCGGAGCTAAAAGAAAGCAGGAAGGCAGACCCCAGCTACAGTAGTAAGTAGGTCCCCATGCAGTCTATCAGCCAGCACGGTGTTACTTTTGCAGCTCCTTTCCTGTGGGAGCTATCGTCAATACCACACTTTTTCCTCTCAGCTCCCATTGAAAAAATACATTTTGTCTGTTAAGTTATGCCACTGAGTATGGGAGCTACAAGAAAGCAGGAAGGCAGACCCCAGCTACAGTAGTAAGTAGGTCCCCATGCAGTCTATCAGCCAGCACGGTGTCACATTTGCAGCTCCTTTCCTGTGGGAGCTATCTTCAATACCACACTTTTTCCCCTCAGCTCCCATTGAAAAAATACATATGTCTGTTAAGGTATACCACTGAGTATGGGAGCTACAAGAAAGCAGGAAGGCAGACCCCAGCTACAGTAGTAAGTAGGTCCCCATGCAGTCTATCAGCCAGCACGGTGTCACATTTGCAGCTGCTTTCCTGTGGGAGCTATCTTCAATACCACACTTTTTCTGTTCAGCTTCCTTTGAAAAAATACATGTGTCTGTTAAGGTACACCTCTGAGTATGGGAGCTACAAGAAAGCAGGAAGGCAGACCCCAGCTACAGTAGTAAGTAGGTCTCCATGCAGTCTATCAGCCAGCACGGTGTCACATTTGCAGCTGCTTTCCTGTGGGAGCTATCTTCAATACCACACTTTTTCTGTTCAGCTCCCATTAAATAAAATACATTTTGTCTGTTAAGTTATGCCACTGAGTATGGGAGCTACAAGAAAGCAAGAAGGCAGACCCCAGCTACAGTAGTAAGTAGGTCCCCATGCAGTCTATCAGCCAGCACGGTGTCACATTTGCAGCTGCTTTCCTGTGGGAGCTATCTTCAATACCACACTTTTTCTGTTCAGCTCCCATTGAATAAAATACATGTGTCTGTTAAGGTATACCGCTGAGTATGGGAGCTACAAGAAAGCAGGAAGGCAGACCCCAGCTACAGTAGTAAGTAGGTCCCCATGCAGTCTATCAGCCAGCACGGTGTCACATTTGCAGCTGCTTTTCTGTGGGAGTTATCTTCAATACCACACTTTTTCCCCTCAGCTCCCATTGAAAAAATACATTTTGTCTGTTAAGTTATGCCACTGAGTATGGGAGCTACAAGAAAGCAGGAAGGCAGACCCCAGCTACAGTAGTAAGTAGGTCCCCATGCAGTCTATCAGCCAGCACGGTGTCACATTTGCAGCTGCTTTCCTGTGGGAGCTATCTTCAATACCACACTTTTTCTCCTCAGCTCCCTTTCAAAAAAATACATTTTGTCTGTTAAGTTATGCCACTGAGTATGGGAGCTACAAGAAAGCAGGAAGGCAGACCCCAGCTACAGTAGTAAGTAGGTCCCCATGCAGTCTATCAGCCAGCACGGTGTCACATTTGCAGCTGCTTTCCTGTGAGAGCTATCTTCAATACCACACTTGTTCTCCTCAGCTCCCATTGAAAAAAATAGATTTTGTCTCTTAAGTTATACCGCTGAGTATCGGAGCTACAAGAAAGCAGGAAGGCAGACCCCAGCTACAGTAGTAAGTAGGTCCCCATGCAGTCTATCAGCCAGCACGGTGTCACATTTGCAGCTGCTTTCCTGTGGGAGCTATCTTCAATACCACACTTTTTCTCCTCAGCTCCCATTGAATAAAATACATTTTGTCTGTTAAGGTATACCACTGAATATGGGAGCTACAAGAAAGCAGGAAGGCAGACCCCAGCTACAGTAGTAAGTAGGTCCCCATGCAGTCTATCAGCCAGCACGGTGTTACATTTGCAGCTCCTTTCCTGTGGGAGCTATCTTAAATACCACACTTTTTCCCCTCAGCTCCCATTGAAAAAATACATTTTGTCTGTTAAGTTATGCCACTGAGTATGGGAGCTACAAGAAAGCAGGAAGGCAGACCCCAGCTACAGTAGTAAGTAGGTCTCCATGCAGTCTATCAGCCAGCACGGTGTCACATTTGCAGCTGCTTTCCTGTGGGAGTTATCTTCAATACCACACTTTTTCTGCTCAGCTCCCTTTGAAAAAATACATATGTCTGTTAAGGTATACCACTGAGTATGGGAGCTACAAGAAAGCAGGAAGGCAGACCCCAGCTACAGTAGTAAGTATGTCCCCATGCAGTCTATCAGCCAGCACGGTGTCACATTTGCAGCTGCTTTCCTGTGGGAGCTATCTTCAATACCACACTTTTTCTGTCCAGCTTCCTTTGAAAAAATACATGTGTCTGTTAAGGTATACCGCTGAGTATGGGAGCTACAAGAAAGCAGGAAGGCAGACCCCAGCTACAGTAGTAAGTAGGTCCCCATGCAGTCTATCAGCCAGCACGGTGTCACATTTGCAGCTGCTTTCTTGTGGGAGCTATCTTCAATACCACACTTTTTCTCCTCAGCTCCCATTGAATAAAATAAATTTTGTCTGTTAAGGTATACCACTGAATATGGGAGCTACAAGAAAGCAGGAAGGCAGACCCCAGCTACAGTAGTAAGTAGGTCCCCATGCAGTCTATCAGCCAGCACGGTGTCACATTTGCAGCTGCTTTCCTGTGGGAGCTATCTTCAATACCACACTTTTTCTCCTCAGATCCCATTGAATAAAATACATTTTGTCTGTTAAGGTATACCACTGAATATGGGAGCTACAAGAAAGCAGGAAGTCAGACCCCAGGTACAGTAGTAAGTAGGTCCCCATGCAGTCTATCAGCCAGCACGGTGTCACATTTGCAGCTGCTTTCCTGTGGGAGCTATCTTCAATACCACACTTTTTCTGCTCAGCTCCCATTGAAAAAATACATATGTCTGTTAAGGTATACCACTGAGTATGGGAGCTACAAGAAAGCAGGAAGGCAGACCCCAGCTACAGTAGTAAGTAGGTCCCCATGCAGTCTATCAGCCAGCACGGTGTCACATTTGCAGCTGCTTTCCTGTGGGAGCTATCTTCAATACCACACTTTTTCTGTTCAGCTTCCTTTGAAAAAATACATGTGTCTGTAAAGGTATACCACTGAATATGGGAGCTACAAGAAAGCAGGAAGGCAGACCCCAGCTACAGTAGTAAGTAGGTCCCCATGCAGTCTATCAGCCAGCACGGTGTCACATTTGCAGCTGCTTTCCTGTGGGAGCTATCTTCAATACCACACTTTTTCCCCTCAGCTCCCATTGAAAAAATACATATGTCTGTTAAGGTATACCACTGAGTATGGGAGCCACAAGAAAGCAGGAAGGCAGACCCCAGCTACAGTAGTAAGTAGGTCCCCATGCAGTCTATCAGCCAGCACGGTGTCACATTTGCAGCTGCTTTCCTGTGGGAGCTATCTTCAATACCACACTTTTTCTCCTCAGCTTCCTTTGAAAAAATACATGTGTCTGTTAAGGTATACCTCTGAGTATGGGAGCTACAAGAAAGCAGGAAGGCAGACCCCAGCTACAGTAGTAAGTAGGTCTCCATGCAGTCTATCAGCCAGCACGGTGTCACATTTGCAGCTGCTTTCCTGTGGGAGCTATCTTCAATACCACACTTTTTCTGTTCAGCTCCCATTGAATAAAATACATGTGTCTGTTAAGGTATACCGCTGAGTATGGGAGCTACAAGAAAGCAGGAAGGCAGACCCCAGCTACAGTAGTAAGTAGGTCCCCATGCAGTCTATCAGCCAGCACGGTGTCACATTTGCAGCTGCTTTCATGTGGGAGCTATCTTCAATACCACACTTTTTCTGTTCAGCTCCCATTGAAAAAATACATGTGTCTGTTAAGGTATACCGCTGAGAATGGGAGCTACAAGAAAGCAGGAAGGCAGACCCCAGCTACAGTAGTAAGTAGGTCCCCATGCAGTCTATCAGCCAGCACGATGTCACATTTGCAGCTGCTTTCCTGTGGGAGCTATCTTCAATACCACACTTTTTCTCTTCAGCTCCCATTGAATAAAATACATTTTGTCTGTTAAGTTATGCCACTGAGTATGGGAGCTACAAGAAAGCAGGAAGGCAGACCCCAGCTACAGTAGTAAGTAGGTCCCCATGCAGTCTATCAGCCAGCACGGTGTCACATTTGCAGCTGCTTTCCTGTGGGAGCTATCTTCAATACCACACTTTTTCCCCTCAGCTCCCATTGAATAAAAATACATTTTGTCTGTTAAGTTATACCACTGAGTATGGGAGCTACAAGAAAGCAGGAAGGCAGACCCCAGCTACAGTAGTAAGTAGGTCCCCATGCAGTCTATCAGCCAGCACGGTGTTACATTTGCAGCTCCTTTCCTGTGGGAGTTATCTTCAATACCACAGTTTTTCTGTTCAGCTCTCATTGAAAAAATACATGTGTCTGTGAAGTTATGCCACTGAGTATGGGAGGTACAAGAAAGCAGGAAGGCAGACCCCAGCTACAGTATTAACTAGGTCCCCATGCAGTCTATCAGCCAGCACGGTGTCACATTTGCAGCTGCTTTCCTGTGGGAGCTATCTTCAATACCACACTTTTTCTGTTCAGCTTCCTTTGAAAAAATACATGTGTCTGTAAAGGTATACCACTGAATATGGGAGCTACAAGAAAGCAGGAAGGCAGACCCCAGCTACAGTAGTAAGTAGGTCCCCATGCAGTCTATCAGCCAGCACGGTGTCACATTTGCAGCTCCTTTCCTGTGGGAGCTATCTTCAATACCACACTTTTTCCCCTCAGCTCCCATTGAAAAAATACATATGTCTGTTAAGGTATACCACTGAGTATGGGAGCTACAAGAAAGCAGGAAGGCAGACCCCAGCTACAGTAGTAAGTAGGTCCCCATGCAGTCTATCAGCCAGCACGGTGTCACATTTGCAGCTGCTTTCCTGTGGGAGCTATCTTCAATACCACACTTTTTCTCCTCAGCTTCCTTTGAAAAAATACATGTGTCTGTTAAGGTATACCTCTGAGTATGGGAGCTACAAGAAAGCAGGAAGGCAGACCCCAGCTACAGTAGTAAGTAGGTCTCCATGCAGTCTATCAGCCAGCACGGTGTCACATTTGCAGCTGCTTTCCTGTGGGAGCTATCTTCAATACCACACTTTTTCTGTTCAGCTCCCATTGAATAAAATACATTTTGTCTGTTAAGTTATGCCACTGAGTATGGGAGCTACAAGAAAGCAAGAAGGCAGACCCCAGCTACAGTAGTAAGTAGGTCCCCATGCAGTCTATCAGCCAGCACGGTGTCACATTTGCAGCTGCTTTCCTGTGGGAGCTATCTTCAATACCACACTTTTTCTGTTCAGCTCCCATTGAATAAAATACATGTGTCTGTTAAGGTATACCGCTGAGTATGGGAGCTACAAGAAAGCAGGAAGGCAGACCCCAGCTACAGTAGTAAGTAGGTCCCCATGCAGTCTATCAGCCAGCACGGTGTCACATTTGCAGCTGCTTTCATGTGGGAGCTATCTTCAATACCACACTTTTTCTGTTCAGCTCCCATTGAAAAAATACATGTGTCTGTTAAGGTATACCGCTGAGAATGGGAGCTACAAGAAAGCAGGAAGGCAGACCCCAGCTACAGTAGTAAGTAGGTCCCCATGCAGTCTATCAGCCAGCACGATGTCACATTTGCAGCTGCTTTCCTGTGGGAGCTATCTTCAATACCACACTTTTTCTGTTCAGCTCCCATTGAATAAAATACATTTTGTCTGTTAAGTTATGCCACTGAGTATGGGAGCTACAAGAAAGCAGGAAGGCAGACCCCAGCTACAGTAGTAAGTAGGTCCCCATGCAGTCTATCAGCCAGCACGGTGTCACATTTGCAGCTGCTTTCCTGTGGGAGCTATCTTCAATACCACACTTTTTCTGTTCAGCTCCCATTGAATAAAATACATTTTGTCTGTTAAGTTATGCCACTGAGTATGGGAGCTACAAGAAAGCAAGAAGGCAGACCCCAGCTACAGTAGTAAGTAGGTCCCCATGCAGTCTATCAGCCAGCACGGTGTCACATTTGCAGCTGCTTTCATGTGGGAGCTATCTTCAATACCACACTTTTTCTGTTCAGCTCCCATTGAAAAAATACATGTGTCTGTTAAGGTATACCGCTGAGAATGGGAGCTACAAGAAAGCAGGAAGGCAGACCCCAGCTACAGTAGTAAGTAGGTCCCCATGCAGTCTATCAGCCAGCACGATGTCACATTTGCAGCTGCTTTCCTGTGGGAGCTATCTTCAATACCACACTTTTTCTCTTCAGCTCCCATTGAATAAAATACATTTTGTCTGTTAAGTTATGCCACTGAGTACGGGAGCTACAAGAAAGCAGGAAGGCAGACCCCAGCTACAGTAGTAAGTAGGTCCCCATGCAGTCTATCAGCCAGCACGGTGTCACATTTGCAGCTGCTTTCCTGTGGGAGCTATCTTCAATACCACACTTTTTCCCCTCAGCTCCCATTGAATAAAAATACATTTTGTCTGTTAAGTTATACCACTGAGTATGGGAGCTACAAGAAAGCAGGAAGGCAGACCCCAGCTACAGTAGTAAGTAGGTCCCCATGCAGTCTATCAGCCAGCACGGTGTTACATTTGCAGCTCCTTTCCTGTGGGAGTTATCTTCAATACCACAGTTTTTCTGTTCAGCTCTCATTGAAAAAATACATGTGTCTGTGAAGTTATGCCACTGAGTATGGGAGGTACAAGAAAGCAGGAAGGCAGACCCCAGCTACAGTATTAACTAGGTCCCCATGCAGTCTATCAGCCAGCACGGTGTCACATTTGCAGCTGCTTTCCTGTGGGAGCTATCTTCAATACCACACTTTTTCTGTTCAGCTTCCTTTGAAAAAATACATGTGTCTGTAAAGGTATACCACTGAATATGGGAGCTACAAGAAAGCAGGAAGGCAGACCCCAGCTACAGTAGTAAGTAGGTCCCCATGCAGTCTATCAGCCAGCACGGTGTCACATTTGCAGCTCCTTTCCTGTGGGAGCTATCTTCAATACCACACTTTTTCCCCTCAGCTCCCATTGAAAAAATACATATGTCTGTTAAGGTATACCACTGAGTATGGGAGCTACAAGAAAGCAGGAAGGCAGACCCCAGCTACAGTAGTAAGTAGGTCCCCATGCAGTCTATCAGCCAGCACGGTGTCACATTTGCAGCTGCTTTCCTGTGGGAGCTATCTTCAATACCACACTTTTTCTCCTCAGCTTCCTTTGAAAAAATACATGTGTCTGTTAAGGTATACCTCTGAGTATGGGAGCTACAAGAAAGCAGGAAGGCAGACCCCAGCTACAGTAGTAAGTAGGTCTCCATGCAGTCTATCAGCCAGCACGGTGTCACATTTGCAGCTGCTTTCCTGTGGGAGCTATCTTCAATACCACACTTTTTCTGTTCAGCTCCCATTGAATAAAATACATTTTGTCTGTTAAGTTATGCCACTGAGTATGGGAGCTACAAGAAAGCAAGAAGGCAGACCCCAGCTACAGTAGTAAGTAGGTCCCCATGCAGTCTATCAGCCAGCACGGTGTCACATTTGCAGCTGCTTTCCTGTGGGAGCTATCTTCAATACCACACTTTTTCTGTTCAGCTCCCATTGAATAAAATACATGTGTCTGTTAAGGTATACCGCTGAGTATGGGAGCTACAAGAAAGCAGGAAGGCAGACCCCAGCTACAGTAGTAAGTAGGTCCCCATGCAGTCTATCAGCCAGCACGGTGTCACATTTGCAGCTGCTTTCATGTGGGAGCTATCTTCAATACCACACTTTTTCTGTTCAGCTCCCATTGAAAAAATACATGTGTCTGTTAAGGTATACCGCTGAGAATGGGAGCTACAAGAAAGCAGGAAGGCAGACCCCAGCTACAGTAGTAAGTAGGTCCCCATGCAGTCTATCAGCCAGCACGATGTCACATTTGCAGCTGCTTTCCTGTGGGAGCTATCTTCAATACCACACTTTTTCTGTTCAGCTCCCATTGAATAAAATACATTTTGTCTGTTAAGTTATGCCACTGAGTATGGGAGCTACAAGAAAGCAGGAAGGCAGACCCCAGCTACAGTAGTAAGTAGGTCCCCATGCAGTCTATCAGCCAGCACGGTGTCACATTTGCAGCTGCTTTCCTGTGGGAGCTATCTTCAATACCACACTTTTTCCCCTCAGCTCCCATTGAATAAAAATACATTTTGTCTGTTAAGTTATACCACTGAGTATGGGAGCTACAAGAAAGCAGGAAGGCAGACCCCAGCTACAGTAGTAAGTAGGTCCCCATGCAGTCTATCAGCCAGCACGGTGTTACATTTGCAGCTCCTTTCCTGTGGGAGTTATCTTCAATACCACAGTTTTTCTGTTCAGCTCTCATTGAAAAAATACATGTGTCTGTGAAGTTATGCCACTGAGTATGGGAGGTACAAGAAAGCAGGAAGGCAGACCCCAGCTACAGTATTAACTAGGTCCCCATGCAGTCTATCAGCCAGCACGGTGTCACATTTGCAGCTGCTTTCCTGTGGGAGCTATCTTCAAAACCACAGTTTTTCTGTTCAGCTCCCATTGAAAAAATACATGTGTCTGTTACGTTATGCCACTGAGTATGGGAGCTACAAGAAAGCAGGAAGGCAGACCCCAGCTACAGTAGTAAGTAGGTCCCCATGCAGTCTATCAGCCAGCACGGTGTCACATTTGCAGCTGCTTTCCTGTGGGAGCTATCTTCAATACCACACTTTTTCTGTTCAGCTCCCATTGAATAAAATACATTTTGTCTGTTAAGTTATGCCACTGAGTATGGGAGCTACAAGAAAGCAGGAAGGCAGACCCCAGCTACAGTAGTAAGTAGGTCCCCATGCAGTCTATCAGCCAGCACGGTGTCACATTTGCAGCTGCTTTCTGTGGGAGTTATCTTCAATACCACAGTTTTTATCCTCAGCTCCCATTGAAAAAATACATATGTCTGTTAAGGTATACCACTGAGTATGGGAGCTACAAGAAAGCAGGAAGGCAGACCCCAGCTACAGTAGTAAGTAGATCCCCATGCAGTCTATCAGCCAGCACGGTGTCACATTTGCAGCTGCTTTCCTGTGGGAGCTATCTTTAATACCACACTTTTTCTGTTCAGCTTCCTTTGAAAAAATACATGTGTCTGTTAAGGTATACCACTGAGTATGGGAGCTACAAGAAAGCAGGAAGGCAGACCCCAGCTACAGTAGTAAGTAGGTCCCCATGCAGTCTATCAGCCAGCACGGTGTCACATTTGCAGCTGCTTTCCTGTGGGAGCTATCTTCAATACCACACTTTTTCCCCTCAGCTCCCATTGAAAAAATACATTTTGTCTGTTAAGTTATGCCACTGAGTATGGGAGCTACAAGAAAGCAGGAAGGCAGACCCCAGCTACAGTAGTAAGTAGGTCCCCATGCAGTCTATCAGCCAGCACGGTGTCACATTTGCAGCTGCTTTCCTGTGGGAGCTATCTTCAATACCACACTTTTTCTGTTCAGCTCCCATTGAATAAAATACATTTTGTCTGTTAAGTTATGCCACTGAGTATGGGAGCTACAAGAAAGCAGGAAGGCAGACCCCAGCTACAGTAGTAAGTAGGTCCCCATGCAGTCTATCAGCCAGCACAGTGTCACATTTGCAGCTACTTTCCTGTGGGAACTATCTTCAATATCACACTTTTTCCCCTCAGCTCCCATTGAAAAAATACATTTTGTCTCTTAAGTTATGCCACTGAGTACGGGAGCTACAAGAAAGCAGGAAGGCAGACCCCAGCTACAGTATTAACTAGGTCCCCATGCAGTCTATCAGCCAGCACGGTGTCACATTTGCAGCTGCTTTCCTGTGGGAGTTATCTTCAATACCACACTTTTTTTGTTCAGCTCCCAATGTAAAAATACATGTGTCTGTGAAGTTATGCCACTGAGTATGGGAGCTACAAGAAAGCAGGAAGGCAGACCCCAGCTACAGTAGTAAGTAGGTCCCCATGCAGTCTATCAGACAGCACGGTGTCACATTTGCAGCTGCTTTCCTGTGGGAGCTATCTTCAATACCACACTTTTTCTGTTCAGCTCCCATTGAATAAAATACATGTGTCTGTTAAGTTATGCCACTGAGTATGGGAGCTACAAGAAAGCAGGAAGGCAGACCCCAGCTACAGTAGTAAGTAGGTCCCCATGCAGTCTATCAGCCAGCACGGTGTCACATTTGCAGCTGCTTTCTGTGGGAGCTATCTTCAATACCACACTTTTTCCCCTCAGCTCCCATTGAAAAAATACATTTTGTCTGTTAAGTTATACCACTGAGTATGGGAGCTACAAGAAAGCAGGAAGGCAGACAGCAGCTATAGTAGTAAGTAGGTCCCCATGCAGTCTATCAGCCAGCACGGTGTCACATTTGCAGCTCCTTTCCTGTGGGAGTTATCTTCAATACAACAGTTTTTGTGTTCAGCTCTCATTGAAAAAATACATGTGTCTGTGAAGTTATGCCACTGAGTATGGGAGCTACAAGAAAGCAGGAAGGCAGACCGCAGCTACAGTAGTAAGTAGGTCCCCATGCAGTCTATCAGCCAGCACGGTGTCACATTTGCAGCTGCTTTCCTGTGGGAGCTATCTTCAATACCACACCTTGTTCTCCTCAGCTCCCATTGAAAAAAATACATTTTGTCTGTTAAGTTATGCCACTGAGTATGGGAGCTACAAGAAAGCAGGAAGGCAGACCGCAGCTACAGTAGTAAGTAGGTCTCCATGCAGTCTATCAACCAGCACAGTGTCACATTTGCAGCTACTTTCCGGTGGGAACTATCTTCAATATCACACTTTTTCCCCTCAGCTCCCATTGAAAAAATACATTTTGTCTGTTAAGTTATGCCACTGAGTATGGGAGCTACAAGAAAGCAGGAAGGCAGACCCCAGCTACAGTATTAACTAGGTCCCCATGCAGTCTATCAGCCAGCACGGTGTCACATTTGCAGCTGCTTTCCTGTGGGAGCTATCTTCAATACCACACTTTTTCTGTTCAGCTCCCATTGAAGAAAATACATTTTGTCTCTTAAGTTATACCGTTGAGTATCGGAGCTAAAAGAAAGCAGGAAGGCAGACCCCAGCTACAGTAGTAAGTAGGTCCCCATGCAGTCTATCAGCCAGCACGGTGTTACTTTTGCAGCTCCTTTCCTGTGGGAGCTATCGTCAATACCACACTTTTTCCCCTCAGCTCCCATTGAAAAAATACATTTTGTCTGTTAAGTTATGCCACTGAGTATGGGAGCTACAAGAAAGCAGGAAGGCAGACCCCAGCTACAGTAGTAAGTAGGTCCCCATGCAGTCTATCAGCCAGCACGGTGTCACATTTGCAGCTGCTTTCCTGTGGGAGTTATCTTCAATACCACACTTTTTCTGCTCAGCTCCCATTGAAAAAATACATATGTCTGTTAAGGTATACCACTGAGTATGGGAGCTACAAGAAAGCAGGAAGGCAGACCCCAGCTACAGTAGTAAGTAGGTCCCCATGCAGTCTATCAGCCAGCACGGTGTCACATTTGCAGCTGCTTTCCTGTGGGAGCTATCTTCAATACCACACTTTTTCTGTTCAGCTTCCTTTGAAAAAATACATGTGTCTGTTAAGGTATACCACTGAATATGGGAGCTACAAGAAAGCAGGAAGGCAGACCCCAGCTACAGTAGTAAGTAGGTCCCCATGCAGTCTATCAGCCAGCACGGTGTCACATTTGCAGCTCCTTTCCTGTGGGAGCTATCTTCAATACCACACTTTTTCCCCTCAGCTCCCATTGAAAAAATACATATGTCTGTTAAGGTATACCACTGAGTATGGGAGCTACAAGAAAGCAGGAAGGCAGACCCCAGCTACAGTAGTAAGTAGGTCCCCATGCAGTCTATCAGCCAGCACGGTGTCACATTTGCAGCTGCTTTCCTGTGGGAGCTATCTTCAATACCACACTTTTTCTCCTCAGCTTCCTTTGAAAAAATACATGTCTCTGTTAAGGTATACCTCTGAGTATGGGAGCTACAAGAAAGCAGGAAGGCAGACCCCAGCTACAGTAGTAAGTAGGTCTCCATGCAGTCTATCAGCCAGCACGGTGTCACATTTGCAGCTGCTTTCCTGTGGGAGCTATCTTCAATACCACACTTTTTCTGTTCAGCTCCCATTGAATAAAATACATTTTGTCTGTTAAGTTATGCCACTGAGTATGGGAGCTACAAGAAAGCAAGAAGGCAGACCCCAGCTACAGTAGTAAGTAGGTCCCCATGCAGTCTATCAGCCAGCACGGTGTCACATTTGCAGCTGCTTTCCTGTGGGAGCTATCTTCAATACCACACTTTTTCTGTTCAGCTCCCATTGAATAAAATACATGTGTCTGTTAAGGTATACCGCTGAGTATGGGAGCTACAAGAAAGCAGGAAGGCAGACCCCAGCTACAGTAGTAAGTAGGTCCCCATGCAGTCTATCAGCCAGCACGGTGTCACATTTGCAGCTGCTTTTCTGTGGGAGTTATCTTCAATACCACACTTTTTCCCCTCAGCTCCCATTGAAAAAATACATTTTGTCTGTTAAGTTATGCCACTGAGTATGGGAGCTACAAGAAAGCAGGAAGGCAGACCCCAGCTACAGTAGTAAGTAGGTCCCCATGCAGTCTATCAGCCAGCACGGTGTCACATTTGCAGCTGCTTTCCTGTGGGAGCTATCTTCAATACCACACTTTTTCCCCTCAGCTCCCTTTCAAAAAAATACATTTTGTCTGTTAAGTTATGCCACTGAGTATGGGAGCTACAAGAAAGCAGGAAGGCAGACCCCAGCTACAGTAGTAAGTAGGTCCCCATGCAGTCTATCAGCCAGCACGGTGTCACATTTGCAGCTGCTTTCCTGTGAGAGCTATCTTCAATACCACACTTGTTCTCCTCAGCTCCCATTGAAAAAAATAGATTTTGTCTCTTAAGTTATACCGCTGAGTATCGGAGCTACAAGAAAGCAGGAAGGCAGACCCCAGCTACAGTAGTAAGTAGGTCCCCATGCAGTCTATCAGCCAGCACGGTGTCACATTTGCAGCTGCTTTCCTGTGGGAGCTATCTTCAATACCACACTTTTTCTCCTCAGCTCCCATTGAATAAAATACATTTTGTCTGTTAAGGTATACCACTGAATATGGGAGCTACAAGAAAGCAGGAAGGCAGACCCCAGCTACAGTAGTAAGTAGGTCCCCATGCAGTCTATCAGCCAGCACGGTGTTACATTTGCAGCTCCTTTCCTGTGGGAGCTATCTTAAATACCACACTTTTTCCCCTCAGCTCTCATTGAAAAAATACATTTTGTCTGTTAAGTTATGCCACTGAGTATGGGAGCTACAAGAAAGCAGGAAGGCAGACCCCAGCTACAGTAGTAAGTAGGTCTCCATGCAGTCTATCAGCCAGCACGGTGTCACATTTGCAGTTGCTTTCCTGTGGGAGTTATCTTCAATACCACACTTTTTCTGCTCAGCTCCCTTTGAAAAAATACATATGTCTGTTAAGGTATACCACTGAGTATGGGAGCTACAAGAAAGCAGGAAGGCAGACCCCAGCTACAGTAGTAAGTAGGTCCCCATGCAGTCTATCAGCCAGCACGGTGTCACATTTGCAGCTGCTTTCCTGTGGGAGCTATCTTCAATACCACACTTTTTCTGTCCAGCTTCCTTTGAAAAAATACATGTGTCTGTTAAGGTATACCGCTGAGTATGGGAGCTACAAGAAAGCAGGAAGGCAGACCCCAGCTACAGTAGTAAGTAGGTCCCCATGCAGTCTATCAGCCAGCACGGTGTCACATTTGCAGCTGCTTTCCTGTGGGAGCTATCTTCAATACCACACTTTTTCTCCTCAGCTCCCATTGAATAAAATACATTTTGTCTGTTAAGGTATACCACTGAATATGGGAGCTACAAGAAAGCAGGAAGGCAGACCCCAGCTACAGTAGTAAGTAGGTCCCCATGCAGTCTATCAGCCAGCACGGTGTCACATTTGCAGCTGCTTTCCTGTGGGAGCTATCTTCAATACCACACTTTTTCTGTTCAGCTCCCATTGAATAAAATACATTTTGTCTGTTAAGGTATACCACTGAATATGGGAGCTACAAGAAAGCAGGAAGGCAGACCCCAGCTACAGTAGTAAGTAGGTCCCCATGCAGTCTATCAGCCAGCACGGTGTCACATTTGCAGCTGCTTTCCTGTGGGAGCTATCTTCAATACCACACTTTTTCTGTTCAGCTTCCTTTGAAAAAATACATGTGTCTGTTAAGGTATACCACTGAATATGGGAGCTACAAGAAAGCAGGAAGGCAGACCCCAGCTACAGTAGTAAGTAGGTCCCCATGCAGTCTATCAGCCAGCACGGTGTCACATTTGCAGCTCCTTTCCTGTGGGAGCTATCTTCAATACCACACTTTTTCCCCTCAGCTCCCATTGAAAAAATACATATGTCTGTTAAGGTATACCACTGAGTATGGGAGCTACAAGAAAGCAGGAAGGCAGACCCCAGCTACAGTAGTAAGTAGGTCCCCATGCAGTCTATCAGCCAGCACGGTGTCACATTTGCAGCTGCTTTCCTGTGGGAGCTATCTTCAATACCACACTTTTTCTCCTCAGCTTCCTTTGAAAAAATACATGTCTCTGTTAAGGTATACCTCTGAGTATGGGAGCTACAAGAAAGCAGGAAGGCAGACCCCAGCTACAGTAGTAAGTAGGTCTCCATGCAGTCTATCAGCCAGCACGGTGTCACATTTGCAGCTGCTTTCCTGTGGGAGCTATCTTCAATACCACACTTTTTCTGTTCAGCTCCCATTGAATAAAATACATTTTGTCTGTTAAGTTATGCCACTGAGTATGGGAGCTACAAGAAAGCAAGAAGGCAGACCCCAGCTACAGTAGTAAGTAGGTCCCCATGCAGTCTATCAGCCAGCACGGTGTCACATTTGCAGCTGCTTTCCTGTGGGAGCTATCTTCAATACCACACTTTTTCTGTTCAGCTCCCATTGAATAAAATACTTGTGTCTGTTAAGGTATACCGCTGAGTATGGGAGCTACAAGAAAGCAGGAAGGCAGACCCCAGCTACAGTAGTAAGTAGGTCCCCATGCAGTCTATCAGCCAGCACGGTGTCACATTTGCAGCTGCTTTTCTGTGGGAGTTATCTTCAATACCACACTTTTTCCCCTCAGCTCCCATTGAAAAAATACATTTTGTCTGTTAAGTTATGCCACTGAGTATGGGAGCTACAAGAAAGCAGGAAGGCAGACCCCAGCTACAGTAGTAAGTAGGTCCCCATGCAGTCTATCAGCCAGCACGGTGTCACATTTGCAGCTGCTTTCCTGTGGGAGCTATCTTCAATACCACACTTTTTCCCCTCAGCTCCCTTTCAAAAAAATACATTTTGTCTGTTAAGTTATGCCACTGAGTATGGGAGCTACAAGAAAGCAGGAAGGCAGACCCCAGCTACAGTAGTAAGTAGGTCCCCATGCAGTCTATCAGCCAGCACGGTGTCACATTTGCAGCTGCTTTCCTGTGAGAGCTATCTTCAATACCACACTTGTTCTCCTCAGCTCCCATTGAAAAAAATAGATTTTGTCTCTTAAGTTATACCGCTGAGTATCGGAGCTACAAGAAAGCAGGAAGGCAGACCCCAGCTACAGTAGTAAGTAGGTCCCCATGCAGTCTATCAGCCAGCACGGTGTCACATTTGCAGCTGCTTTCCTGTGGGAGCTATCTTCAATACCACACTTTTTCTCCTCAGCTCCCATTGAATAAAATACATTTTGTCTGTTAAGGTATACCACTGAATATGGGAGCTACAAGAAAGCAGGAAGGCAGACCCCAACTACAGTAGTAAGTAGGTCCCCATGCAGTCTATCAGCCAGCACGGTGTTACATTTGCAGCTCCTTTCCTGTGGGAGCTATCTTAAATACCACACTTTTTCCCCTCAGCTCCCATTGAAAAAATACATTTTGTCTGTTAAGTTATGCCACTGAGTATGGGAGCTACAAGAAAGCAGGAAGGCAGACCCCAGCTACAGTAGTAAGTAGGTCTCCATGCAGTCTATCAGCCAGCACGGTGTCACATTTGCAGTTGCTTTCCTGTGGGAGTTATCTTCAATACCACACTTTTTCTGCTCAGCTCCCTTTGAAAAAATACATATGTCTGTTAAGGTATACCACTGAGTATGGGAGCTACAAGAAAGCAGGAAGGCAGACCCCAGCTACAGTAGTAAGTAGGTCCCCATGCAGTCTATCAGCCAGCACGGTGTCACATTTGCAGCTGCTTTCCTGTGGGAGCTATCTTCAATACCACACTTTTTCTGTCCAGCTTCCTTTGAAAAAATACATGTGTCTGTTAAGGTATACCGCTGAGTATGGGAGCTACAAGAAAGCAGGAAGGCAGACCCCAGCTACAGTAGTAAGTAGGTCCCCATGCAGTCTATCAGCCAGCACGGTGTCACATTTGCAGCTGATTTCCTGTGGGAGCTATCTTCAATACCACACTTTTTCTCCTCAGCTCCCATTGAATAAAATACATTTTGTCTGTTAAGGTATACCACTGAATATGGGAGCTACAAGAAAGCAGGAAGGCAGACCCCAGCTACAGTAGTAAGTAGGTCCCCATGCAGTCTATCAGCCAGCACGGTGTCACATTTGCAGCTGCTTTCCTGTGGGAGCTATCTTCAATACCACACTTTTTCTGTTCAGCTCCCATTGAATAAAATACATTTTGTCTGTTAAGGTATACCACTGAATATGGGAGCTACAAGAAAGCAGGAAGGCAGACCCCAGCTACAGTAGTAAGTACGTCCCCATGCAGTCTATCAGCCAGCACGGTGTTACATTTGCAGCTCCTTTCCTGTGGGAGCTATCTTCAATACCACACTTTTTCCCCTCAGCTCCCATTGAAAAAATACGTTTTGTCTGTTAAGTTATGCCACTGAGTATGGGAGCTACAAGAAAGCAGGAAGGCAGACCCCAGCTACAGTAGTCAGTAGGACCCCATGCAGTTTATCAGCCAGCACGGTGTCACATTTGCAGCTACTTTCCTGTGGGAGTTATCTTCAATACCACACTTTTTCTGCTCAGCTCCCATTGAAAAAATACATATGTCTGTTAAGGTATACCACTGAGTATGGGAGCTACAAGAAAGCAGGAAGGCAGACCCCAGCTACACTAGTAAGTAGGTCCCCATGCAGTCTATCAGCCAGCACGGTGTCACATTTGCAGCTGCTTTCCTGTGGGAGCTATCTTCAATACCACACTTTTTCTGTTCAGCTCCCATTGAATAAAATACATTTTGTCTGTTAAGGTATACCACTGCATATGGGAGCTACAAGAAAGCAGGAAGGCAGACCCCAGCTACAGTAGTAAGTAGGTCCCCATGCAGTCTATCAACCAGCACGGTGTCACATTTGCAGCTGCTTTCATGTGGGAGCTATCTTCAATACCACACTTTTTCTGTTCAGCTCCCATTGAAAAAATACATGTGTCTGTTAAGGTATACCGCTGAGAATGGGAGCTACAAGAAAGCAGGAAGGCAGACCCCAGCTACAGTAGTAAGTAGGTCCCCATGCAGTCTATCAGCCAGCACGGTGTCACATTTGCAGCTGCTTTCCTGTGGGAGCTATCTTCAATACCACACTTTTTCTCTTCAGCTCCCATTGAATAAAATACATTTTGTCTGTTAAGTTATGCCACTGAGTATGGGAGCTACAAGAAAGCAGGAAGGCAGACCCCAGCTACAGTAGTAAGTAGGTCCCCATGCAGTCTATCAGCCAGCACGGTGTCACATTTGCAGCTGCTTTCCTGTGGGAGCTATCTTCAATACCACACTTTTTCCCCTCAGCTCCCATTGAATAAAAATACATTTTGTCTGTTAAGTTATACCACTGAGTATGGGAGCTACAAGAAAGCAGGAAGGCAGACCCCAGCTACAGTAGTAAGTAGGTCCCCATGCAGTCTATCAGCCAGCACGGTGTTACATTTGCAGCTCCTTTCCTGTGGGAGTTATCTTCAATACCACAGTTTTTCTGTTCAGCTCTCATTGAAAAAATACATGTGTCTGTGAAGTTATGCCACTGAGTATGGGAGGTACAAGAAAGCAGGAAGGCAGACCCCAGCTACAGTATTAACTAGGTCCCCATGCAGTCTATCAGCCAGCACGGTGTCACATTTGCAGCTGCTTTCCTGTGGGAGCTATCTTCAAAACCACAGTTTTTCTGTTCAGCTCCCATTGAAAAAATACATGTGTCTGTTACGTTATGCCACTGAGTATGGGAGCTACAAGAAAGCAGGAAGGCAGACCCCAGCTACAGTAGTAAGTAGGTCCCCATGCAGTCTATCAGCCAGCACGGTGTCACATTTGCAGCTGCTTTCCTGTGGGAGCTATCTTCAATACCACACTTTTTCTGTTCAGCTCCCATTGAATAAAATACATTTTGTCTGTTAAGTTATGCCACTGAGTATGGGAGCTACAAGAAAGCAGGAAGGCAGACCCCAGCTACAGTAGTAAGTAGGTCCCCATGCAGTCTATCAGCCAGCACGGTGTCACATTTGCAGCTGCTTTCTGTGGGAGTTATCTTCAATACCACAGTTTTTATCCTCAGCTCCCATTGAAAAAATACATATGTCTGTTAAGGTATACCACTGAGTATGGGAGCTACAAGAAAGCAGGAAGGCAGACCCCAGCTACAGTAGTAAGTAGGTCCCCATGCAGTCTATCAGCCAGCACGGTGTCACATTTGCAGCTGCTTTCCTGTGGGAGCTATCTTTAATACCACACTTTTTCTGTTCAGCTTCCTTTGAAAAAATACATGTGTCTGTTAAGGTATACCACTGAGTATGGGAGCTACAAGAAAGCAGGAAGGCAGACCCCAGCTACAGTAGTAAGTAGGTCCCCATGCAGTCTATCAGCCAGCACGGTGTCACATTTGCAGCTGCTTTCCTGTGGGAGCTATCTTCAATACCACACTTTTTCCCCTCAGCTCCCATTGAAAAAATACATTTTGTCTGTTAAGTTATGCCACTGAGTATGGGAGCTACAAGAAAGCAGGAAGGCAGACCCCAGCTACAGTAGTAAGTAGGTCCCCATGCAGTCTATCAGCCAGCACGGTGTCACATTTGCAGCTGCTTTCCTGTGGGAGCTATCTTCAATACCACACCTTGTTCTCCTCAGCTCCCATTGAAAAAAATACATTTTGTCTGTTAAGTTATGCCACTGAGTATGGGAGCTACAAGAAAGCAGGAAGGCAGACCCCAGCTACAGTAGTAAGTACGTCCCCATGCAGTCTATCAACCAGCACGGTGTCACATTTGCAGCTACTTTCCTGTGGGAACTATCTTCAATATCACACTTTTTCCCCTCAGCTCCCATTGAAAAAATACATTTTGTCTCTTAAGTTATGCCACTGAGTATGGGAGCTACAAGAAAGCAGGAAGGCAGACCCCAGCTACAGTATTAACTAGGTCCCCATGCAGTCTATCAGCCAGCACGGTGTCACATTTGCAGCTGCTTTCCTGTGGGAGTTATCTTCAATACCACACTTTTTTTGTTCAGCTCCCAATGTAAAAATACATGTGTCTGTGAAGTTATGCCACTGAGTATGGGAGCTACAAGAAAGCAGGAAGGCAGACCCCAGCTACAGTAGTAAGTAGGTCCCCATGCAGTCTATCAGCCAGCACGGTGTCACATTTGCAGCTGCTTTCCTGTGGGAGCTATCTTCAATACCACACTTTTTCTGTTCAGCTCCCATTGAATAAAATACATGTGTCTGTTAAGTTATGCCACTGAGTATGGGAGCTACAAGAAAGCAGGAAGGCAGACCCCAGCTACAGTAGTAAGTAGGTCCCCATGCAGTCTATCAGCCAGCACGGTGTCACATTTGCAGCTGCTTTCTGTGGGAGCTATCTTCAATACCACACTTTTTCCCCTCAGCTCCCATTGAAAAAATACATTTTGTCTGTTAAGTTATACCACTGAGTATGGGAGCTACAAGAAAGCAGGAAGGCAGACAGCAGCTATAGTAGTAAGTAGGTCCCCATGCAGTCTATCAGCCAGCACGGTGTCACATTTGCAGCTCCTTTCCTGTGGGAGTTATCTTCAATACAACAGTTTTTCTGTTCAGCTCTCATTGAAAAAATACATGTGTCTGTGAAGTTATGCCACTGAGTATGGGAGCTACAAGAAAGCAGGAAGGCAGACCGCAGCTACAGTAGTAAGTAGGTCCCCATGCAGTCTATCAGCCAGCACGGTGTCACATTTGCAGCTGCTTTCCTGTGGGAGCTATCTTCAATACCACACTTTTTCTGCTCAGCTCCCATTGAAAAAATACATATGTCTGTTAAGGTATACCACTGAGTATGGGAGCTACAAGAAAGCAGGAAGGCAGACCCCAGCTACAGTAGTAAGTAGGTCCCCATGCAGTCTATCAGCCAGCACGGTGTCACATTTGCAGCTGCTTTCCTGTGGGAGCTATCTTCAATACCACACTTTTTCCCCTCAGCTCCCATTGAAAAAATACATTTTGTCTGTTAAGTTATGCCACTGAGTATGGGAGCTACAAGAAAGCAGGAAGGCAGACCCCAGCTACAGTAGTAAGTAGGTCCCCATGCAGTCTATCAGCCAGCACGGTGTCACATTTGCAGCTGCTTTCCTGTCGGAGCTATCTTCAATACCACACTTTTTCTCCTCAGCTCCCATTGAAAAAAATACATTTTGTCTGTTAAGTTATGCCACTGAGTATGGGAGCTACAAGAAAGCAGGAAGGCAGACCCCAGCTACAGTAGTAAGTAGGTCCCCATGCAGTCTAGCAGCCAGCACGGTGTCACATTTGCAGCTGCTTTCCTGTGGGAGCTATCTTCAATACCACACTTTTTCTGTTCAGCTCCCATTGAATAAAATACATTTTGTCTGTTAAGGTATACCACTGAATATGGGAGCTACAAGAAAGCAGGAAGGCAGACCCCAGCTACAGTAGTAAGTACGTCCCCATGCAGTCTATCAGCCAGCACGGTGTTACATTTGCAGCTCCTTTCCTGTGGGAGCTATCTTCAATACCACACTTTTTCCCCTCAGCTCCCATTGAAAAAATACGTTTTGTCTGTTAAGTTATGCCACTGAGTATGGGAGCTACAAGAAAGCAGGAAGGCAGACCCCAGCTACAGTAGTCAGTAGGACCCCATGCAGTTTATCAGCCAGCACGGTGTCACATTTGCAGCTACTTTCCTGTGGGAGTTATCTTCAATACCACATTTTTTCTGCTCAGCTCCCATTGGAAAAATACATATGTCTGTTAAGGTATACCACTGAGTATGGGAGCTACAAGAAAGCAGGAAGGCAGACCCCAGCTACACTAGTAAGTAGGTCCCCATGCAGTCTATCAGCCAGCACGGTGTCACATTTGCAGCTGCTTTCCTGTGGGAGCTATCTTCAATACCACACTTTTTCTGTTCAGCTTCCTTTGAAAAAATACATGTGTCTGTTAAGGTATACCACTGAGTATGGGAGCTACAAGAAAGCAGGAAGGCAGACCCCAGCTACAGTAGTAAGTAGGTCCCCATGCAGTCTAGCAGCCAGCACGGTGTCACATTTGCAGCTGCTTTCCTGTGGGAGCTATCTTCAATACCACACTTTTTCTGTTCAGCTCCCATTGAATAAAATACATTTTGTCTGTTAAGGTATACCACTGCATATGGGAGCTACAAGAAAGCAGGAAGGCAGACCCCAGCTACAGTAGTAAGTAGGTCCCCATGCAGTCTATCAGCCAGCACGGTGTCACATTTGCAGCTGCTTTCATGTGGGAGCTATCTTCAATACCACACTTTTTCTGTTCAGCTCCCATTGAAAAAATACATGTGTCTGTTAAGGTATACCGCTGAGAATGGGAGCTACAAGAAAGCAGGAAGGCAGACCCCAGCTACAGTAGTAAGTAGGTCCCCATGCAGTCTATCAGCCAGCACGATGTCACATTTGCAGCTGCTTTCCTGTGGGAGCTATCTTCAATACCACACTTTTTCTCTTCAGCTCCCATTGAATAAAATACATTTTGTCTGTTAAGTTATGCCACTGAGTATGGGAGCTACAAGAAAGCAGGAAGGCAGACCCCAGCTACAGTAGTAAGTAGGTCCCCATGCAGTCTATCAGCCAGCACGGTGTCACATTTGCAGCTGCTTTCCTGTGGGAGCTATCTTCAATACCACACTTTTTCCCCTCAGCTCCCATTGAATAAAAATACATTTTGTCTGTTAAGTTATGCCACTGAGTATGGGAGCTACAAGAAAGCAGGAAGGCAGACCCCAGCTACAGTAGTAAGTAGGTCCCCATGCAGTCTATCAGCCAGCACGGTGTCACATTTGCAGCTGCTTTCCTGTGGGAGCTATCTTCAATACCACACTTTTTCTGTCCAGCTTCCTTTGAAAAAATACATGTGTCTGTTAAGGTATACCGCTGAGTATGGGAGCTACAAGAAAGCAGGAAGGCAGACCCCAGCTACAGTAGTAAGTAGGTCCCCATGCAGTCTATCAGCCAGCACGGTGTCACATTTGCAGCTGATTTCCTGTGGGAGCTATCTTCAATACCACACTTTTTCTCCTCAGCTCCCATTGAATAAAATACATTTTGTCTGTTAAGGTATACCACTGAATATGGGAGCTACAAGAAAGCAGGAAGGCAGACCCCAGCTACAGTAGTAAGTAGGTCCCCATGCAGTCTATCAGCCAGCACGGTGTCACATTTGCAGCTGCTTTCCTGTGGGAGCTATCTTCAATACCACACTTTTTCTGTTCAGCTCCCATTGAATAAAATACATTTTGTCTGTTAAGGTATACCACTGAATATGGGAGCTACAAGAAAGCAGGAAGGCAGACCCCAGCTACAGTAGTAAGTACGTCCCCATGCAGTCTATCAGCCAGCACGGTGTTACATTTGCAGCTCCTTTCCTGTGGGAGCTATCTTCAATACCACACTTTTTCCCCTCAGCTCCCATTGAAAAAATACGTTTTGTCTGTTAAGTTATGCCACTGAGTATGGGAGCTACAAGAAAGCAGGAAGGCAGACCCCAGCTACAGTAGTCAGTAGGACCCCATGCAGTTTATCAGCCAGCACGGTGTCACATTTGCAGCTACTTTCCTGTGGGAGTTATCTTCAATACCACACTTTTTCTGCTCAGCTCCCATTGAAAAAATACATATGTCTGTTAAGGTATACCACTGAGTATGGGAGCTACAAGAAAGCAGGAAGGCAGACCCCAGCTACACTAGTAAGTAGGTCCCCATGCAGTCTATCAGCCAGCACGGTGTCACATTTGCAGCTGCTTTCCTGTGGGAGCTATCTTCAATACCACACTTTTTCTGTTCAGCTCCCATTGAATAAAATACATTTTGTCTGTTAAGGTATACCACTGCATATGGGAGCTACAAGAAAGCAGGAAGGCAGACCCCAGCTACAGTAGTAAGTAGGTCCCCATGCAGTCTATCAACCAGCACGGTGTCACATTTGCAGCTGCTTTCATGTGGGAGCTATCTTCAATACCACACTTTTTCTGTTCAGCTCCCATTGAAAAAATACATGTGTCTGTTAAGGTATACCGCTGAGAATGGGAGCTACAAGAAAGCAGGAAGGCAGACCCCAGCTACAGTAGTAAGTAGGTCCCCATGCAGTCTATCAGCCAGCACGGTGTCACATTTGCAGCTGCTTTCCTGTGGGAGCTATCTTCAATACCACACTTTTTCTCTTCAGCTCCCATTGAATAAAATACATTTTGTCTGTTAAGTTATGCCACTGAGTATGGGAGCTACAAGAAAGCAGGAAGGCAGACCCCAGCTACAGTAGTAAGTAGGTCCCCATGCAGTCTATCAGCCAGCACGGTGTCACATTTGCAGCTGCTTTCCTGTGGGAGCTATCTTCAATACCACACTTTTTCCCCTCAGCTCCCATTGAATAAAAATACATTTTGTCTGTTAAGTTATACCACTGAGTATGGGAGCTACAAGAAAGCAGGAAGGCAGACCCCAGCTACAGTAGTAAGTAGGTCCCCATGCAGTCTATCAGCCAGCACGGTGTTACATTTGCAGCTCCTTTCCTGTGGGAGTTATCTTCAATACCACAGTTTTTCTGTTCAGCTCTCATTGAAAAAATACATGTGTCTGTGAAGTTATGCCACTGAGTATGGGAGGTACAAGAAAGCAGGAAGGCAGACCCCAGCTACAGTATTAACTAGGTCCCCATGCAGTCTATCAGCCAGCACGGTGTCACATTTGCAGCTGCTTTCCTGTGGGAGCTATCTTCAAAACCACAGTTTTTCTGTTCAGCTCCCATTGAAAAAATACATGTGTCTGTTACGTTATGCCACTGAGTATGGGAGCTACAAGAAAGCAGGAAGGCAGACCCCAGCTACAGTAGTAAGTAGGTCCCCATGCAGTCTATCAGCCAGCACGGTGTCACATTTGCAGCTGCTTTCCTGTGGGAGCTATCTTCAATACCACACTTTTTCTGTTCAGCTCCCATTGAATAAAATACATTTTGTCTGTTAAGTTATGCCACTGAGTATGGGAGCTACAAGAAAGCAGGAAGGCAGACCCCAGCTACAGTAGTAAGTAGGTCCCCATGCAGTCTATCAGCCAGCACGGTGTCACATTTGCAGCTGCTTTCTGTGGGAGTTATCTTCAATACCACAGTTTTTATCCTCAGCTCCCATTGAAAAAATACATATGTCTGTTAAGGTATACCACTGAGTATGGGAGCTACAAGAAAGCAGGAAGGCAGACCCCAGCTACAGTAGTAAGTAGGTCCCCATGCAGTCTATCAGCCAGCACGGTGTCACATTTGCAGCTGCTTTCCTGTGGGAGCTATCTTTAATACCACACTTTTTCTGTTCAGCTTCCTTTGAAAAAATACATGTGTCTGTTAAGGTATACCACTGAGTATGGGAGCTACAAGAAAGCAGGAAGGCAGACCCCAGCTACAGTAGTAAGTAGGTCCCCATGCAGTCTATCAGCCAGCACGGTGTCACATTTGCAGCTGCTTTCCTGTGGGAGCTATCTTCAATACCACACTTTTTCCCCTCAGCTCCCATTGAAAAAATACATTTTGTCTGTTAAGTTATGCCACTGAGTATGGGAGCTACAAGAAAGCAGGAAGGCAGACCCCAGCTACAGTAGTAAGTAGGTCCCCATGCAGTCTATCAGCCAGCACGGTGTCACATTTGCAGCTGCTTTCCTGTGGGAGCTATCTTCAATACCACACCTTGTTCTCCTCAGCTCCCATTGAAAAAAATACATTTTGTCTGTTAAGTTATGCCACTGAGTATGGGAGCTACAAGAAAGCAGGAAGGCAGACCCCAGCTACAGTAGTAAGTACGTCCCCATGCAGTCTATCAACCAGCACGGTGTCACATTTGCAGCTACTTTCCTGTGGGAACTATCTTCAATATCACACTTTTTCCCCTCAGCTCCCATTGAAAAAATACATTTTGTCTCTTAAGTTATGCCACTGAGTATGGGAGCTACAAGAAAGCAGGAAGGCAGACCCCAGCTACAGTATTAACTAGGTCCCCATGCAGTCTATCAGCCAGCACGGTGTCACATTTGCAGCTGCTTTCCTGTGGGAGTTATCTTCAATACCACACTTTTTTTGTTCAGCTCCCAATGTAAAAATACATGTGTCTGTGAAGTTATGCCACTGAGTATGGGAGCTACAAGAAAGCAGGAAGGCAGACCCCAGCTACAGTAGTAAGTAGGTCCCCATGCAGTCTATCAGCCAGCACGGTGTCACATTTGCAGCTGCTTTCCTGTGGGAGCTATCTTCAATACCACACTTTTTCTGTTCAGCTCCCATTGAATAAAATACATGTGTCTGTTAAGTTATGCCACTGAGTATGGGAGCTACAAGAAAGCAGGAAGGCAGACCCCAGCTACAGTAGTAAGTAGGTCCCCATGCAGTCTATCAGCCAGCACGGTGTCACATTTGCAGCTGCTTTCTGTGGGAGCTATCTTCAATACCACACTTTTTCCCCTCAGCTCCCATTGAAAAAATACATTTTGTCTGTTAAGTTATACCACTGAGTATGGGAGCTACAAGAAAGCAGGAAGGCAGACAGCAGCTATAGTAGTAAGTAGGTCCCCATGCAGTCTATCAGCCAGCACGGTGTCACATTTGCAGCTCCTTTCCTGTGGGAGTTATCTTCAATACAACAGTTTTTCTGTTCAGCTCTCATTGAAAAAATACATGTGTCTGTGAAGTTATGCCACTGAGTATGGGAGCTACAAGAAAGCAGGAAGGCAGACCGCAGCTACAGTAGTAAGTAGGTCCCCATGCAGTCTATCAGCCAGCACGGTGTCACATTTGCAGCTGCTTTCCTGTGGGAGCTATCTTCAATACCACACTTTTTCTGCTCAGCTCCCATTGAAAAAATACATATGTCTGTTAAGGTATACCACTGAGTATGGGAGCTACAAGAAAGCAGGAAGGCAGACCCCAGCTACAGTAGTAAGTAGGTCCCCATGCAGTCTATCAGCCAGCACGGTGTCACATTTGCAGCTGCTTTCCTGTGGGAGCTATCTTCAATACCACACTTTTTCCCCTCAGCTCCCATTGAAAAAATACATTTTGTCTGTTAAGTTATGCCACTGAGTATGGGAGCTACAAGAAAGCAGGAAGGCAGACCCCAGCTACAGTAGTAAGTAGGTCCCCATGCAGTCTATCAGCCAGCACGGTGTCACATTTGCAGCTGCTTTCCTGTCGGAGCTATCTTCAATACCACACTTTTTCTCCTCAGCTCCCATTGAAAAAAATACATTTTGTCTGTTAAGTTATGCCACTGAGTATGGGAGCTACAAGAAAGCAGGAAGGCAGACCCCAGCTACAGTAGTAAGTAGGTCCCCATGCAGTCTAGCAGCCAGCACGGTGTCACATTTGCAGCTGCTTTCCTGTGGGAGCTATCTTCAATACCACACTTTTTCTGTTCAGCTCCCATTGAATAAAATACATTTTGTCTGTTAAGGTATACCACTGAATATGGGAGCTACAAGAAAGCAGGAAGGCAGACCCCAGCTACAGTAGTAAGTACGTCCCCATGCAGTCTATCAGCCAGCACGGTGTTACATTTGCAGCTCCTTTCCTGTGGGAGCTATCTTCAATACCACACTTTTTCCCCTCAGCTCCCATTGAAAAAATACGTTTTGTCTGTTAAGTTATGCCACTGAGTATGGGAGCTACAAGAAAGCAGGAAGGCAGACCCCAGCTACAGTAGTCAGTAGGACCCCATGCAGTTTATCAGCCAGCACGGTGTCACATTTGCAGCTACTTTCCTGTGGGAGTTATCTTCAATACCACATTTTTTCTGCTCAGCTCCCATTGGAAAAATACATATGTCTGTTAAGGTATACCACTGAGTATGGGAGCTACAAGAAAGCAGGAAGGCAGACCCCAGCTACACTAGTAAGTAGGTCCCCATGCAGTCTATCAGCCAGCACGGTGTCACATTTGCAGCTGCTTTCCTGTGGGAGCTATCTTCAATACCACACTTTTTCTGTTCAGCTTCCTTTGAAAAAATACATGTGTCTGTTAAGGTATACCACTGAGTATGGGAGCTACAAGAAAGCAGGAAGGCAGACCCCAGCTACAGTAGTAAGTAGGTCCCCATGCAGTCTAGCAGCCAGCACGGTGTCACATTTGCAGCTGCTTTCCTGTGGGAGCTATCTTCAATACCACACTTTTTCTGTTCAGCTCCCATTGAATAAAATACATTTTGTCTGTTAAGGTATACCACTGCATATGGGAGCTACAAGAAAGCAGGAAGGCAGACCCCAGCTACAGTAGTAAGTAGGTCCCCATGCAGTCTATCAGCCAGCACGGTGTCACATTTGCAGCTGCTTTCATGTGGGAGCTATCTTCAATACCACACTTTTTCTGTTCAGCTCCCATTGAAAAAATACATGTGTCTGTTAAGGTATACCGCTGAGAATGGGAGCTACAAGAAAGCAGGAAGGCAGACCCCAGCTACAGTAGTAAGTAGGTCCCCATGCAGTCTATCAGCCAGCACGATGTCACATTTGCAGCTGCTTTCCTGTGGGAGCTATCTTCAATACCACACTTTTTCTCTTCAGCTCCCATTGAATAAAATACATTTTGTCTGTTAAGTTATGCCACTGAGTATGGGAGCTACAAGAAAGCAGGAAGGCAGACCCCAGCTACAGTAGTAAGTAGGTCCCCATGCAGTCTATCAGCCAGCACGGTGTCACATTTGCAGCTGCTTTCCTGTGGGAGCTATCTTCAATACCACACTTTTTCCCCTCAGCTCCCATTGAATAAAAATACATTTTGTCTGTTAAGTTATACCACTGAGTATGGGAGCTACAAGAAAGCAGGAAGGCAGACCCCAGCTACAGTAGTAAGTAGGTCCCCATGCAGTCTATCAGCCAGCACGGTGTTACATTTGCAGCTCCTTTCCTGTGGGAGTTATCTTCAATACCACAGTTTTTCTGTTCAGCTCTCATTGAAAAAATACATGTGTCTGTGAAGTAATGCCACTGAGTATGGGAGGTACAAGAAAGCAGGAAGGCAGACCCCAGCTACAGTATTAACTAGGTCCCCATGCAGTCTATCAGCCAGCACGGTGTCACATTTGCAGCTGCTTTCCTGTGGGAGCTATCTTCAAAACCACAGTTTTTCTGTTCAGCTCCCATTGAAAAAATACATGTGTCTGTTACGTTATGCCACTGAGTATGGGAGCTACAAGAAAGCAGGAAGGCAGACCCCAGCTACAGTAGTAAGTAGGTCCCCATGCAGTCTATCAGCCAGCACGGTGTCACATTTGCAGCTGCTTTCCTGTGGGAGCTATCTTCAATACCACACTTTTTCTGTTCAGCTCCCATTGAATAAAATACATTTTGTCTGTTAAGTTATGCCACTGAGTATGGGAGCTACAAGAAAGCAGGAAGGCAGACCCCAGCTACAGTAGTAAGTAGGTCCCCATGCAGTCTATCAGCCAGCACGGTGTCACATTTGCAGCTGCTTTCTGTGGGAGTTATCTTCAATACCACAGTTTTTATCCTCAGCTCCCATTGAAAAAATACATATGTCTGTTAAGGTATACCACTGAGTATGGGAGCTACAAGAAAGCAGGAAGGCAGACCCCAGCTACAGTAGTAAGTAGATCCCCATGCAGTCTATCAGCCAGCACGGTGTCACATTTGCAGCTGCTTTCCTGTGGGAGCTATCTTTAATACCACACTTTTTCTGTTCAGCTTCCTTTGAAAAAATACATGTGTCTGTTAAGGTATACCACTGAGTATGGGAGCTACAAGAAAGCAGGAAGGCAGACCCCAGCTACAGTAGTAAGTACGTCCCCATGCAGTCTATCAACCAGCACGGTGTCACATTTGCAGCTACTTTCCTGTGGGAACTATCTTCAATATCACACTTTTTCCCCTCAGCTCCCATTGAAAAAATACATTTTGTCTCTTAAGTTATGCCACTGAGTATGGGAGCTACAAGAAAGCAGGAAGGCAGACCCCAGCTACAGTATTAACTAGGTCCCCATGCAGTCTATCAGCCAGCACGGTGTCACATTTGCAGCTGCTTTCCTGTGGGAGTTATCTTCAATACCACACTTTTTTTGTTCAGATCCCAATGTAAAAATACATGTGTCTGTGAAGTTATGCCACTGAGTATGGGAGCTACAAGAAAGCAGGAAGGCAGACCCCAGCTACAGTAGTAAGTAGGTCCCCATGCAGTCTATCAGCCAGCACGGTGTCACATTTGCAGCTGCTTTCCTGTGGGAGCTATCTTCAATACCACACTTTTTCTGTTCAGCTCCCATTGAATAAAATACATGTGTCTGTTAAGTTATGCCACTGAGTATGGGAGCTACAAGAAAGCAGGAAGGCAGACCCCAGCTACAGTAGTAAGTAGGTCCCCATGCAGTCTATCAGCCAGCACGGTGTCACATTTGCAGCTGCTTTCTGTGGGAGCTATCTTCAATACCACACTTTTTCCCCTCAGCTCCCATTGAAAAAATACATTTTGTCTGTTAAGTTATACCACTGAGTATGGGAGCTACAAGAAAGCAGGAAGGCAGACAGCAGCTATAGTAGTAAGTAGGTCCCCATGCAGTCTATCAGCCAGCACGGTGTCACATTTGCAGCTCCTTTCCTGTGGGAGTTATCTTCAATACAACAGTTTTTCTGTTCAGCTCTCATTGAAAAAATACATGTGTCTGTGAAGTTATGCCACTGAGTATGGGAGCTACAAGAAAGCAGGAAGGCAGACCGCAGCTACAGTAGTAAGTAGGTCCCCATGCAGTCTATCAGCCAGCACGGTGTCACATTTGCAGCTGCTTTCCTGAGGGAGCTATCTTCAATACCACACTTTTTCTCTTCAGCTCCCATTGAATAAAATACATTTTGTCTGTTAAGTTATGCCACTGAGTATGGGAGCTACAAGAAAGCAGGAAGGCAGACCCCAGCTACAGTAGTAAGTAGGTCCCCATGCAGTCTATCAGCCAGCACGGTGTCACATTTGCAGCTGCTTTCCTGTGGGAGCTATCTTCAATACCACACTTTTTCTGTTCAGCTCCCATTGAATAAAATACATGTGTCTGTTAAGTTATGCCACTGAGTATGGGAGCTACAAGAAAGCAGGAAGGCAGACCCCAGCTACAGTAGTAAGTAGGTCCCCATGCAGTCTATCAGCCAGCACGGTGTCACATTTGCAGCTGCTTTCTGTGGGAGCTATCTTCAATACCACACTTTTTCCCCTCAGCTCCCATTGAAAAAATACATTTTGTCTGTTAAGTTATACCACTGAGTATGGGAGCTACAAGAAAGCAGGAAGGCAGACAGCAGCTATAGTAGTAAGTAGGTCCCCATGCAGTCTATCAGCCAGCACGGTGTCACATTTGCAGCTCCTTTCCTGTGGGAGTTATCTTCAATACAACAGTTTTTCTGTTCAGCTCTCATTGAAAAAATACATGTGTCTGTGAAGTTATGCCACTGAGTATGGGAGCTACAAGAAAGCAGGAAGGCAGACCGCAGCTACAGTAGTAAGTAGGTCCCCATGCAGTCTATCAGCCAGCACGGTGTCACATTTGCAGCTGCTTTCCTGAGGGAGCTATCTTCAATACCACACTTTTTCTCTTCAGCTCCCATTGAATAAAATACATTTTGTCTGTTAAGTTATGCCACTGAGTATGGGAGCTACAAGAAAGCAGGAAGGCAGACCCCAGCTACAGTAGTAAGTAGGTCCCCATGCAGTCTATCAGCCAGCACGGTGTCACATTTGCAGCTGCTTTCCTGTGGGAGCTATCTTCAATACCACACTTTTTCCCCTCAGCTCCCATTGAATAAAAATACATTTTGTCTGTTAAGTTATACCACTGAGTATGGGAGCTACAAGAAAGCAGGAAGGCAGACCCCAGCTACAGTAGTAAGTAGGTCCCCATGCAGTCTATCAGCCAGCACGGTGTTACATTTGCAGCTCCTTTCCTGTGGGAGTTATCTTCAATACCACAGTTTTTCTGTTCAGCTCTCATTGAAAAAATACATGTGTCTGTGAAGTTATGCCACTGAGTATGGGAGCTACAAGAAAGCAGGAAGGCAGACCCCAGCTACAGTAGTAAGTAGGTCCCCATGCAGTCTATCAGCCAGCACGGTGTCACATTTGCAGCTGCTTTCCTGTGGGAGCTATCTTCAAAACCACAGTTTTTCTGTTCAGCTCCCATTGAAAAAATACATGTGTCTGTTACGTTATGCCACTGAGTATGGGAGCTACAAGAAAGCAGGAAGGCAGACCCCAGCTACAGTAGTAAGTAGGTCCCCATGCAGTCTATCAGCCAGCACGGTGTCACATTTGCAGCTGCTTTCCTGTGGGAGCTATCTTCAATACCACACTTTTTCCCCTCAGCTCCCATTGAAAAAATACATTTATTCTGTTAAGTTATGCCACTGAGTATGGGAGCTACAAGAAAGCAGGAAGGCAGACCCCAGCTACAGTAGTAAGTAGGTCCCCATGCAGTCTATCAGCCAGCACGGTGTCACATTTGCAGCTGCTTTCCTGTCGGAGCTATCTTCAATACCACACTTTTTCTCCTCAGCTCCCATTGAAAAAAATACATTTTGTCTGTTAAGTTATGCCACTGAGTATGGGAGCTACAAGAAAGCAGGAAGGCAGACCCCAGCTACAGTAGTAAGTAGGTCCCCATGCAGTCTAGCAGCCAGCACGGTGTCACATTTGCAGCTGCTTTCCTGTGGGAGCTATCTTCAATACCACACTTTTTCTGTTCAGCTCCCATTGAATAAAATACATTTTGTCTGTTAAGGTATACCACTGAGTATGGGAGCTACAAGAAAGCAGGAAGGCAGACCCCAGCTACAGTAGTAAGTACGTCCCCATGCAGTCTATCAGCCAGCACGGTGTTACATTTGCAGCTCCTTTCCTGTGGGAGCTATCTTCAATACCACACTTTTTCCCCTCAGCTCCCATTGAAAAAATACGTTTTGTCTGTTAAGTTATGCCACTGAGTATGGGAGCTACAAGAAAGCAGGAAGGCAGACCCCAGCTACAGTAGTCAGTAGGACCCCATGCAGTTTATCAGCCAGCACGGTGTCACATTTGCAGCTACTTTCCTGTGGGAGTTATCTTCAATACCACACTTTTTCTGCTCAGCTCCCATTGAAAAAATACATATGTCTGTTAAGGTATACCACTGAGTATGGGAGCTACAAGAAAGCAGGAAGGCAGACCCCAGCTACAGTAGTAAGTAGGTCCCCATGCAGTCTATCAGCCAGCACGGTGTCACATTTGCAGCTGCTTTCCTGTGGGAGCTATCTTCAATACCACACTTTTTCTGTTCAGCTTCCTTTGAAAAAATACATGTGTCTGTTAAGGTATACCACTGAGTATGGGAGCTACAAGAAAGCAGGAAGGCAGACCCCAGCTACAGTAGTAAGTAGGTCCCCATGCAGTCTATCAGCCAGCACGGTGTCACATTTGCAGCTGCTTTCCTGTGGGAGCTATCTTCAATACCACACTTTTTCTGTTCAGCTCCCATTGAATAAAATACATTTTGTCTGTTAAGGTATACCACTGCATATGGGAGCTACAAGAAAGCAGGAAGGCAGACCCCAGCTACAGTAGTAAGTAGGTCCCCATGCAGTCTATCAGCCAGCACGGTGTCACATTTGCAGCTGCTTTCATGTGGGAGCTATCTTCAATACCACACTTTTTCTGTTCAGCTCCCATTGAAAAAATACATGTGTCTGTTAAGGTATACCGCTGAGAATGGGAGCTACAAGAAAGCAGGAAGGCAGACCCCAGCTACAGTAGTAAGTAGGTCCCCATGCAGTCTATCAGCCAGCACGATGTCACATTTGCAGCTGCTTTCCTGTGGGAGCTATCTTCAATACCACACTTTTTCTCTTCAGCTCCCATTGAATAAAATACATTTTGTCTGTTAAGTTATGCCACTGAGTATGGGAGCTACAAGAAAGCAGGAAGGCAGACCCCAGCTACAGTAGTAAGTAGGTCCCCATGCAGTCTATCAGCCAGCACGGTGTCACATTTGCAGCTGCTTTCCTGTGGGAGCTATCTTCAATACCACACTTTTTCCCCTCAGCTCCCATTGAATAAAAATACATTTTGTCTGTTAAGTTATACCACTGAGTATGGGAGCTACAAGAAAGCAGGAAGGCAGACCCCAGCTACAGTAGTAAGTAGGTCCCCATGCAGTCTATCAGCCAGCACGGTGTTACATTTGCAGCTCCTTTCCTGTGGGAGTTATCTTCAATACCACAGTTTTTCTGTTCAGCTCTCATTGAAAAAATACATGTGTCTGTGAAGTTATGCCACTGAGTATGGGAGGTACAAGAAAGCAGGAAGGCAGACCCCAGCTACAGTATTAACTAGGTCCCCATGCAGTCTATCAGCCAGCACGGTGTCACATTTGCAGCTGCTTTCCTGTGGGAGCTATCTTCAAAACCACAGTTTTTCTGTTCAGCTCCCATTGAAAAAATACATGTGTCTGTTACGTTATGCCACTGAGTATGGGAGCTACAAGAAAGCAGGAAGGCAGACCCCAGCTACAGTAGTAAGTAGGTCCCCATGCAGTCTATCAGCCAGCACGGTGTCACATTTGCAGCTGCTTTCCTGTGGGAGCTATCTTCAATACCACACTTTTTCTGTTCAGCTCCCATTGAATAAAATACATTTTGTCTGTTAAGTTATGCCACTGAGTATGGGAGCTACAAGAAAGCAGGAAGGCAGACCCCAGCTACAGTAGTAAGTAGGTCCCCATGCAGTCTATCAGCCAGCACGGTGTCACATTTGCAGCTGCTTTCTATGGGAGTTATCTTCAATACCACAGTTTTTATCCTCAGCTCCCATTGAAAAAATACATATGTCTGTTAAGGTATACCACTGAGTATGGGAGCTACAAGAAAGCAGGAAGGCAGACCCCAGCTACAGTAGTAAGTAGATCCCCATGCAGTCTATCAGCCAGCACGGTGTCACATTTGCAGCTGCTTTCCTGTGGGAGCTATCTTTAATACCACACTTTTTCTGTTCAGCTTCCTTTGAAAAAATACATGTGTCTGTTAAGGTATACCACTGAGTATGGGAGCTACAAGAAAGCAGGAAGGCAGACCCCAGCTACAGTAGTAAGTAGGTCCCCATGCAGTCTATCAGCCAGCACGGTGTCACATTTGCAGCTGCTTTCCTGTGGGAGCTATCTTCAATACCACACTTTTTCCCCTCAGCTCCCATTGAAAAAATACATTTTGTCTGTTCAGTTATGCCACTGAGTATGGGAGCTACAAGAAAGCAGGAAGGCAGACCCCAGCTACAGTAGTAAGTAGGTCCCCATGCAGTCTATCAGCCAGCACGGTGTCACATTTGCAGCTGCTTTCCTGTGGGAGCTATCTTCAATACCACACCTTGTTCTCCTCAGCTCCCATTGAAAAAAATACATTTTGTCTGTTAAGTTATGCCACTGAGTATGGGAGCTACAAGAAAGCAGGAAGGCAGACCCCAGCTACAGTAGTAAGTACGTCCCCATGCAGTCTATCAACCAGCACGGTGTCACATTTGCAGCTACTTTCCTGTGGGAACTATCTTCAATATCACACTTTTTCCCCTCATCTCCCATTGAAAAAATACATTTTGTCTCTTAAGTTATGCCACTGAGTATGGGAGCTACAAGAAAGCAGGAAGGCAGACCCCAGCTACAGTATTAACTAGGTCCCCATGCAGTCTATCAGCCAGCACGGTGTCACATTTGCAGCTGCTTTCCTGTGGGAGTTATCTTCAATACCACACTTTTTTTGTTCAGCTCCCAATGTAAAAATACATGTGTCTGTGAAGTTATGCCACTGAGTATGGGAGCTACAAGAAAGCAGGAAGGCAGACCCCAGCTACAGTAGTAAGTAGGTCCCCATGCAGTCTATCAGCCAGCACGGTGTCACATTTGCAGCTGCTTTCCTGTGGGAGCTATCTTCAATACCACACTTTTTCTGTTCAGCTCCCATTGAATAAAATACATGTGTCTGTTAAGTTATGCCACTGAGTATGGGAGCTACAAGAAAGCAGGAAGGCAGACCCCAGCTACAGTAGTAAGTAGGTCCCCATGCAGTCTATCAGCCAGCACGGTGTCACATTTGCAGCTGCTTTCTGTGGGAGCTATCTTCAATACCACACTTTTTCCCCTCAGCTCCCATTGAAAAAATACATTTTGTCTGTTAAGTTATACCACTGAGTATGGGAGCTACAAGAAAGCAGGAAGGCAGACAGCAGCTATAGTAGTAAGTAGGTCCCCATGCAGTCTATCAGCCAGCACGGTGTCACATTTGCAGCTCCTTTCCTGTGGGAGTTATCTTCAATACAACAGTTTTTCTGTTCAGCTCTCATTGAAAAAATACATGTGTCTGTGAAGTTATGCCACTGAGTATGGGAGCTACAAGAAAGCAGGAAGGCAGACCCCAGCTACAGTAGTAAGTAGGTCCCCATGCAGTCTATCAGCCAGCACGATGTCACATTTGCAGCTGCTTTCCTGAGGGAGCTATCTTCAATACCACACTTTTTCTCTTCAGCTCCCATTGAATAAAATACATTTTGTCTGTTAAGTTATGCCACTGAGTATGGGAGCTACAAGAAAGCAGGAAGGCAGACCCCAGCTACAGTAGTAAGTAGGTCCCCATGCAGTCTATCAGCCAGCACGGTGTCACATTTGCAGCTGCTTTCCTGTGGGAGCTATCTTCAATACCACACTTTTTCCCCTCAGCTCCCATTGAATAAAAATACATTTTGTCTGTTAAGTTATACCACTGAGTATGGGAGCTACAAGAAAGCAGGAAGGCAGACCCCAGCTACAGTAGTAAGTAGGTCCCCATGCAGTCTATCAGCCAGCACGGTGTTACATTTGCAGCTCCTTTCCTGTGGGAGTTATCTTCAATACCACAGTTTTTCTGTTCAGCTCTCATTGAAAAAATACATGTGTCTGTGAAGTTATGCCACTGAGTATGGGAGGTACAAGAAAGCAGGAAGGCAGACCCCAGCTACAGTATTAACTAGGTCCCCATGCAGTCTATCAGCCAGCACGGTGTCACATTTGCAGCTGCTTTCCTGTGGGAGCTATCTTCAAAACCACAGTTTTTCTGTTCAGCTCCCATTGAAAAAATACATGTGTCTGTTACGTTATGCCACTGAGTATGGGAGCTACAAGAAAGCAGGAAGGCAGACCCCAGCTACAGTAGTAAGTAGGTCCCCATGCAGTCTATCAGCCAGCACGGTGTCACATTTGCAGCTGCTTTCCTGTGGGAGCTATCTTCAATACCACACTTTTTCTGTTCAGCTCCCATTGAATAAAATACATTTTGTCTGTTAAGTTATGCCACTGAGTATGGGAGCTACAAGAAAGCAGGAAGGCAGACCCCAGCTACAGTAGTAAGTAGGTCCCCATGCAGTCTATCAGCCAGCACGGTGTCACATTTGCAGGTGCTTTCCTGTGGGAGCTATCTTCAATACCACACTTTTTCCCCTCAGCTCCCATTGAAAAAATACATTTTGTGCCTTAAGTTATGCCACTGAGTATGGGAGCTACAAGAAAGCAGGAAGGCAGACCCCAGCTACAGTAGTAAGTAGCTCTCCATGCAGTCTATCAGCCAGCACGGTGTCACATTTGCAGCTGCTTTCCTGTGGGAGTTATCTTCAATACCACACTTTTTCTGCTCAGCTCCCATTGAAAAAATACATATGTCTGTTAAGGTATACCACTGAGTATGGGAGCTACAAGAAAGCAGGAAGGCAGACCCCAGCTACAGTAGTAAGTAGGTCCCCATGCAGTCTATCAGCCAGCACGGTGTCACATTTGCAGCTGCTTTCCTGTCGGAGCTATCTTCAATACCACACTTTTTCTCCTCAGCTCCCATTGAAAAAAATACATTTTGATGTTAAGTTATGCCACTGAGTATGGGAGCTACAAGAAAGCAGGAAGGCAGACCCCAGCTACAGTAGTAAGTAGGTCCACATGCAGTCTATCAGCCAGCACGGTGTCACATTTGCAGCTGCTTTCCTGTGGGAGCTATCTTCAATACCACACTTTTTCTGTTCAGCTCCCATTGAATAAAATACATTTTGTCTGTTAAGGTATACCACTGAATATGGGAGCTACAAGAAAGCAGGAAGGCAGACCCCAGCTACAGTAGTAAGTAGGTCCCCATGCAGTCTATCAGCCAGCACGGTGTTACATTTGCAGCTCCTTTCCTGTGGGAGCTATCTTCAATACCACACTTTTTCCCCTCAGCTCCCATTGAAAAAATACGTTTTGTCTGTTAAGTTATGCCACTGAGTATGGGAGCTACAAGAAAGCAGGAAGGCAGACCCCAGCTACAGTAGTCAGTAGGACCCCATGCAGTTTATCAGCCAGCACGGTGTCACATTTGCAGCTACTTTCCTGTGGGAGTTATCTTCAATACCACACTTTTTCTGCTCAGCTCCCATTGAAAAAATACATATGTCTGTTAAGGTATACCACTGAGTATGGGAGCTACAAGAAAGCAGGAAGGCAGACCCCAGCTACACTAGTAAGTAGGTCCCCATGCAGTCTATCAGCCAGCACGGTGTCACATTTGCAGCTGCTTTCCTGTGGGAGCTATCTTCAATACCACACTTTTTCTGTTCAGCTTCCTTTGAAAAAATACATGTGTCTGTTAAGGTATACCACTGCATATGGGAGCTACAAGAAAGCAGGAAGGCAGACCCCAGCTACAGTAGTAAGTAGGTCCCCATGCAGTCTATCAGCCAGCACGGTGTCACATTTGCAGCTGCTTTCATGTGGGAGCTATCTTCAATACCACACTTTTTCTGTTCAGCTCCCATTGAAAAAATACATGTGTCTGTTAAGGTATACCGCTGAGAATGGGAGCTACAAGAAAGCAGGAAGGCAGACCCCAGCTACAGTAGTAAGTAGGTCCCCATGCAGTCTATCAGCCAGCACGATGTCACATTTGCAGCTGCTTTCCTGTGGGAGCTATCTTCAATACCACACTTTTTCTCTTCAGCTCCCATTGAATAAAATACATTTTGTCTGTTAAGTTATGCCACTGAGTATGGGAGCTACAAGAAAGCAGGAAGGCAGACCCCAGCTACAGTAGTAAGTAGGTCCCCATGCAGTCTATCAGCCAGCACGGTGTCACATTTGCAGCTGCTTTCCTGTGGGAGCTATCTTCAATACCACACTTTTTCCCCTCAGCTCCCATTGAATAAAAATACATTTTGTCTGTTAAGTTATACCACTGAGTATGGGAGCTACAAGAAAGCAGGAAGGCAGACCCCAGCTACAGTAGTAAGTAGGTCCCCATGCAGTCTATCAGCCAGCACGGTGTTACATTTGCAGCTCCTTTCCTGTGGGAGTTATCTTCAATACCACAGTTTTTCTGTTCAGCTCTCATTGAAAAAATACATGTGTCTGTGAAGTTATGCCACTGAGTATGGGAGGTACAAGAAAGCAGGAAGGCAGACCCCAGCTACAGTATTAACTAGGTCCCCATGCAGTCTATCAGCCAGCACGGTGTCACATTTGCAGCTGCTTTCCTGTGGGAGCTATCTTCAAAACCACAGTTTTTCTGTTCAGCTCCCATTGAAAAAATACATGTGTCTGTTACGTTATGCCACTGAGTATGGGAGCTACAAGAAAGCAGGAAGGCAGACCCCAGCTACAGTAGTAAGTAGGTCCCCATGCAGTCTATCAGCCAGCACGGTGTCACATTTGCAGCTGCTTTCCTGTGGGAGCTATCTTCAATACCACACTTTTTCTGTTCAGCTCCCATTGAATAAAATACATTTTGTCTGTTAAGTTATGCCACTGAGTATGGGAGCTACAAGAAAGCAGGAAGGCAGACCCCAGCTACAGTAGTAAGTAGGTCCCCATGCAGTCTATCAGCCAGCACGGTGTCACATTTGCAGCTGCTTTCTGTGGGAGTTATCTTCAATACCACAGTTTTTATCCTCAGCTCCCATTGAAAAAATACATTTTGTCTGTTAAGTTATGTCACTGAGTATGGGAGCTACAAGAAAGCAGGAAGGCAGACCCCAGCTACACTAGTAAGTAGGTCCCCATGCAGTCTATCAGCCAGCACGGTGTCACATTTGCAGCTGCTTTCCTGTGGGAGCTATCTTCAATACCACACTTTTTCTGTTCAGCTTCCTTTGAAAAAATACATGTGTCTGTTAAGGTATACCACTGAGTATGGGAGCTACAAGAAAGCAGGAAGGCAGACCCCAGCTACAGTAGTAAGTAGGTCCCCATGCAGTCTATCAGCCAGCACGGTGTCACATTTGCAGCTGCTTTCCTGTGGGAGCTATCTTCAATACCACACTTTTTCTGTTCAGCTCCCATTGAATAAAATACATTTTGTCTGTTAAGGTATACCACTGCATATGGGAGCTACAAGAAAGCAGGAAGGCAGACCCCAGCTACAGTAGTAAGTAGGTCCCCATGCAGTCTATCAGCCAGCACGGTGTCACATTTGCAGCTGCTTTCCTGTGGGAGCTATCTTCAATACCACACTTTTTCTGTTCAGCTCCCATTGAAAAAATACATGTGTCTGTTAAGGTATACCGCTGAGAATGGGAGCTACAAGAAAGCAGGAAGGCAGATCCCAGCTACAGTAGTAAGTAGGTCCCCATGCAGTCTATCAGCCAGCAGGGTGTCACATTTGCAGCTGCTTTCCTGTGGGAGCTATCTTCAATAACACACTTTTTCTCTTCAGCTCCCATTGAATAAAATACATTTTGTCTGTTAAGTTATGCCACTGAGTATGGGAGCTACAAGAAAGCAGGAAGGCAGACCCCAGCTACAGTAGTAAGTAGGTCCCCATGCAGTCTATCAGCCAGCACGGTGTCACATTTGCAGCTGCTTTCCTGTGGGAGCTATCTTCAATACCACACTTTTTCCCCTCAGCTCCCATTGAATAAAAATACATTTTGTCTGTTAAGTTATACCACTGAGTATGGGAGCTACAAGAAAGCAGGAAGGCAGACCCCAGCTACAGTAGTAAGTAGGTCCCCATGCAGTCTATGAGCCAGCACGGTGTCACATTTGCAGCTGCTTTCCTGTGGGAGCTATCTTCAAAACCACAGTTTTTCTGTTCAGCTCCCATTGAAAAAATACATGTGTCTGTTACGTTATGCCACTGAGTATGGGAGCTACAAGAAAGCAGGAAGGCAGACCCCAGCTACAGTAGTAAGTAGGTCCCCATGCAGTCTATCAGCCAGCACGGTGTCACATTTGCAGCTGCTTTCCTGTGGGAGCTATCTTCAATACCACACTTTTTCCCCTCAGCTCCCATTGAAAAAATACATATGTCTGTTAAGGTATACCACTGAGTATGGGAGCTACAAGAAAGCAGGAAGGCAGACCCCAGCTACAGTAGTAAGTAGATCCCCATGCAGTCTATCAGCCAGCACGGTGTCACATTTGCAGCTGCTTTCCTGTGGGAGCTATCTTTAATACCACACTTTTTCTGTTCAGCTTCCTTTGAAAAAATACATGTGTCTGTTAAGGTATACCACTGAGTATGGGAGCTACAAGAAAGCAGGAAGGCAGACCCCAGCTACAGTAGTAAGTAGGTCCCCATGCAGTCTGTCAGCCAGCACGGTGTCACATTTGCAGCTGCTTTCCTGTGGGAGCTATCTTCAATACCACACTTTTTCCCCTCAGCTCCCATTGAAAAAATACATTTTGTCTGTTAAGTTATGCCACTGAGTATGGGAGCTACAAGAAAGCAGGAAGGCAGACCCCAGCTACAGTAGTAAGTAGGTCCCCATGCAGTCTATCAGCCAGCACGGTGTCACATTTGCAGCTGCTTTCCTGTGGGAGCTATCTTCAATACCACACCTTGTTCTCCTCAGCTCCCATTGAAAAAAATACATTTTGTCTGTTAAGTTATGTCACTGAGTATGGGAGCTACAAGAAAGCAGGAAGGCAGACCCCAGCTACAGTAGTAAGTACGTCCCCATGCAGTCTATCAACCAGCACGGTGTCACATTTGCAGCTACTTTTCTGTGGGAACTATCTTCAATATCACACTTTTTCCCCTCAGCTCCCATTGAAAAAATACATTTTGTCTCTTAAGTTATGCCACTGAGTATGGGAGCTACAAGAAAGCAGGAAGGCAGACCCCAGCTACAGTATTAACTAGGTCCCCATGCAGTCTATCAGCCAGCACGGTGTCACATTTGCAGCTGCTTTCCTGTGGGAGTTATCTTCAATACCACACTTTTTTTGTTCAGCTCCCAATGTAAAAATACATGTGTCTGTGAAGTTATGCCACTGAGTATGGGAGCTACAAGAAAGCAGGAAGGCAGACCCCAGCTACAGTAGTAAGTAGGTCCCCATGCAGTCTATCAGCCAGCACGGTGTCACATTTGCAGCTGCTTTCCTGTGGGAGCTATCTTCAATACCACACTTTTTCTGTTCAGCTCCCATTGAATAAAATACATTTTGTCTGTTAAGTTATGCCACTGAGTATGGGAGCTACAAGAAAGCAGGAAGGCAGACCCCAGCTACAGTAGTAAGTAGGTCCCCATGCAGTCTATCAGCCAGCACGGTGTCACATTTGCAGCTGCTTTCTGTGGGAGCTATCTTCAATACCACACTTTTTCCCCTCAGCTCCCATTGAAAAAATACATTTTGTCTGTTAAGTTATACCACTGAGTATGGGAGCTACAAGAAAGCAGGAAGGCAGACAGCAGCTATAGTAGTAAGTAGGTCCCCATGCAGTCTATCAGCCAGCACGGTGTCACATTTGCAGCTCCTTTCCTGTGGGAGTTATCTTCAATACAACAGTTTTTCTGTTCAGCTCTCATTGAAAAAATACATGTGTCTGTGAAGTTATGCCACTGAGTATGGGAGCTACAAGAAAGCAGGAAGGCAGACCGCAGCTACAGTAGTAAGTAGGTCCCCATGCAGTCTATCAGCCAGCACGGTGTCACATTTGCAGCTGCTTTCCTGAGGGAGCTATCTTCAATACCACACTTTTTCTCTTCAGCTTCCTTTGAAAAAATACATGTGTCTGTTAAGGTATACCACTGAGTATGGGAGCTACAAGAAAGCAGGAAGGCAGACCCCAGCTACAGTAGTAAGTAGGTCCCCATGCAGTCTATCAGCCAGCACGGTGTCACATTTGCAGCTGCTTTCCTGTGGGAGCTATCTTCAATACCACACTTTTTCCCCTCAGCTCCCATTGAAAAAATACATTTTGTCTGTTAAGTTATGCCACTGAGTATGGGAGCTACAAGAAAGCAGGAAGGCAGACCCCAGCTACAGTATTAACTAGGTCCCCATGCAGTCTATCAGCCAGCACGGTGTCACATTTGCAGCTGCTTTCCTGTGGGAGTTATCTTCAATACCACACTTTTTTTGTTCAGCTCCCAATGTAAAAATACATGTGTCTGTGAAGTTATGCCACTGAGTATGGGAGCTACAAGAAAGCAGGAAGGCAGACCCCAGCTACAGTAGTAAGTATGTCCCCATGCAGTCTATCAGCCAGCACGGTGTCACATTTGCAGCTGCTTTCCTGTGGGAGCTATCTTCAATACCACACTTTTTCTGTTCAGCTCCCATTGAATAAAATACATTTTATCTGTTAAGTTATGCCACTGAGTATGGGAGCTACAAGAAAGCAGGAAGGCAGACCCCAGCTACAGTAGTAAGTAGGTCCCCATGCAGTCTATCAGCCAGCACGGTGTCACATTTGCAGCTGCTTTCTGTGGGAGCTATCTTCAATACCACACTTTTTCCCCTCAGCTCCCATTGAAAAAATACATTTTGTCTGTTAAGTTATACCACTGAGTATGGGAGCTACAAGAAAGCAGGAAGGCAGACAGCAGCTATAGTAGTAAGTAGGTCCCCATGCAGTCTATCAGCCAGCACGGTGTCACATTTGCAGCTCCTTTCCTGTGGGAGTTATCTTCAATACAACAGTTTTTCTGTTCAGCTCTCATTGAAAAAATACATGTGTCTGTGAAGTTATGCCACTGAGTATGGGAGCTACAAGAAAGCAGGAAGGCAGACCGCAGCTACAGTAGTAAGTAGGTCCCCATGCAGTCTATCAGCCAGCACGGTGTCACATTTGCAGCTGCTTTCCTGTGGGAGCTATCTTCAATACCACAGTTTTTCTGTTCTGCTCCCATTGAAAAAATACATGTGTCTGTTAAGTTATGCCACTGAGTATGGGAGCTACAAGAAAGCAGGAAGGCAGACCCCAGCTACAGTAGTAAGTAGGTCCCCATGCAGTCTATAAGCCAGCACGGTGTCACATTTGCAGCTGCTTTCCTGTGGGAGCTATCTTCAATACCACACTTTTTCTGTTCAGCTCCCATTGAAGAAAATACATTTTGTCTCTTAAGTTATACCGTTGAGTATCGGAGCTACAAGAAAGCAGGAAGGCAGACCCCAGCTACAGTATTAACTAGGTCCCCATGCAGTCTATCAGCCAGCACGGTGTCACATTTGCAGCTGCTTTCTGTGGGAGTTATCTTCAATACCACAGTTTTTATCCTCAGCTCCCATTGAAAAAATACATATGTCTGTTAAGGTATACCACTGAGTATGGGAGCTACAAGAAAGCAGGAAGGCAGACCCCAGCTACAGTAGTAAGTAGATCCCCATGCAGTCTATCAGCCAGCACGGTGTCACATTTGCAGCTGCTTTCCTGTGGGAGCTATCTTTAATACCACACTTTTTCTGTTCAGCTTCCTTTGAAAAAATACATGTGTCTGTTAAGGTATACCACTGAGTATGGGAGCTACAAGAAAGCAGGAAGGCAGACCCCAGCTACAGTAGTAAGTAGGTCCCCATGCAGTCTATCAGCCAGCACGGTGTCACATTTGCAGCTGCTTTCCTGTGGGAGCTATCTTCAATACCACACTTTTTCCCCTCAGCTCCCATTGAAAAAATACATTTTGTCTGTTAAGTTATGCCACTGAGTATGGGAGCTACAAGAAAGCAGGAAGGCAGACCCCAGCTACAGTAGTAAGTAGGTCCCCATGCAGTCTATCAGCCAGCACGGTGTCACATTTGCAGCTGCTTTCCTGTGGGAGTTATCTTCAATACCACACTTTTTTTGTTCAGCTCCCAATGTAAAAATACATGTGTCTGTGAAGTTATGCCACTGAGTATGGGAGCTACAAGAAAGCAGGAAGGCAGACCCCAGCTACAGTAGTAAGTAGGTCCCCATGCAGTCTATCAGCCAGCACGGTGTCACATTTGCAGCTGCTTTCCTGTGGGAGCTATCTTCAATACCACACTTTTTCTGTTCAGCTCCCATTGAATAAAATACATTTTGTCTGTTAAGTTATGCCACTGAGTATGGGAGCTACAAGAAAGCAGGAAGGCAGACCCCAGCTACAGTAGTAAGTAGGTCCCCATGCAGTCTATCAGCCAGCACGGTGTCACATTTGCAGCTGCTTTCTGTGGGAGCTATCTTCAATACCACACTTTTTCCCCTCAGCTCCCATTGAAAAAATACATTTTGTCTGTTAAGTTATACCACTGAGTATGGGAGCTACAAGAAAGCAGGAAGGCAGACAGCAGCTATAGTAGTAAGTAGGTCCCCATGCAGTCTATCAGCCAGCACGGTGTCACATTTGCAGCTCCTTTCCTGTGGGAGTTATCTTCAATACAACAGTTTTTCTGTTCAGCTCTCATTGAAAAAATACATGTGTCTGTGAAGTTATGCCACTGAGTATGGGAGCTACAAGAAAGCAGGAAGGCAGACCGCAGCTACAGTACTAAGTAGGTCCCCATGCAGTCTATCAGCCAGCACGATGTCACATTTGCAGCTGCTTTCCTGAGGGAGCTATCTTCAATACCACACTTTTTCTCTTCAGCTCCCATTGAATAAAATACATTTTGTCTGTTAAGTTATGCCACTGAGTATGGGAGCTACAAGAAAGCAGGAAGGCAGACCCCAGCTACAGTAGTAAGTAGGTCCCCATGCAGTCTATCAGCCAGCACGGTGTCACATTTGCAGCTGCTTTCCTGTGGGAGCTATCTTCAATACCACACTTTTTCCCCTCAGCTCCCATTGAATAAAAATACATTTTGTCTGTTAAGTTATACCACTGAGTATGGGAGCTACAAGAAAGCAGGAAGGCAGACCCCAGCTACAGTAGTAAGTAGGTCCCCATGCAGTCTATGAGCCAGCACGGTGTTACATTTGCAGCTCCTTTCCTGTGGGAGTTATCTTCAATACCACAGTTTTTCTGTTCAGCTCTCATTGAAAAAATACATGTGTCTGTGAAGTTATGCCACTGAGTATGGGAGGTACAAGAAAGCAGGAAGGCAGACCCCAGCTACAGTATTAACTAGGTCCCCATGCAGTCTATCAGCCAGCACGGTGTCACATTTGCAGCTGCTTTCCTGTGGGAGCTATCTTCAAAACCACAGTTTTTCTGTTCAGCTCCCATTGAAAAAATACATGTGTCTGTTACGTTATGCCACTGAGTATGGGAGCTACAAGAAAGCAGGAAGGCAGACCCCAGCTACAGTAGTAAGTAGGTCCCCATGCAGTCTATCAGCCAGCACGGTGTCACATTTGCAGCTGCTTTCCTGTGGGAGATATCTTCAATACCACACTTTTTCTGTTCAGCTCCCATTGAATAAAATACATTTTGTCTGTTAAGTTATGCCACTGAGTATGGGAGCTACAAGAAAGCAGGAAGGCAGACCCCAGCTACAGTAGTAAGTAGGTCCCCATGCAGTCTATCAGCCAGCACGGTGTCACATTTGCAGCTGCTTTCTGTGGGAGTTATCTTCAATACCACAGTTTTTATCCTCAGCTCCCATTGAAAAAATACATATGTCTGTTAAGGTATACCACTGAGTATGGGAGCTACAAGAAAGCAGGAAGGCAGACCCCAGCTACAGTAGTAAGTAGATCCCCATGCAGTCTATCAGCCAGCACGGTGTCACATTTGCAGCTGCTTTCCTGTGGGAGCTATCTTTAATACCACACTTTTTCTGTTCAGCTTCCTTTGAAAAAATACATGTGTCTGTTAAGGTATACCACTGGGTATGGGAGCTACAAGAAAGCAGGAAGGCAGACCCCAGCTACAGTAGTAAGTAGGTCCCCATGCAGTCTATCAGCCAGCACGGTGTCACATTTGCAGCTGCTTTCCTGTGGGAGCTATCTTCAATACCACACCTTGTTCTCCTCAGCTCCCATTGAAAAAAATACATTTTGTCTGTTAAGTTATGTCACTGAGTATGGGAGCTACAAGAAAGCAGGAAGGCAGACCCCAGCTACAGTAGTAAGTACGTCCCCATGCAGTCTATCAACCAGCACGGTGTCACATTTGCAGCTACTTTCCTGTGGGAACTATCTTCAATATCACACTTTTTCCCCTCAGCTCCCATTGAAAAAATACATTTTGTCTCTTAAGTTATGCCACTGAGTATGGGAGCTACAAGAAAGCAGGAAGGCAGACCCCAGCTACAGTAGTAAGTAGGTCCCCATGCAGTCTATCAGCCAGCACGGTGTCACATTTGCAGCTGCTTTCCTGTGGGAGTTATCTTCAATACCACACTTTTTCTGTTCAGCTCCCATTGAATAAAATACATTTTATCTGTTAAGTTATGCCACTGAGTATGGGAGCTACAAGAAAGCAGGAAGGCAGACCCCAGCTACAGTAGTAAGTAGGTCCCCATGCAGTCTATCAGCCAGCACGGTGTCACATTTGCAGCTGCTTTCTGTGGGAGCTATCTTCAATACCACACTTTTTCCCCTCAGCTCCCATTGAAAAAATACATTTTGTCTGTTAAGTTATACCACTGAGTATGGGAGCTACAAGAAAGCAGGAAGGCAGACAGCAGCTATAGTAGTAAGTAGGTCCCCATGCAGTCTATCAGCCAGCACGGTGTCACATTTGCAGCTCCTTTCCTGTGGGAGTTATCTTCAATACAACAGTTTTTCTGTTCAGCTCTCATTGAAAAAATACATGTGTCTGTGAAGTTATGCCACTGAGTATGGGAGCTACAAGAAAGCAGGAAGGCAGACCGCAGCTACAGTAGTAAGTAGGTCCCCATGCAGTCTATCAGCCAGCACGGTGTCACATTTGCATCTGCTTTCCTGTGGGAGCTATCTTCAATACCACAGTTTTTCTGTTCTGCTCCCATTGAAAAAATACATGTGTCTGTTAAGTTATGCCACTGAGTATGGGAGCTACAAGAAAGCAGGAAGGCAGACCCCAGCTACAGTAGTAAGTAGGTCCCCATGCAGTCTATCAGCCAGCACGGTGTCACATTTGCAGCTGCTTTCCTGTGGGAGCTATCTTCAATACCACACCTTGTTCTCCTCAGCTCCCATTGAAAAAAATACATTTTGTCTGTTAAGTTATGCCACTGAGTATGGGAGCTACAAGAAAGCAGGAAGGCAGACCGCAGCTACAGTAGTAAGTAGGTCTCCATGCAGTCTATCAACCAGCACAGTGTCACATTTGCAGCTACTTTCCTGTGGGAACTATCTTCAATATCACACTTTTTCCCCTCAGCTCCCATTGAAAAAATACATTTTGTCTGTTAAGTTATGCCACTGAGTATGGGAGCTACAAGAAAGCAGGAAGGCAGACCCCAGCTACAGTATTAACTAGGTCCCCATGCAGTCTATCAGCCAGCACGGTGTCACATTTGCAGCTGCTTTCCTGTGGGAGCTATCTTCAATACCACACTTTTTCTGTTCAGCTCCCATTGAATAAAATACATTTTGTCTGTTAAGTTATGCCACTGAGTATGGGAGCTACAAGAAAGCAGGAAGGCAGACCCCAGCTACAGTAGTAAGTAGGTCCCCATGCAGTCTATCAGCCAGCACGGTGTCACATTTGCAGCTGCTTTCTGTGGGAGTTATCTTCAATACCACAGTTTTTATCCTCAGCTCCCATTGAAAAAATACATATGTCTGTTAAGGTATACCACTGAGTATGGGAGCTACAAGAAAGCAGGAAGGCAGACCCCAGCTACAGTAGTAAGTAGATCCCCATGCAGTCTATCAGCCAGCACGGTGTCACATTTGCAGCTGCTTTCCTGTGGGAGCTATCTTTAATACCACACTTTTTCTGTTCAGCTTCCTTTGAAAAAATACATGTGTCTGTTAAGGTATACCACTGGGTATGGGAGCTACAAGAAAGCAGGAAGGCAGACCCCAGCTACAGTAGTAAGTAGGTCCCCATGCAGTCTATCAGCCAGCACGGTGTCACATTTGCAGCTGCTTTCCTGTGGGAGCTATCTTCAATACCACACCTTGTTCTCCTCAGCTCCCATTGAAAAAAATACATTTTGTCTGTTAAGTTATGTCACTGAGTATGGGAGCTACAAGAAAGCAGGAAGGCAGACCCCAGCTACAGTAGTAAGTACGTCCCCATGCAGTCTATCAACCAGCACGGTGTCACATTTGCAGCTACTTTCCTGTGGGAACTATCTTCAATATCACACTTTTTCCCCTCAGCTCCCATTGAAAAAATACATTTTGTCTCTTAAGTTATGCCACTGAGTATGGGAGCTACAAGAAAGCAGGAAGGCAGACCCCAGCTACAGTAGTAAGTAGGTCCCCATGCAGTCTATCAGCCAGCACGGTGTCACATTTGCAGCTGCTTTCCTGTGGGAGTTATCTTCAATACCACACTTTTTCTGTTCAGCTCCCATTGAATAAAATACATTTTATCTGTTAAGTTATGCCACTGAGTATGGGAGCTACAAGAAAGCAGGAAGGCAGACCCCAGCTACAGTAGTAAGTAGGTCCCCATGCAGTCTATCAGCCAGCACGGTGTCACATTTGCAGCTGCTTTCTGTGGGAGCTATCTTCAATACCACACTTTTTCCCCTCAGCTCCCATTGAAAAAATACATTTTGTCTGTTAAGTTATACCACTGAGTATGGGAGCTACAAGAAAGCAGGAAGGCAGACAGCAGCTATAGTAGTAAGTAGGTCCCCATGCAGTCTATCAGCCAGCACGGTGTCACATTTGCAGCTCCTTTCCTGTGGGAGTTATCTTCAATACAACAGTTTTTCTGTTCAGCTCTCATTGAAAAAATACATGTGTCTGTGAAGTTATGCCACTGAGTATGGGAGCTACAAGAAAGCAGGAAGGCAGACCGCAGCTACAGTAGTAAGTAGGTCCCCATGCAGTCTATCAGCCAGCACGGTGTCACATTTGCATCTGCTTTCCTGTGGGAGCTATCTTCAATACCACAGTTTTTCTGTTCTGCTCCCATTGAAAAAATACATGTGTCTGTTAAGTTATGCCACTGAGTATGGGAGCTACAAGAAAGCAGGAAGGCAGACCCCAGCTACAGTAGTAAGTAGGTCCCCATGCAGTCTATCAGCCAGCACGGTGTCACATTTGCAGCTGCTTTCCTGTGGGAGCTATCTTCAATACCACACCTTGTTCTCCTCAGCTCCCATTGAAAAAAATACATTTTGTCTGTTAAGTTATGCCACTGAGTATGGGAGCTACAAGAAAGCAGGAAGGCAGACCGCAGCTACAGTAGTAAGTAGGTCTCCATGCAGTCTATCAACCAGCACAGTGTCACATTTGCAGCTACTTTCCTGTGGGAACTATCTTCAATATCACACTTTTTCCCCTCAGCTCCCATTGAAAAAATACATTTTGTCTGTTAAGTTATGCCACTGAGTATGGGAGCTACAAGAAAGCAGGAAGGCAGACCCCAGCTACAGTATTAACTAGGTCCCCATGCAGTCTATCAGCCAGCACGGTGTCACATTTGCAGCTGCTTTCCTGTGGGAGCTATCTTCAATACCACACTTTTTCTGTTCAGCTCCCATTGAAGAAAATACATTTTGTCTCTTAAGTTATACCGTTGAGTATCGGAGCTAAAAGAAAGCAGGAAGGCAGACCCCAGCTACAGTAGTAAGTAGGTCCCCATGCAGTCTATCAGCCAGCACGGTGTTACATTTGCAGCTCCTTTCCTGTGGGAGCTATCGTCAATACCACACTTTTTCCCCTCAGCTCCCATTGAAAAAATACATTTTGTCTGTTAAGTTATGCCACTGAGTATGGGAGCTACAAGAAAGCAGGAAGGCAGACCCCAGCTACAGTATTAACTAGGTCCCCATGCAGTCTATCAGCCAGCACGGTGTCACATTTGCAGCTGCTTTCCTGTGGGAGTTATCTTCAATACCACACTTTTTCTCCTCAGCTTCCTTTGAAAAAATACATATGTCTGTTAAGGTATACCACTGAGTATGGGAGCTACAAGAAAGCAGGAAGGCAGACCCCAGCTACAGTAGTAAGTAGGTCCCCATGCAGTCTATCAGCCAGCACGGTGTCACATTTGCAGCTGCTTTCCTGTGGGAGCTATCTTCAATACCACACTTTTTCTCCTCAGCTTCCTTTGAAAAAATACATGTGTCTGTTAAGGTATACCTCTGAGTATGGGAGCTACAAGAAAGCAGGAAGGCAGACCCCAGCTACAGTAGTAAGTAGGTCTCCATGCAGTCTATCAGCCAGCACGGTGTCACATTTGCAGCTGCTTTCCTGTGGGAGCTATCTTCAATACCACACTTTTTCTGTTCAGCTCCCATTGAATAAAATACATTTTGTCTGTTAAGTTATGCCACTGAGTATGGGAGCTACAAGAAAGCAGGAAGGCAGACCCCAGCTACAGTAGTAAGTAGGTCCCCATGCAGTCTATCAGCCAGCACGGTGTCACATTTGCAGCTGCTTTCCTGTGGGAGCTATCTTCAATACCACACTTTTTCTCCTCAGCTTCCTTTGAAAAAATACATGTGTCTGTTAAGGTATACCTCTGAGTATGGGAGCTACAAGAAAGCAGGAAGGCAGACCCCAGCTACAGTAGTAAGTAGGTCTCCATGCAGTCTATCAGCCAGCACGGTGTCACATTTGCAGCTGCTTTCCTGTGGGAGCTATCTTCAATACCACACTTTTTCTGTTCAGCTCCCATTGAATAAAATACATTTTGTCTGTTAAGTTATGCCACTGAGTATGGGAGCTACAAGAAAGCAGGAAGGCAGACCCCAGCTACAGTAGTAAGTAGGTCCCCATGCAGTCTATCAGCCAGCACGGTGTCACATTTGCAGCTGCTTTCCTGTGGGAGTTATCTTCAATACCACACTTTTTCTGTTCAGCTCCCATTGAATAAAATACATTTTATCTGTTAAGTTATGCCACTGAGTATGGGAGCTACAAGAAAGCAGGAAGGCAGACCCCAGCTACAGTAGTAAGTAGGTCCCCATGCAGTCTATCAGCCAGCACGGTGTCACATTTGCAGCTGCTTTCTGTGGGAGCTATCTTCAATACCACACTTTTTCCCCTCAGCTCCCATTGAAAAAATACATTTTGTCTGTTAAGTTATACCACTGAGTATGGGAGCTACAAGAAAGCAGGAAGGCAGACAGCAGCTATAGTAGTAAGTAGGTCCCCATGCAGTCTATCAGCCAGCACGGTGTCACATTTGCAGCTCCTTTCCTGTGGGAGTTATCTTCAATACAACAGTTTTTCTGTTCAGCTCTCATTGAAAAAATACATGTGTCTGTGAAGTTATGCCACTGAGTATGGGAGCTACAAGAAAGCAGGAAGGCAGACCGCAGCTACAGTAGTAAGTAGGTCCCCATGCAGTCTATCAGCCAGCACGGTGTCACATTTGCAGCTGCTTTCCTGTGGGAGCTATCTTCAATACCACACTTTTTCCCCTCAGCTCCCATTGAATAAAAATACATTTTGTCTGTTAAGTTATACCACTGAGTATGGGAGCTACAAGAAAGCAGGAAGGCAGACCCCAGCTACAGTAGTAAGTAGGTCCCCATGCAGTCTATCAGCCAGCACGGTGTTACATTTGCAGCTCCTTTCCTGTGGGAGTTATCTTCAATACCACAGTTTTTCTGTTCAGCTCTCATTGAAAAAATACATGTGTCTGTGAAGTTATGCCACTGAGTATGGGAGGTACAAGAAAGCAGGAAGGCAGACCCCAGCTACAGTATTAACTAGGTCCCCATGCAGTCTATCAGCCAGCACGGTGTCACATTTGCAGCTGCTTTCCTGTGGGAGCTATCTTTAATACCACACTTTTTCTGTTCAGCTTCCTTTGAAAAAATATATGTGTCTGTTAAGGTATACCACTGAGTATGGGAGCTACAAGAAAGCAGGAAGGCAGACCCCAGCTACAGTAGTAAGTAGGTCCCCATGCAGTCTATCAGCCAGCACGGTGTTACATTTGCAGCTCCTTTCCTGTGGGAGTTATCTTCAATACCACAGTTTTTATCCTCAGCTCCCATTGAAAAAACACATATGTCTGTTAAGGTATACCACTGAGTATGGGAGCTACAAGAAAGCAGGAAGGCAGACCCCAGCTACAGTATTAACTAGGTCCCCATGCAGTCTATCAGCCAGCACGGTGTCACATTTGCAGCTGCTTTCCTGTGGGAGCTATCTTTAATACCACACTTTTTCTGTTCAGCTTCCTTTGAAAAAATACATGTGTCTGTTAAGGTATACCACTGAGTATGGGAGCTACAAGAAAGCAGGAAGGCAGACCCCAGCTACAGTAGTAAGTAGGTCCCCATGCAGTCTATCAGCCAGCACGGTGTCACATTTGCAGCTGCTTTCCTGTGGGAGCTATCTTCAATACCACACCTTGTTCTCCTCAGCTCCCATTGAAAAAAATACATTTTGTCTGTTAAGTTATGTCACTGAGTATGGGAGCTACAAGAAAGCAGGAAGGCAGACCCCAGCTACAGTAGTAAGTACGTCCCCATGCAGTCTATCAGCCAGCACGGTGTCACATTTGCAGCTGCTTTCTGTGGGAGCTATCTTCAATACCACACTTTTTCCCCTCAGCTCCCATTGAAAAAATACATTTTGTCTGTTAAGTTATACCACTGAGTATGGGAGCTACAAGAAAGCAGGAAGGCAGACAGCAGCTATAGTAGTAAGTAGGTCCCCATGCAGTCTATCAGCCAGCACGGTGTCACATTTGCAGCTCCTTTCCTGTGGGAGTTATCTTCAATACAACAGTTTTTCTGTTCAGCTCTCATTGAAAAAATACATGTGTCTGTGAAGTTATGCCACTGAGTATGGGAGCTACAAGAAAGCAGGAAGGCAGACCGCAGCTACAGTAGTAAGTAGGTCCCCATGCAGTCTATCAGCCAGCACGGTGTCACATTTGCAGCTGCTTTCCTGTGGGAGCTATCTTCAATACCACACTTTTTCCCCTCAGCTCCCATTGAATAAAAATACATTTTGTCTGTTAAGTTATACCACTGAGTATGGGAGCTACAAGAAAGCAGGAAGGCAGACCCCAGCTACAGTAGTAAGTAGGTCCCCATGCAGTCTATCAGCCAGCATGGTGTTACATTTGCAGCTCCTTTCCTGTGGGAGTTATCTTCAATACCACAGTTTTTCTGTTCAGCTCTCATTGAAAAAATACATGTGTCTGTGAAGTTATGCCACTGAGTATGGGAGGTACAAGAAAGCAGGAAGGCAGACCCCAGCTACAGTATTAACTAGGTCCCCATGCAGTCTATCAGCCAGCACGGTGTCACATTTGCAGCTGCTTTCCTGTGGGAGCTATCTTTAATACCACACTTTTTCTGTTCAGCTTCCTTTGAAAAAATACATGTGTCTGTTAAGGTATACCACTGAGTATGGGAGCTACAAGAAAGCAGGAAGGCAGACCCCAGCTACAGTAGTAAGTAGGTCCCCATGCAGTCTATCAGCCAGCACGGTGTTACATTTGCAGCTCCTTTCCTGTGGGAGTTATCTTCAATACCACAGTTTTTATCCTCAGCTCCCATTGAAAAAACACATATGTCTGTTAAGGTATACCACTGAGTATGGGAGCTACAAGAAAGCAGGAAGGCAGACCCCAGCTACAGTATTAACTAGGTCCCCATGCAGTCTATCAGCCAGCACGGTGTCACATTTGCAGCTGCTTTCCTGTGGGAGCTATCTTTAATACCACACTTTTTCTGTTCAGCTTCCTTTGAAAAAATACATGTGTCTGTTAAGGTATACCACTGAGTATGGGAGCTACAAGAAAGCAGGAAGGCAGACCCCAGCTACAGTAGTAAGTAGGTCCCCATGCAGTCTATCAGCCAGCACGGTGTCACATTTGCAGCTGCTTTCCTGTGGGAGCTATCTTCAATACCACACTTTTTCTGTTCAGCTCCCATTGAAAAAAATACATTTTGTCTGTTAAGTTATGTCACTGAGTATGGGAGCTACAAGAAAGCAGGAAGGCAGACCCCAGCTACAGTAGTAAGTACGTCCCCATGCAGTCTATCAACCAGCACGGTGTCACATTTGCAGCTACTTTCCTGTGGGAACTATCTTCAATATCACACTTTTTCCCCTCAGCTCCCATTGAAAAAATACATTTTGTCTCTTAAGTTATGCCACTGAGTATGGGAGCTACAAGAAAGCAGGAAGGCAGACCCCAGCTACAGTATTAACTAGGTCCCCATGCAGTCTATCAGCCAGCACGGTGTCACATTTGCAGCTGCTTTCCTGTGGGAGTTATCTTCAATACCACACTTTTTTTGTTCAGCTCCCAATGTAAAAATACATGTGTCTGTGAAGTTATGCCACTGAGTATGGGAGCTACAAGAAAGCAGGAAGGCAGACCCCAGCTACAGTAGTAAGTAGGTCCCCATGCAGTCTATCAGCCAGCACGGTGTCACATTTGCAGCTGCTTTCCTGTGGGAGCTATCTTCAATACCACACTTTTTCTGTTCAGCTCCCATTGAATAAAATACATTTTATCTGTTAAGTTATGCCACTGAGTATGGGAGCTACAAGAAAGCAGGAAGGCAGACCCCAGCTACAGTAGTAAGTAGGTCCCCATGCAGTCTATCAGCCAGCACGGTGTCACATTTGCAGCTGCTTTCTGTGGGAGCTATCTTCAATACCACACTTTTTCCCCTCAGCTCCCATTGAAAAAATACATTTTGTCTGTTAAGGTATACCACTGAGTATGGGAGCTACAAGAAAGCAGGAAGGCAGACAGCAGCTATAGTAGTAAGTAGGTCCCCATGCAGTCTATCAGCCAGCACGGTGTCACATTTGCAGCTCCTTTCCTGTGGGAGTTATCTTCAATACAACAGTTTTTCTGTTCAGCTCTCATTGAAAAAATACATGTGTCTATGAAGTTATGCCACTGAGTATGGGAGCTACAAGAAAGCAGGAAGGCAGACCGCAGCTACAGTAGTAAGTAGGTCCCCATGCAGTCTATCAGCCAGCACGGTGTCACATTTGCAGCTGCTTTCCTGTGGGAGCTATCTTCAATACCACAGTTTTAATGTTCTGCTCCCATTGAAAAAATACATGTGTCTGTTAAGTTATGCCACTGAGTATGGGAGCTACAAGAAAGCAGGAAGGCAGACCCCAGCTACAGTAGTAAGTAGGTCCCCATGCAGTCTATCAGCCAGCACGGTGTCACATTTGCAGCTGCTTTCCTGTGGGAGCTGTCTTCAATACCACACCTTGTTCTCCTCAGCTCCCATTGAAAAAAATACATTTTGTCTGTTAAGTTATGCCACTGAGTATGGGAGCTACAAGAAAGCAGGAAGGCAGACCGCAGCTACAGTAGTAAGTAGGTCTCCATGCAGTCTATCAACCAGCACAGTGTCACATTTGCAGCTACTTTCCTGTGGGAACTATCTTCAATATCACACTTTTTCCCCTCAGCTCCCATTGAAAAAATACATTTTGTCTGTTAAGTTATGCCACTGAGTATAGGAGCTACAAGAAAGCAGGAAGGCAGACCCCAGCTACAGTATTAACTAGGTCCCCATGCAGTCTATCAGCCAGCACGGTGTCACATTTGCAGCTGCTTTCCTGTGGGAGCTATCTTCAATACCACACTTTTTCTGTTCAGCTCCCATTGAAGAAAATACATTTTGTCTCTTAAGTTATACCGTTGAGTATCGGAGCTAAAAGAAAGCAGGAAGGCAGACCCCAGCTACAGTAGTAAGTAGGTCCCCATGCAGTCTATCAGCCAGCACGGTGTTACATTTGCAGCTCCTTTCCTGTGGGAGCTATCGTCAATACCACACTTTTTCCCCTCAGCTCCCATTGAAAAAATACATTTTGTCTGTTAAGTTATGCCACTGAGTATGGGAGCTACAAGAAAGCAGGAAGGCAGACCCCAGCTACAGTATTAACTAGGTCCCCATGCAGTCTATCAGCCAGCACGATGTCACATTTGCAGCTGCTTTCCTGTGGGAGGTATCTTCAATACCACACTTTTTCTCCTCAGCTTCCTTTGAAAAAATACATATGTCTGTTAAGGTATACCACTGAGTATGGGAGCTACAAGAAAGCAGGAAGGCAGACCCCAGCTACAGTAGTAAGTAGGTCCCCATGCAGTCTATCAGCCAGCACGGTGTCACATTTGCAGCTGCTTTCCTGTGGGAGTTATCTTCAATACCACACTTTTTCTGTTCAGCTTCCTTTGAAAAAATACATGTGTCTGTTAAGGTATACCACTGAATATGGGAGCTACAAGAAAGCAGGAAGGCAGACCCCAGCTACAGTAGTAAGTAGGTCCCCATGCAGTCTATCAGCCAGCACGGTGTCAAATTTGCAGCTGCTTTCCTGTGGGAGCTATCTTCAATACCACACTTTTTCTCCTCAGCTTCCTTTGAAAAAATACATGTGTCTGTTAAGGTATACCTCTGAGTATGGGAGCTACAAGAAAGCAGGAAGGCAGACCCCAGCTACAGTAGTAAGTAGGTCTCCATGCAGTCTATCAGCCAGCACGGTGTCACATTTGCAGCTGCTTTCCTGTGGGAGCTATCTTCAATACCACACTTTTTCTGTTCAGCTCCCATTGAATAAAATACATTTTGTCTGTTAAGTTATGCCACTGAGTATGGGAGCTACAAGAAAGCAGGAAGGCAGACCCCAGCTACAGTAGTAAGTAGGTCCCCATGCAGTCTATCAGCCAGCACGGTGTCACATTTGCAGCTGCTTTCCTGTGGGAGCTATCTTCAATACCACACTTTTTCTGTTCAGCTCCCATTGAATAAAATACATGTGTCTGTTAAGGTATACCGCTGAGTATGGGAGCTACAAGAAAGCAGGAAGGCAGACCCCACCTACAGTAGTAAGTAGGTCCCCATGCAGTCTATCAGCCAGCACGGTGTCACATTTGCAGCTGCTTTCCTGTGGGAGCTATCTTCAATACCACACTTTTTGTCCTCAGCTCCCTTTCAAAAAAATACATTTTGTCTGTTAAGTTATGCCACTGAGTATGGGAGCTACAAGAAAGCAGGAAGGCAGACCCCAGCTACAGTAGTAAGTAGGTCCCCATGCAGTCTATCAGCCAGCACGGTGTCACATTTGCAGCTGCTTTCCTGTGAGAGCTATCTTCAATACCACACTTGTTCTCCTCAGCTCCCATTGAAAAAAATAGATTTTGTCTCTTAAGTTATACCGCTGAGTATCGGAGCTACAAGAAAGCAGGAAGGCAGACCCCAGCTACAGTAGTAAGTAGGTCCCCATGCAGTCTATCAGCCAGCACGGTGTCACATTTGCAGCTGCTTTCCTGTGGGAGCTATCTTCAATACCGCACTTTTTCTCCTCAGCTCCCATTGAATAAAATACATTTTGTCTGTTAAGGTATACCACTGAATATGGGAGCTACAAGAAAGCAGGAAGGCAGACCCCAGCTACAGTAGTAAGTAGGTCCCCATGCAGTCTATCAGCCAGCACGGTGTTACATTTGCAGCTCCTTTCCTGTGGGAGCTATCTTAAATACCACACTTTTTCTCCTCAGCTCCCTTTGAAAAAATACATATGTCTGTTAAGGTATACCACTGAGTATGGGAGCTACAAGAAAGCAGGAAGGCAGACCCCAGCTACAGTATTAACTAGGTCCCCATGTAGTCTATCAGCCAGCACGGTGTCACATTTGCAGCTGCTTTCCTGTGGGAGCTATCTTCAATACCACAATTTTCTGTCCAGCTTCCTTTGAAAAAATACATGTGTCTGTTAAGGTATACCACTGAGTATGGGAGCTACAAGAAAGCAGGAAGGCAGACCCCAGCTACAGTAGTAAGTAGGTCCCCATGCAGTCTATCAGCCAGCACGGTGTCACATTTGCAGCTGCTTTCCTGTGGGAGCTATCTTCAATACCACACTTTTTCTCCTCAGCTCCCATTGAATAAAATACATTTTGTCTGTTAAGGTATACCACTGAATATGGGAGCTACAATAAAGCAGGAAGGCAGACCCCAGCTACAGTAGTAAGTAGGTCCCCATGCAGTCTATCAGCCAGCACGGTGTCACATTTGCAGCTGCTTTCCTGTGGGAGCTATCTTCAATACCACACTTTTTCCCCTCAGCTCCCATTGAATAAAATACATTTTGTCTGTTAAGGTATACCACTGAATATGGGAGCTACAAGAAAGCAGGAAGTCAGACCCCAGATACAGTAGTAAGTAGGTCCCCATGCAGTCTATCAGCCAGCACGGTGTCACATTTGCAGCTGCTTTCCTGTGGGAGCTATCTTCAATACCACACTTTTTCTGTTCAGCTCCCATTGAAGAAAATACATTTTGTCTCTTAAGTTATACCGTTGAGTATCGGAGCTAAAAGAAAGCAGGAAGGCAGACCCCAGCTACAGTAGTAAGTAGGTCCCCATGCAGTCTATCAGCCAGCACGGTGTTACATTTGCAGCTCCTTTCCTGTGGGAGCTATCGTCAATACCACACTTTTTCCCCTCAGCTCCCATTGAAAAAATACATTTTGTCTGTTAAGTTATGCCACTGAGTATGGGAGCTACAAGAAAGCAGGAAGGCAGACCCCAGCTACAGTATTAACTAGGTCCCCATGCAGTCTATCAGCCAGCACGGTGTCACATTTGCAGCTGCTTTCCTGTGGGAGTTATCTTCAATACCACACTTTTTCTCCTCAGCTTCCTTTGAAAAAATACATATGTCTGTTAAGGTATACCACTGAGTATGGGAGCTACAAGAAAGCAGGAAGGCAGACCCCAGCTACAGTAGTAAGTAGGTCCCCATGCAGTCTATCAGCCAGCACGGTGTCACATTTGCAGCTGCTTTCCTGTGGGAGCTATCTTCAATACCACACTTTTTCTGTTCAGCTTCCTTTGAAAAAATACATGTGTCTGTTAAGGTATACCACTGAATATGGGAGCTACAAGAAAGCAGGAAGGCAGACCCCAGCTACAGTAGTAAGTAGGTCCCCATGCAGTCTATCAGCCAGCACGATGTCACATTTGCAGCTCCTTTCCTGTGGGAGCTATCTTCAATACCACACTTTTTCTCCTCAGCTTCCTTTGAAAAAATACATGTGTCTGTTAAGGTATACCTCTGAGTATGGGAGCTACAAGAAAGCAGGAAGGCAGACCCCAGCTACAGTAGTAAGTAGGTCTCCATGCAGTCTATCAGCCAGCACGGTGTCACATTTGCAGCTGCTTTCCTGTGGGAGCTATCTTCAATACCACACTTTTTCTGTTCAGCTCCCATTGAATAAAATACATTTTGTCTGTTAAGTTATGCCACTGAGTATGGGAGCTACAAGAAAGCAGGAAGGCAGACCCCAGCTACCGTAGTAAGTAGATCTCCATGCAGTCTATCAGCCAGCACGGTGTCACATTTGCAGCTGCTTTCCTGTGGGAGCTATCTTCAATACCACACTTTTTCCCCTCAGCTTCCATTGAATAAAATACATTTTGTCTGTTAAGGTATACCACTGAATATGGGAGCTACAAGAAAGCAGGAAGGCAGACCCCAGCTACAGTATTAACTAGGTCCCCATGCAGTCTATCAGCCAGCACGGTGTCACATTTGCAGCTGCTTTCCTGTGGGAGCTATCTTCAATACCACACTTGTTCTCCTCAGCTCCCATTGAAAAAAATACATTTTGTCTCTTAAGTTATACCACGGAGTATCGGAGCTACAAGAAAGCAGGAAGGCAGACCCCAGCTACAGTAGTAAGTAGGTCCCCATGCAGTCTATCAGCCAGCACGGTGTTACATTTGCAGCTCCTTTCCTGTGGGAGCTATCTTAAATACCACACTTTTTCCCCTCAGCTCCCATTGAAAAAATACATTTTGTCTGTTAAGTTATGCCACTGAGTATGGGAGCTACAAGAAAGCAGGAAGGCAGACCCCAGCTACAGTAGTAAGTAGCTCTCCATGCAGTCTATCAGCCAGCACGGTGTCACATTTGCAGCTGCTTTCCTGTGGGAGTTATCTTCAATACCACACTTTTTCTGCTCAGCTCCCATTGAAAAAATACATATGTCTGTTAAGGTATACCACTGAGTATGGGAGCTACAAGAAAGCAGGAAGGCAGACCCCAGATACAGTAGTAAGTAGGTCCCCATGCAGTCTATCAGCCAGCACGGTGTCACATTTGCAGCTGCTTTCCTGTGGGAGCTATCTTCAATACCACACTTTTTCCCCTCAGCTCCCATTGAAAAAATACATTTTGTCTGTTAAGTTATGCCACTGAGTATGGGAGCTACAAGAAAGCAGGAAGGCAGACCCCGGCTACAGTAGTAAGTAGGTCCCCATGCAGTCTATCAGCCAGCACGGTGTCACATTTGCAGCTGCTTTCCTGTGGGAGTTAACTTCAATACCACACTTTTTTTGTTCAGCTCCCATTCAAAAAATACATGTGTCTGTGAAGTTATGCCACTGAGTATGGGAGCTACAAGAAAGCAGGAAGGCAGACCCCAGCTACAGTAGTAAGTAGGTCCCCATGCAGTCTATCAGCCAGCACGGTGTCACATTTGCAGCTCCTTTCATGTGGGAGCTATCTTCAATACCACACTTTTTCTGTTCAGCTCCCATTGAAAAAATACATTTGTCTGTTAAGGTATACCGCTGAGAATGGGAGCTACAAGAAAGCAGGAAGGCAGACCCCAGCTACAGTAGTAAGTAGGTCCCCATGCAGTCTATCAGCCAGCACGGTGTCACATTTGCAGCTGCTTTCCTGTGGGAGCTATCTTCAATACCACACTTTTTCCCCTCAGCTCCCATTGAATAAAATACATTTTGTCTGTTAAGGTACACCACTGAATATGGGAGCTACAAGAAAGCAGGAAGGCAGACCGCAGCTACAGTAGTAAGTAGGTTCCCATGCAGTCTATCAGCCAGCACGGTGTCACATTTGCAGCTCCTTTCATGTGGGAGCTATCTTCAATACCACACTTTTTCTGTTCAGCTCCCAATGTAAAAATACATGTGTCTGTTAAGGTATACCGCTGAGTATGGGAGCTACAAGAAAGCAGGAAGGCAGACCCCAGCTACAGTAGTAAGTAGGTCCCCATGCAGTCTATCAGCCAGCACGGTGTCACATTTGCAGCTGCTTTCCTGTGGGAGCTATCTTCAATACCACACTTTTTCCCATCAGCTCCCATTGAAAAAATACATTTTGTCTGTTAAGTTATGCCACTGAGTATGGGAGCTACAAGAAAGCAGGAAGGCAGACCCCAGCTACAGTAGTAAGTAGGTCCCCATGCAGTCTATCAGCCAGCACGGTGTCACATTTGCAGCTGCTTTCCTGTCGGAGCTATCTTCAATACCACACTTTTTCTCCTCAGCTCCCATTGAAAAAAATACATTTTGTCTGTTAAGTTATGCCACTGAGTATGAGAGCTACAAGAGAGCAGGAAGGCAGACCCCAGCTACCGTAGTAAGTAGATCTCCATGCAGTCTATCAGCCAGCACGGTGTCACATTTGCAGCTGCTTTCCTGTGGGAGCTATCTTCAATACCACACTTTTTCCCCTCAGCTTCCATTGAATAAAATACATTTTGTCTGTTAAGGTATACCACTGAATATGGGAGCTACAAGAAAGCAGGAAGGCAGACCCCAGCTACAGTAGTAAGTAGGTCCCCATGCAGTCTATCAGCCAGCACGGTGTCACATTTGCAGCTGCTTTCCTGTGGGAGCTATCTTCAATACCACACTTGTTCTCCTCAGCTCCCATTGAAAAAAATACATTTTGTCTCTTAAGTTATACCACGGAGTATCGGAGCTACAAGAAAGCAGGAAGGCAGACCCCAGCTACAGTAGTAAGTAGGTCCCCATGCAGTCTATCAGCCAGCACGGTGTTACATTTGCAGCTCCTTTCCTGTGGGAGCTATCTTCAATACCACACTTTTTCCCCTCAGCTCCCATTGAAAAAATACATTTTGTCTGTTAAGTTATGCCACTGAGTATGGGAGCTACAAGAAAGCAGGAAGGCAGACCCCAGCTACAGTAGTAAGTAGCTCTCCATGCAGTCTATCAGCCAGCACGGTGTCACATTTGCAGCTGCTTTCCTGTGGGAGTTATCTTCAATACCACACTTTTTCTGCTCAGCTCCCATTGAAAAAATACATATGTCTGTTAAGGTATACCACTGAGTATGGGAGCTACAAGAAAGCAGGAAGGCAGACCCCAGCTACAGTAGTAAGTAGGTCCCCATGCAGTCTATCAGCCAGCACGGTGTCACATTTGCAGCTGCTTTCCTGTGGGAGCTATCTTCAATACCACACTTTTTCCCCTCAGCTCCCATTGAAAAAATACATTTTGTCTGTTAAGTTATGCCACTGAGTATGGGAGCTACAAGAAAGCAGGAAGGCAGACCCCAGCTACAGTAGTAAGTAGGTCCCCATGCAGTCTATCAGCCAGCACGGTGTCACATTTGCAGCTGCTTTCCTGTCGGAGCTATCTTCAATACCACACTTTTTCTCCTCAGCTCACATTGAAAAAATACATGTGTCTGTTAAGTTATGCCACTGAGTATGGGAGCTACAAGAAAGCAGGAAGGCAGACCCCAGCTACAGTAGTAAGTAGGTCCCCATGCAGTCTAGCAGCCAGCACGGTGTCACATTTGCAGCTGCTTTCCTGTCGGAGCTATCTTCAATACCACACTTTTTCTGTTCAGCTCCCTTTGAAAAAATACATGTGTCTGTTAAGTTATACCGCTGAGTATGGGAGCTACAAGAAAGCAGGAAGGCAGACCCCAGCTACAGTAGTGTGGGGAGTTTTGTGGAGACTTGGCTAGAGAAATGAGGACATGATAGAATACAGCTGGTTAGGCAGTGAGCACTAAGCGATAAGCTACTGGACTCCTGCTCAAGGCCGTGAGAGCAAGAGAGTGGTATGATAACAGGATGAGAAAATCAGGAGCCTGGTTTGGGCTGAGCAGCCACAAGCATCCGAAGTATGTTGAAATGGGGGGGGGGGTCGTACGTAATTGGGAACCAATGATGAGCTTAGCTTTTGCAATATGTATGAGCCTGATTATTGTATCTATAAAAGAGCTGTGTCTTTGCAAATAAAGTTGAGACTTGTTGCACTACAGGGTGGGCTTGTCTCCCGTCGTCTTCAGCAAATGGTGACCCCGACGCGATACACAAAGGACGTGATATACCGACTGGGCGCCACGACGGAGCGACGAAGGGGTTCGGGTCCTATGCAGCAAGGACGGCAATAAGCGTGAAAATTGGGAACACGCCGTGCCCTGGGTGACCGTATAGACGAGCCCGGCCGATACGTGCCGCCGGACCTTGAAGTGCTGCAACAGCGCGCTGACAAATAGGTATGGAAAGGCAAGCGGCATATAATTTATTTACTGCATTCTTGCAGAAGCGGCAGATAAAGGGTATAGATCTGCAAAAAGACCTACCAGGGTTGTTATCTTATGGGTATGCTAAGGGAGTGTTTCTGAATCCACATACAGTGCATGAATTGAGCGAATGGCGTAAATTTGGGGATTTGCTGTGGGAAGCTACCCTGGAGGACGATGAGATAGCTGAAAAGTTAGGGAAGCTTTGGAAGATAGTGTATAATGATTTATTCCAACATCAGGCAGAAAAGAAGGCTGCTGAGCACGCATCAGCAGCACAGAGTAAGAATAAAAACTATGAGCATGACCGGTTCCAATCCACCTCGCTGGCTCCTACTGTTTCAAAAGTAGTTCTCCCCCGCCCGCGTGTAGAAAATGACCCTGAAGGCACGGATGGGGTACGGGAACCATATGAGCCATCAGCCCCTCCTGGGGAACGAGAGTGCCGCCCTAAAGAGCCCCCGCCTCTCCCCCCGCCACTTAGTGAGCCTGTCCCTGGGGCAGAGAGTGAACTGGCAGAGGCACCGAGAGTAGCGCCAGGAGAAGCGCCGGGAGAGGGGTTGAGAGCAGCGCCGGGAGCGGCGCTGAGGCGGATGATACCGAGAAAAAAGAAAAAGGTTCTTCTCTACACAAGAGTTTTTGCAAAGTCAGGGAGGCGAAGGGTCTTCGGAGCAGAGCCCCCGCGGGAGAGCTGCTTCCCATTCGAGCCCAACCCGCCGAGTTACCCCTGGGACGACTTGCAGGGCAATGCCAAGTGGGCGGAGTCGGGTGGGGGTGCAGCGCAGGATGATCAGAGGAGAGTGGGGGGCCGCGACCCCATGTTAGACTGGATACCATCGGGCACGCGGGGGAAGAAAAAGAAAACACGGGAGAGCGTAATACCGACTGCGCCGCCGGCGCCGGGGACGGCATGGAGTGAGCCAGACCCCCCCCCGCCCCTTCCATCCGCAGCCGCCACCGCGCAGCCACTTCCCGCGCCCGGTCAGTGTCTCCGGAGCCCCCCCCACACACACCACGCCGAGACCGTCGGCCCCAGCCCTCGCGGACCGCTGGGCTCATCCTTTCCATCCTCAATCCCTTGCCTCAAAGACTGTAAAAACTGTTGGTCGTGATGTTATGCATTTTGCTGTAAATGTGATGATGAATAGTGGTTTTCTTACAGTGGAGGCTTTCTAAGGCGTTTTGGGTGTCGGGAATGGAACTTGGAAGAACAGAACATTTTGGCATTGAGAAGCTAAAAGGTGGTTTATGTTGATGCTTCAAATGATTGTGGTAAATGGTTTTAGATAATTTCAACAACCCAAGCAAAACATGTGACTTACACTGGCCAAAGCAATCAATCAGTCTACAATATGTTTATCAATGGCCACTCCAGATAATCCTTTTTCTACCTGTTTGGTGGGAGTTCCATCAGATGTGGCACAATGCCTGTATCAAATGCATTAAAAACAAATCCCTTACTTAAGGGTAATGGCAAAGTTGACAGCTGGGATTTGATCATTTCATGGTTGCCAATAATGACAACAGAGCCACAGGAGTTAGAATTATTGGGATCTATAAAGATGGATTTTTGTGTTATGTTTAATTTTACCAGCAATGCCAAAACATTTGGGACAGAATGTGGATCCCATCCTGGGCGTGTATAAGAACACAACATCTTGGTGCAATTATACTTCACCAAAAAGATCCAGGTCTTCTGCCTGTACAGTTACCAAAGGGAATTTTTCTGATCTGTGGGGACCAGGCATGGCCTGGGGTAACCCTCGAGATTACAAAGGGGACCGTGCAGTTTGGGACAACTGACGATCTTGATGCCTAATCACACAATGATTTAGAAACATCATTGTCCAAAACAATTTGTGCATGCATTTACTGGCGAATGTGATGACTATGTTACCTTTGGTCTCCCTCAACAATAATAGCAACTAGTATATTTGCTCCAGGTGTAAGAGTATCTGCTTTATTAACTCAGCTATGCAAATTAGGATACTGGCCTAGCAAACAAAGTAACCAAACCTCAATGACATTAGAAGACTTGATTAGTAATGTAAGTAGTATTAGCCATACAACTTTGCAACATAGACCTGCTAGAGATTTTACCTTTAGCACAAGTATAATAACTTTCTTTGTCAGCTGTGCTTTTTTTTTTCAGTGTATGAGAAGAAGCTTACCAGGCATGAGTTGCTAAAACTAATGTGCAGATTGTCCTTGAGCTGCTCTCTACTGTGAGAAACAAAGAAGCAAAAATACCTACGAGATAACAACTTGGAGCAAGGAGGAGGCTGAGGCAGCGTGTGAAACTGCAAGGCTTCTCGCAGAAAACTACAGCTGGTTTTTAGAGAAAGGACCAATTAGAAGTACTATAAACACGCTGGCTTTGCTGCTGATTATGGAGGTCTGATGCTTGTTAGTAAAATTTGAGTTATAGGCTGCCCGCAGGGGTCATGGACATACCAGCTATCCCCATGCATTGAGCCACGGTATCCCTCACACTAGTCTTAGGGAGGGGGAGAGCATGGGGTGTAGAAGATATGAGTATAATGGTCTACTGAGTCTCTCTTGCAGATTGATGTGTTTCTCGGAGTGCTTGCCGTGATGCAGATCAAGATGGAGTCGCTCAACTATTGGCAAGATTGAATAGTGAAGTGGAACACGACCAGCACCTGATCATATCTTCCTGCAATTGGCTCAGCTAAGCATATGTGCTGGGCAGACACGTTATGTATCAACCCGTGCCACAGGATACTGGAGTCATCGAGCATAGGGAACGGGAGATGTGGTAGGCGTCCGGAAGATCTTGGGTTGTAACGTGAGAGGTGAAAGGTACAGAAGAGGTGGGCACGGGGTGGAGTGAGAGGAGGTGCTGGTGGTGGCAGGTGTGAGCACATGGTGTAAACAAGGGGTTGAAGTTTGGCAGATGGATGTCACTCGTGGCAGAGTTTGGAAGACTGAAATATGTGCATGTAACCATAGACACATGGAGCAAATTTGTTTGGGCAACAGCACAGACAGGGGAGAGGGCCATACATGTGGAGCGTCGTTTATATAGTTGTTTTGCAATAATGGAAATTCCTCAGAAAATAAAAACAAACAAGGGTCTAGCCTATATAAGTAAAAGCATAGAACAGTTTATGAGGCAATGGGGAGTTAAACATGTAGCAGGGATTCCCCATTCCCCCACAGGACAGGCCATAATAGAAAGAGCTAATGGGACTCTAAAAAGATATCTTGGTAAATATGGGGATGTTAAAGACCCACATATGAAATTGTTAAAGGCCTTATTTGTTATGAACCACCTGTGTGTGTTTGGGGAACAGAAGCTACCACCTGCAATAATACATCATAATACAAAGGCACAAAAGGAGAGAAAGAAAGAAATATGGGTTAAATATCGTGACCCTAAAACAGGGATATAGCAGCCTCTGGCCAAAGTATTATACTGGGGACGTGGGTATTTGTGTGTTGATTCTCCCACAGGATCCATTTGGGTGCCAACCACGTGGACAAGAGCTGTCCTTGAAGCTGCGGAGATCAAATCATCTGATGAAAAAGGACAAGAAGAGATTGAAGAATACATACACCCTCGTCTTGTAGTCATTGGAGGACTGGCTAACAATCAAAAGACTGAAGGTTATATAACAGAAATATAGCGATTTTTAATGAATAATAATGTAATGTTTTGTTATAACCATAGCTTCTAGTGTAACTATCATTGCTAACAGCTTGACACATTTTTAATCAGCCTAGAGATAATATTTGGATAACCTTTGCTAATCGAACTGGTCAATCATCTCTTTGTCTTAGTTTGGGAGGGGTTACTAATCCTTTTAAAACATGTTTGATAGGATTGCCTGTGTGGAATTTGGAGGAACTTTGTGGACTAGTAGACAATAACACCTTGTGTAATAGAACGGGACTAAGCACAATTAGGATGAGAAACATCAATGTAAGATAATTAAGTCTTTTAATACCACATTAGCCTCACCCCCTGAGGAAATAGATCTGTTTGGAAGTGCCAATGCAAGCTTTGGTATTAATGGAACTGGGGGAAAATTGGGTAAGTTTTATGTCATGGGATATCCACGATTTTAATAGAAATTGAAAATATTGGGCCACCTTAGACTCTTCTTTGAAGCCAGAAATGGTATTTAAGCAATTGTATTCCAGCTGTAATGGCTCTAGTATCACATCACCGAAGAAATTACCCACGGTTATATTTTTAACCTGTGGGGAAAGGGCCTGGAACGGAATACCAGTAAATCCCCCAGGTGGACCCTGTTATTTGGGGAAATTCTCTTTATTCCACCCTTACTTAACCATGCTAATGCAGCTTGCTAACCATGATAACAGCTCTTGCAAAAAACGTAGTTATTATGAGTTTGATTGTGCTAATATTGGTCTCCCACGATTTTGGAGTGAACTGAAGCAAGTTATAGTTGCCACCCTTTTTGCCAGGAACAGCAGCCAATAAGGCCATGAATTTGGCTAAACAGTTAGGATGTTGGATTAAGGACGAGGTCAATTAAACTTCAGAAATTATTGGTATGTTAACAGCTGATGTTCGAAGTGTAAATCATGCGATGTTAAAAAAAAATAAAGCTGCCATAGACTTTTATTATCCCACAGACAATAGAAAGAACATTTGAGAGGATGTGGCAGGCTAATACCATTTTCCAAAAAGAAAACGGGGAAAATGTGGGGAGTTTTGTGGAGACTTGGCTAGAGAAATGAGGACATGATAGAATACAGCTGGTTAGGCAGTGAGCACTAAGCGATAAGCTACTGGACTCCTGCTCAAGGCCGTGAGAGCAAGAGAGTGGTATGATAACAGGATGAGAAAATCAGGAGCCTGGTTTGGGCTGAGCAGCCACAAGCATCCGAAGTATGTTGAAATGGGGGGGGGGTCGTACGTAATTGGGAACCAATGATGAGCTTAGCTTTTGCAATATGTATGAGCCTGATTATTGTATCTATAAAAGAGCTGTGTCTTTGCAAATAAAGTTGAGACTTGTTGCACTACAGGGTGGGCTTGTCTCCCGTCGTCTTCAGCACAGTAGTAAGTAGGTCCCCATGCAGTCTATCAGCCAGCACGGTGTCACATTTGCAGCTGCTTTCCTGTGGGAGTTATCTTCAATACCACACTTTTTCTGTTCAGCTCCCATTGAAAAAATACATGTGTCTGTTAAGTTATGCCACTGAGTATGGGAGCTACAAGAAAGCAGGAAGGCAGACCCCAGCTACAGTAGTAAGTAGGTCCCCATGCAGTCTATCAGCCAGCACGGTGTCACATTTGCAGCTGCTTTCCTGTGGGAGCTATCTTCAATACCACACTTTTTCTCCTCAGCTCCCATTGAATAAAATACATTTTGTCTGTTAAGGTATACCACTGAATATGGGAGCTACAAGAAAGCAGGAAGGCAGACCCCAGCCACATTAGTAAGTAGGTCCCCATGCAGTCTATCAGCCAGCACGGTGTCTCATTTGCAGCTGCTTTCCTGTGGGAGCTATCTTCAATACCACACTTGTTCTCCTCAGCTCCCATTGAAAAAATACATGTGTCTGTTAAGGTATACCACTGAATATGGGAGCTACAAGAAAGCAGGAAGGCAGACCCCAGCTACAGTAGTCAGTAGGTCCCCATGCAGTCTATCAGCCAGCACGGTGTCACATTTGCAGCTGCTTTCCTCTGGGAGCTATCTTCAATACCACACTTTTTCTCCTCAGCTCCCATTGAAAAAATACGTATGTCTGTTAAGGTATACCACTGAGTATGGGAGCTACAAGAAAGCAGGAAGGCAGACCCCAGCTACAGTAGTAAGTAGGTCTCCATGCAGTCTATCAGCCAGCACGGTGTCACATTTGCAGCTGCTTTCCTGTGGGAGCTATCTTCAATACCACACTTGTTCTCCTCAGCTCCCATTGAAAAAAATACATTTTGTCCTTTAAGTTATACCACTGAGTATCGGAGCTACAAGAAAGCAGGAAGGCAGATCCCAGCTACAGTAGTAAGTAGGTCCCCATGCAGTCTATCAGCCAGCACGGTGTTACATTTGCAGCTCCTTTCCTGTGGGAGCTATCTTCAATACCACACTTTTTCCCCTGAGCTCCCATTGAATAAAATACATTTTGTCTGTTAAGGTATACCGCTGAGTATGGGAGCTACAAGAAAGCAGGAAGGCAGACCCCAGCTACACTAGTAAGTAGGTCCCCATGCAGTCTATCAGCCAGCACGGTGTCACATTTGCAGCTGCTTTCCTGTGGGAGTTATCTTCAATACCACACTTTTTCTGTTCAGCTCCCAGTGAAAAAATACATTTTGTCTGTTAAGTTATGCCACTGAGTATGGGAGCTACAAGAAAGCAGGAAGGCAGACCCCAGCTACACTAGTAAGTAGGTCCCCATGCAGTCTATCAGCCAGCACGGTGTCACATTTGCAGCTGCTTTCCTGTGGGAGCTATCTTCAATACCACACTTTTTCTGTTCAGCTCCCTTTGAAAAAATACATGTGTCTGTTAAGGTATACCGCTGAGTATGGGAGCTACAAGAAAGCAGGAAGGCAGACCCCAGCTACAGTAGTGTGGGGAGTTTTGTGGAGACTTGGCTAGAGAAATGAGGACATGATAGAATACAGCTGGTTAGGCAGTGAGCACTAAGCGATAAGCTACTGGACTCCTGCTCAAGGCCGTGAGAGCAAGAGAGTGGTATGATAACAGGATGAGAAAATCAGGAGCCTGGTTTGGGCTGAGCAGCCACAAGCATCCGAAGTATGTTGAAATGGGGGGGGGGGGGGTCGTACGTAATTGGGAACCAATGATGAGCTTAGCTTTTGCAATATGTATGAGCCTGATTATTGTATCTATAAAAGAGCTGTGTCTTTGCAAATAAAGTTGAGACTTGTTGCACTACAGGGTGGGCTTGTCTCCCGTCGTCTTCAGCACAGTAGTAAGTAGGTCCCCATGCAGTCTATCAGCCAGCACGGTGTCACATTTGCAGCTGCTTTCCTGTGGGAGCTATCTTCAATAGCACACTTTTTCTGTTCAGCTCCCATTGAAAAAATACATGTGTCTGTTAAGTTATGCCACTGAGTATGGGAGCTACAAGAAAGCAGGAAGGCAGACCCCAGCTACAGTAGTAAGTAGGTCCCCATGCAGTCTATCAGCCAGCACGGTGTCACATTTGCAACTGCTTTCCTGTGGGAGCTATCTTCAATACCACACTTTTTCTGTTCAGCTCCCATTGAAAAAATACATATGTCTGTTAAGGTATACCAGTGAGTATGGGAGCTACAAGAAAACAGGAAGGCAGACCCCAGCTACAGTATTAACTAGGTCCCCATGCAGTCTATCAGCCAGTACAGTGTAACATTTGCAGCTGCTTTCCTGTGGGAGCTATCTTCAATACCACACTTGTTCTCCTCAGCTCCCATTGAAAAAAATATATTTTGTCTCTTTAAGTTATACCACTGAGTATCGGAGCTACAAGAAAGCAGGAAGGCAGACCCCAGCTACAGTAGTAAGTAGGTCCCCATGCAGTCTATCAGCCAGCACAGTGTCACATTTGCAGCTGCTTTCCTGTGGGAGCTATCTTCAATACCACACTTTTTCTCCTCAGCTCCCATTGAAAAAATACATTTTGTCTGTTAAGTTATGCCACTGAGTATGGGAGCTACAAGAAAACAGGAAGGCAGACCCCAGCTACAGTAGTAAGTAGGTCCCCATGCAGTCTATCAGCCAGCACGGTGTCACATTTGCAGCTGCTTTCCTGTGGGAGTTATCTTCAATACCACACTTTTTCTGTTCAGCTCTCATTGAAAAAATACGTGTCTGTTAAGGTATACCACTGAATATGGGAGCTACAAGAAAGCAGGAAGGCAGACCCCAGCTACAGTAGTCAGTAGGTCCCCATGCAGTCTATCAGCCAGCACGGTGTCACATTTGCAGCTGCTTTCCTGTGGGAGCTATCTTCAATACCACGGTTTTTCTGTTCAGCTCCCATTGAAAAAATACATGTGTTTGTTAAGTTATGCCACTGAGTATGGGAGCTACAAGAAAGCAGGAAGGCAGACCCCAGCTACAGTAGTAAGTAGGTCCCCATGCAGTCTATCAGCCAGCACGGTGTCACATTTGCAGCTGCTTTCCTGTGGGAGTTATCTTCAATAGCACACTTTTTCTGTTCAGCTCTCATTGAAAAAATACGTGTCTGTTAAGGTATACCACTGAATATGGGAGCTACAAGAAAGCAGGAAGGCAGACCCCAGCTACAGTAGTAAGTAGGTCCCCATGCAGTCTATCAGCCAGCACAGTGTCACATTTGCAGCTGCTTTCCTGTGGGAGCTATCTTCAATACCACAGTTTTTCTGTTCAGCTCCCATTGAAAAAATACATGTGTCTGTTAAGTTATGCCACTGAGTATGGGAGCTACAAGAAAGCAGGAAGGCAGACCCCAGCTACAGTAGTAAGTAGGTCCCCATGCAGTCTATCAGCCAGCACGGTGTCACATTTGCAGCTGCTTTCCTGTGGGAGCTATCTTCAATACCACACTTTTTCTCCTCAGCTCCCATTGAAAAAATACATTGTGTCTCTTAAGTTATACCACTGAATATGGGAGCTACAAGAAAGCGGGAAGGCAGACCCCAGCTACAATAGTAAGTAGGCCCCCATGCAGTCTATCAGTCAGCATTGTGTCACATTTGCAGCTGCTTTCCTGTGGGAGCTATCTTCAATACCACACTCTTTTTCTCTTCCTCCTGATGCTCGGGTCTGCCTTCCTGCTTTCTTGTAAGTCCCATGCGCTGTGGTCTAAGTTCTACCGACAGCACATATTTTTGAATATGAACTGAGCAGTCCAGGGGAGTTCTATTGGAGATAGCTCCCTCAGGAAAGCAGGTGCAAATGTGACACAGTGCTGGCTGATAGAATACTTAGGGACCTACTTTCCACTGTAGCTGGGGTCTGTGTACCTGCTTTCTTGTAGTTCCCATATGCAGTGGCGTAACTTCTTCTCAAATCATATATTTTCAAATGGAGCTGACGAGGACAAGAGGGTGGGATATTTGATAACTCCCTCAGGAAAGCAACTGCAAAGGTGACACTGTGCAAGCTGATAGAGTACAATGGGACCTACATACGATTGTAGGTGGGTTCTGCTTTCCTGCTTTCTTGTAGCTCCAACATGCACTGGTTTCACTTCTACCAACAGCCTGTATTTTTTCAATGGGAGTTGAGCAATCCATGTACTTGGGATTGTAGATAACTCCCAGAGGAAAGCTCCTGCAAAGGTGACTCAGTGCTGGGTGATAGACTACATAGGGACCTACTTACTACTTATTTTTTTTCTGTGTACCTGCTTTCTTTTAGTTCCCAGAAGCAGTGGCGTAACTTCTACTGGCAGCCTGTATTTTTTCAATGGGAGTCGATCAGGCCAAGTGCATGCTATTGGAAATATCTCCCATAGGAAAGCGATGTCAAAGGTACAGTGCTGACTGATTAGCTACAGGGGTGTTGATGGATCCGCAGCTTATCTACACAGGAATACAGATTAGCAGGCACTTCTTTTTTTATGTAGTGCTGGTAAAACAGTGGGATAACTCCTCCATAAATGCTTCCTTGTTTGTTATCATTTTTAGGATTTTAAGACAGCTCAAACAAAAAATCACATTTGCTAACACAAGCATGCATAAAATTTTCATTTTTCTAATTTAGCCCTTTACCATGATTGTTTCCCAAGAAACACAAAGTTTCCCAAATCACAGTGATTGGTCAAAAAAGATATCAGTCCCTTTTTTTTAGTTACAACTAAGGTAATAGCCAAAGTAACCTAACAAATACATTTACCAGGGTCTTATAGTTAAGGTAACAGCTAAGGTAACTGTTCAGACCTGGGCTATAATGAATGGTATGCAGTGTATCAGAAACAGAGAAAGTTAGCAGTTTGTCTTTGAATTGCCTTCTACAGCAAAAAAGCACAGAAAGGAATGCCTCTGTGATAGCAAGCTTGAGCATGGGGAAAACCGAAACAGCAGATTGTAACAGAAACAAGGTCAAAGCAAGAAGATAGTACAGATGGGAATTACTGCATCAGTATTGGAAAAAAATGACTCTACAGAGCCTGCTCCAGTTAGCAAAAAAGACTGAAACTAAGCTACTGCAGGATGACCTTGCAGCCCTACTAGTGTGGTGTCGGTGCAAGGAGTTATTAAGTAAACCCGACCAGCTCTATGATCTGGGAATTTGGGATCAAATTGGTCACGCACTTTGGAACTCTGTAACAAATGGGAACAAAGACAGTGTTAAACTTTCATCTACATGGAAAATTGTGAGACGCATGATAGAAGAAATGCAGGGGGAAGCTCAGTTAAGTGCAGTTGTAGTACGTGCTATCCAATCAGCAGGGGAAGAAAGGGAGTGACTGAAAAACTGATCCCCGTCTTGCCAGAGCCCCCCTCTTCCTACCCAATCAGTAAAAGTGAAAGAGAATCCTGGGGAGGAGAGAAAATAGAGCCTGGTCCCTGGGTGCCCACTGATTTAAAGGATGATCCTGTAACAACTCCTGAGCAGAATGCAACAAAGGTGCCAGGAGTGAGGGTGTCGCCCACCGCTCCGTTGCCACCTTATTCTACCCCAGTGGGTCCTGCACCACTAGATCATACCCAAGTACCACTCCCCATGGATGTGGACGAGGAGGTGCAACCCAGCCCATCACAACTTTATCCATCCATAAATAACCTTGACTTACAAAAACAACTTCAAGATCAAGAAAAAACTATGAGAGAGCTATTGATACAAATGCAGCGTCTCGGTAAAGGATCCAGTAAAAAATCGGTCAGAGATGAGTATGCAAAGGCATATCAAGCTATAATAGAAGGGCTTCATACAGTGGAAAAGCATTTTTCTGATGAAAGCTCCACCTGCAGCCCAAAACTAACAACAAATACTAAAGAATCAACATCTGTAGTGCCTGCAACTAAAAGAAAAATGAGTGGGTGTTGCAATGTCTGGAAGATCAAGAATGGACTACAGAGGAGGCAGATAATTATTTACAATCTAAATTTGGTAAGGAGGGATGACTTACTCAACAAGAGCTTGACAGAGTTAAAAAACTGTGGGATCAATTAACAGAGGGTCATGTTTCCTCGTCTGCTCCACAATAGACAAATGATGAGGAGGTAACAGGTTGGACTGATTGGTTAAAAAAGAAGTTAGATACTGTGACAACGACATCACCCCAGAAAGGTAAAAACTCTATTAGCAATTCATCAGCGCCAGATGATTCCCCATCTCCACCGAGGGATCCTAATGATGAGCAAGGACAGAGATGGAAAGGAGGAGTTGAAACTGATGTAATTAACGGTATAATGCTGCCATCTAGCGTCACAGCACTGCCAGTGATGGTTATGGTGGAAATCGGCAATGGCATCCCTTTGATTGGAAAACAGTTAGTCAATTACAAAGAACGGTCCTGGACTATGGGTATGATAATAAACACGTCCATATGCTAGTACAGGCACTCTTCAAAAATCAAATATTGGTGCCGGCAGAGATCAAAAGTCTGATGGAGATTTTGTTAACACCTACGGCATACATGATGTTCAAAGACAAATGGAGAGAGAAATGTGACTATGTTGTTTATCAGAATTTACAGGACTGTGATTCTACAAATCTTCTGTGATATGCAACCTTGGCAATGATGATGGGTGAAGGACAATATACTGATGGTGCCACGCAAGCGGCTATGAATCACAGAATAATACAACAAAGCCAGGCACTTGCTTTAGCTGCTTTTCAAGAATTACCACCAATCGGGAAACCATCTTTACCATATACAAAAATTGTGCAAGGTCCTGAATATGCAGTTTATTGATAGGCTCAAGACAGCTTTGGAGGCAGCAACAAATTTGGAACCAGATGCAAAATCAGCAATAGGAAAAGATTTAACATTTATAAATGCTAATATAAAATGTCAACAGAACATTGCCACATGACCTGCTGGATCTTCACTCAGTCAGATGGCAGAGGCCTGCTCCTGAATCCCGAAAATTATGGAAGAAGAAGAAAAGGCAAAGATGTATGCACAAACACAAGCACAGGCAATGGCAACAGCATTAAAATCAATAGGTATTCAAGGAAAGGGAGATTTTAAACTGATGAGATCTGGGTATTTCAACTGTGGGGATAAGGGGCACTGCAAAAAACAATGCTCAAAATGTAAAAGGGGAAGTTTTGAAAGTACATGTCACAAATGTGATAAATATGGTCATAAAGCATCAGAATGTCTCTCGTTTTCAGAAGGATGGTACTCCGATACAGGGAAACTCGAAAGCCAGTGCCTGGACGGGGAGCGCCAAGACAGTGAAATACCCCCAGAGAGCGGCTGCCTCGACGAGCTTTCCGCAGCCACTCGAGGAAGCGCAGGCGTCCATCTGGCCGTGTGTGAGTCAGTAACTCTCCTTGATACTAAAGTACACACAATTCCATCTACCTGCACTGGGCAGTCCTCTAGGCCATGGACTGTCAGTGCTCCTCCTGGGGCGCTCATCCATGTCTAAACAAGAACTATTTGTTGTTCCAGGAGTCATTGATGCAGACTATCAGGGTACCATTGGTATCATAGTGTATACTTTAACTCCTCCAGCAACCATCACTCAAGGAAGCTGTATAGCTCAATTGGTTCCATTTAAGGCTCAAGTACCTCGAGTGATTAACAAAGAGTGAGGTACTCAGGGATTTGGATCCACAGGCTTTCCTATGGTAGCCTTTGCACAATCTATGACTAAAGAAAAACCTCTTTGAGAGGTTAGCATTCACAGACCTGGTGCTCATGTTTTGCGACACTAAAAGATGTTACTTGATTCTGGATCTGATGTCACTATTGTCCCTCGTAAAGAATGGCCATCACACTGGTTTGTGAAACCCACTTTAAAATTAACTTGGCTCACTACTCAACCAGTGTGGGTGGATCAATGGCCGTTACCTCAAGAGAAGCTTACCCATCTGGAAACCCTTGTTGCAGAACAAGTTGCAGCAGGACATTTAGTACCATCTAACAGTCCATGGAATAGTCCTGTATTTACCATTCAGAAAAAATCTGGAAAATGGCATTTGCTACGGGATTTGCGAGTAGTAAATGCAGTTATGCAGGACATGGGAAGTCTTCAACCAGGAATCCCAACTCGAACAATGCTACCCACAGAATGGGATGTTTTGATCATTGATTTGAAAGATTGGTTTTTTACTATTCCATTACATCCTGCAGATTACGAGAAATTTGCTTTCACTGTACCATCTATTAATCAACAAACTCCTGAAAAAAAGTATCAATGGGTTGTTTTGCCATAGGGCATGAAAAATTCACCTACTATCTGTCAATGGTATGCAGACCTGGCCCTTGAACCATGGCAAAAAAAGCCACCCTAATGTGATTTTTATATCACTATATGGATGGTTTATTGATATACCAGAAAGAATCTATTACAGAGAACTTAAGTAATTCTTTGATTAAACAACTGCAACTATGGGGCCTGGTGATTGCACCTGAAAAAGTTCAGCGACAAGCCCCCTGGAAGTTCCTGCATCTATCCTCAAAAGCTTGCTCTCACAGAGACTGTAAATACCCTCAGAGATGTGCAAAAATTATTGGGGACATTCAATGGATAAGAAACACCTGTGGAATTACCAATGAGGATATGAAACCACTTTTTGAACTGCTTCACAGAGGAACGGGACCAAATGATTCTCGGTCTTTAACACCCCAGGCAAAAGTAGCACTTTCTCAGATTGCTGATAAAATTGCTTGTAACGTATGTTACCGAATAGACCCGCAACTGCCAACTAATATTTATGTCTATAACACTGACAAAGAAGTCAGTGGTATTATTACTCAGTGGGATTCTCATGCAAGGGACTCATTACGCTTTTTAGAATGGGTCTTTCTTTCAAGTAACCCAAAAGTCACAGTTTTGCGCAAACATGAAGCTATAGCCTCATTACTAATGAAGGCACAAGAGTGATTGTATCTGGAAAAGGGGCTGACATAATTATTTTGCCAATTAATCTTGATATCATTCAACATTGGTGTCAAATCAGTATTTCTTTTGCATTAGCCACACACGGAATGATATTAGTTAATCATTATCTGAAACATCCGTTATTTAAAACTCGTTTGCAATTGGAACCACAACCTGTATTAACAAATACGCCAGTAGATGGCGGGACAGTCTTTACTGATGCAAGCAGCAAAACCAGGAAAGCAGGCTATGCCTGGCGAGACAATGGGGAATGGCATCACCAAACCTTTAAATTAGAAGGTTCAGTGCAAGTTCTCGAATTAAAAGGAGTTGTTATGGGCTTACAGTATTGGAATAATGAACCAATTACTTTGGTCTGTGATTCATTACATGTAGTTGGTGTCGTGCAGCGTATTCATAGATCTTTGCTGGGTCATGTTAATAACAGCTTGTTGTTTCAAGTCATGCTAACATTATGGAATACCTTACAAAACCATCTGATGCCATTGTTTGTTACTCATATACACAGTCATACTACCCTTCCAGGACCACTGGCAGAAGGAAATGCTTATATTGATCAGGTTGTATCTGCTGTAACCACGGTTTCTCCACTCACCCCCTTACAGCAAGTGCACAGGTCTCATGCATTTTTTCATCAGTCATCATCAGGCTTGCGAAAACAGTTTTCTATTACAAAATCAGAAGCTCGAGCCATAATTGCTGCGTGTCCACACTGTGCACGCATTTCTGCTCTACAAGACCAGGGAGTAAATCCCCGAGGTCTCCAACCACGACAAGGGTGGCAATCTGATGTTACTGAATTTTCACCTTTTGGAAAATTAAAATACGTTCATGTATCTGTTGATACCTGTTCACAAGCTGTATGGGCTACACCTTTAGCAAAACAGCAAAAGCAGTGAAACAACACTGGACTCAGGCCATTGTGGCTATGGGATCTCCTGAGTAAAACAGACAATGGATTGGCATATACCAGTAAAGTTCTAGCTCAATTTTGTGAAATGTGGGGAATTAATCACTCTACTGGTATTCTCTAGAATAGCACTGGTCAAGCTATTGTTGAGCGTACTCATCAGCTGCTCAAACATTATTTTGCTATTTTGAAAAAAGAGGGGGAGATATCCCCCCATGTCATTGTTCATAAAACACTTTATATACTTAATTAGCTAAACCCAAGAACTGAGAATTCGATTCAACCCATATTCCATCATTTTGCAACTAATTCAAAAGATTGAACAGAGAGTAGAGTAGAGGTATCTGTCTTTTCTCCCATTACAAATAATTGGGAAGGGCCAATGATGTTGCTAACTTGGGGAAGGGGATATGCTTGTGTCGTTACAGGTGATGAACGACCCAAGTGGGTCCCAGCTAAATGGGTAAAACCATGAATCGATCCACTACAACCAGATCCTGAAGCACTTCAACATCTTCACTTCGGAGCCCTACAAAGACAGACATTCCGAATTGTAAAGACACTGGTTCCGTGGTTGAAGTTAATCAGCCCAGAAGCAGAGAAGGCAATCCCCCTTCTCCCTGATGTGAATGCCTTTGTAGCAACAGTTAGCAACATTGGACATTTTACAGCAGAAAAACAGCATCAATTACAGACTATTTGTCCTCATCACAACGGACTATGCCAACTGTAGATAAAAGTCTGGTGTAATAAATGTAATAGTTGGTGGAGAGCAGTCAGTCATACTGATCGAGAAAAACATTGGTTGTGTGAACGTTGTGAACAAGCTTCTATGTGTTTTGATCCCAAAGCACTTTTGATGCAGTTCATTAATCTTGGCCAAAGATCAAATACCGTGCAAGGCCAAGTATCAAGAATTTTGAGATGACAACGGCTTTGGGAAAATTATTTGTGTATAGAAGATTTAGGATCTAGATGAGCAGGCTTGTTAGTGGCTTACATTATACCAGCTGTATCACGAGCATTTAACATTAATAGTAACAGAATAATTGGAGGTGAGTGTGGTTTGGTAGTTGCAATACTTCGTAGATGGTGGGTATCAGAAGAGAATTGGGAACGACAACAGAAGAGATGGCGCAAAAGGGTGAGATGCAGAAAAATGTGATAACATTAATCAATCTGATGTTTAGCTTTGTTGTAGGCTTACTAACCATGATAATGAATAAGTGGATTTGGTGGATGTTCAGCAGTTTGTTAATGGTTGTGGCTATCGTAGCTGGACAGAAGTCAAATGATCCTGCTTTTGTTTCTCTCCCTAAACAAATTGTCTGGGTCACGCTTGCAAATGTAACTGGGCAAGATACCATATGCCTGGCTACTACTGACCTAAGAAATCCGTTTTCTACTTGTTTATAGGAGTGCCAGTGGATAATTGACCTGTTCCTAAGAGATACAGAGGGATGTTTGTTCAGACAGAAATCGTTAATAATTTTGATGGTCTGACCCCTTATTTACCTACAACAGGTTTGGAAGCACAGGAGCTTGAGCTTTTAGGATCTGTAAAGATGGATTGGTGTGTCAGATTTAATTATGCAGGGAGAAATCAGTCTAAGGCCTGGGATGTTATTTCAAGGCACCCTATATATAGAAATGCAAGTGTGTGGTGTAACTTTACTCCAGAAAAGATATCAAAATCTAGCAGTGTTCCTTTAAAATTACCATCAGGCATATTTTTATTTGTGGAGACAGAGTTTGGCCTGCTATTCCATCACATATTACTGGGAGCCCTTGTAGTTTACACTGTTAGCTCCAAACATGTCTGTGATTTTCCAGCACAGACTGTTATGCAAAATTCGAGTTAAGCGAAACATACACGCATTTTTCTCCTCAGTGTGACCATAAGCTTGCGTTTTCATCTGCAGAAAAAAGATTTACTGCTGCTTTATTGCACAAGGCGTCGCAGCAAGAAAACCCCTGGGACTTTTGGATAAACTTGGCTGCTCGCTCGCAAAACAATCTAGCTACTATTTACTAGCTACTAGTAAAGCTTTGCCAGAATTCCTAATGTGATGGTGATAGTATTAGACATGCAACTTTGCAAAACAGAGCACCTACAGATTTTTTCCTTTTAGCTCATGATCGTGGTTGTGAAGGTTTTCAAGGTAAGTGTTGTATGAATGTGTCAGATCATTTGCAGTCAATATATCCTAGTATCCAACACTTGAAAGACGGTGTTTTAAAACATCAAAAACACGATGGAGATTTTTTTCAGAAATGGTTGAGAGATTTATTTCAAACAATCCCTAGATGGCACCAAAGACTGATAAAGAAGGCCTACACATCTTAATTGTGATTGTGCTACTTTTACTTGTTAGCTGTGTTTCACTTCAGTATATTAAGGGAAGCATAACAGCAATGATTGAAAAAAGAAGGAGAGATGTCGGGGCCTTCCTTCCTGCTTTCTTGTAGCTCCCATACGCAGTGGTGTAACTTAACAGACACATGTATTTTTTTAATGAGAGCTGAGCAGTTCAAATGGGTGGGATTGAAAACAGTTCCCACAAAAAAGTAGCTGCAAATGTGACACCGTGCTGCCTGACTGCATGGGGACCTACTTACTACTGTAGCTGGGGTCTGCCTTCCTGCTTTCTTGTAGCTCCCATACTCAGTGGTATAACTTCTACCGAGAGTCTGTACTTTTTCAGTGGGAGCTGAGCAGTACAAGTGAGAGGGATTGAAGATCCCTCCGACAGGAAAGCAGCTGCAAATGTGAAACAGTCTTGACTGATAGACTGCATGGGAATCTACTTAGCACTGTAGTTGGTGTCTGATTTCCTGCTTTTGTCTACATCCCATACACAGTGGTATAACTTAACCGACAATATATATTTTTTCAAAGGGAAATGAGCAGTCTAAATGAGTGAGATTGGACTGAGCTACCACAGGAAACCAGGTGCATCTGTGAGACAGTGCTGGTTGATAGACTGCATGGGGATCTACTTACTACTGTGGCTGCGGTCTGCCTAACTGTTTTCTTGTAGTTCCCATAAGCAGTGGTATACCTTAACCGACAACATGTATTTTTTCAATGGGAGATAGGAGACAAAGAGTATGGGATTGAAGATAGCTCCCACAGGAAAGCAGCTGCAAATGCGACACAGTGCTGGCAGATAGACTACATGACGATCTACTTACAACTATAGGTGACATCTGCCTTCCTACTTTCTTGTAGCTCCGATAAACAGTGGTATAAATTCTAATAACAGTCTGTATATTTTCAATGTGGATTGAGGAGTTAACCGACAACATATACTTTTTTCAATGGGAGCTGAGCAGTCGAAGTCAGTGGGATTGAAGATAGCTCCCACAGGAAAGCAGCTGCAAATGTGACACCGTGCTGGCTGATAGACTGCATGGGGACCTACTTATTAGTGTAGCTGGAATCTGCCATCCTATTTTCTTGTAGCTCCCATACGCAGTGGTATAAGTACAGAGAGGGCATGTGTTATATCAATGCCGGGTGAGCAGTCAAAGTGAGTAGGATTAGAGATAGCTCCCAGAGGAAAGTATGTGCAAATGTGATACCGTGCTGGCTGATAGACTGTATGGGGACCTACTTACTACAGTAGCTGGGGTCTGCCTTCCTGCTTTCTTGTAGCTCCCATACTCAGTGGTATACCTTAACTGACAAATGTATTCTTTCAATGGGAGCTGAACAGAAAAAGTGTGGTATTGAAGATAGCTCCCACAGGAAAGGAGCTGCAAATGTGACACCGTGCTGGCTGCTAGACTGCATGGGGACCTACTTACTACTGTAGCTGGGGTCTGCCTTCCTGCTTTCTTGTAGCTCCCACACTCAGTTGTATAACTTTACAGACAAAATGTAGTTTTTTCAATGGGAGCTCAGGAGAAAAAGTGTGGTATTGAAGATAGATCCCAAAGGAAAGCAGCTGCAAATGTGACAACGTGCTGGCTGCTAGACTGCATGGGGACCTACTTACTACAGTAGCTGGGATCTATACTCCTGCTTTCTTGTAGCTCCCATACTCAGCGATATACCTTAACTGACAAATGTATTCTTTCAATGGGAGCTGAACTGAAAAAGTGTGGTATTGAAGATAGCTCCCACACGAAAGCAGCTGAAAATGTAACACCGTGCTGGCTGATAGACTGCATGGGGACCTACTTACTACAGTAGTTGGGGTCTGCCTTTCTGCTTTCTTGTAGCCCCCGTAATCAGTGGTATACCTTAACTGACAAATGTATTCTTTCAATGGGAGCTGAACACAAAAAGTGTGGTATTGAAAATAGCTCCCACAAGAAAGCAGCTGCATATGTGACACCGTGCTGGCGGATAGACTGCATAGGGACCTACTTATTAGTGTAGCTGGAATCTGTCATCCTACTTTCTTGTAGCTCCCATACGCAGTGGTATAAGTATAGACAGGGCATGTGTTATATCAATGGCGGTTGAGCAGTCGAAGTGAGTAGGAGTAGAGATAGCTCCCAGAGGAAAGTATGTGCAAATGTGACACCGTGCTGGCTGATAGACTGTATGGGGACCTACTTACTACAGTAGCTGGGGTCTGCCTTCCTGCTTTCTTGTAGCTCCCATACTCAGTTGTATACCTTAAGAGACAAATGTATTTTTTCAATGGGAGCTGAACAGAAAAAGTGTGGTATTGAAGATAGCTCCCACAGGAAAGCAGCTGCAAATGTGACACCGTGCTGGCTGATAGACTGCATGGGGACCTACTTACTACTGTAGCTGGGGTCTGCCTTCCTGCTTTCTTGTAGCTCCCATACTCAGTTGTATACCTTAAGAGACAAATGTATTTTTTCAATGGGAGCTGAACAGAAAAAGTGTGGTATTTAAGATAGCTCCCACAGGAAAGGAGCTGCAAATGTGACACCGTTCTGGCTGCTAGACTGCATGGGGACCTACTTACTACTGTAGCTGAGATCTATCTTCCTGCTTTCTTGTAGATCCCATACTCAGTTGTATACTTTAACTGACAAATGTATTCTTTCAATGGGAGCTGAACAGAAAAAGTGTGGTATTGAAGATAGCTCCCACAGGAAAGGAGCTGCAAATGTGACACGATAGCTCCCACAGGAAAGGAGCTGCAAATGTGACACCGTGCTGGCTGATAGACTGCATGGGGACCTACTTACTAGTGTAGCTGGGGTCTTTCTTCCTGCTTTCTTGTAGCTCCCATACTCAGTTGTATACCTTAAGAGACAAATGTATTTTTTCAATGGGAGCTGAACAGATAAAGTGTGGTATTGAAGATAGCTCCCACAGGAAAGGAGCTGCAAATGTGACACGATACCTCCCACAGGAAAGCAGCTGCATATGTGACACCGTGCTGGCTGATAGACTGCATAGGGACCTACTTATTAGTGTAGCTGGAATCTGTAATCCTACTTTCTTGTAGCTCCCATACGCAGTGGTATAAGTATAGAGAGGGCATGTGTTATATCAATGGCGGTTGAGCAGTCGAAGTGAGTAGGATTAGAGATAGCTCCCAGAGGAAAGTATGTGCAAATGTGACACCGTGCTGGCTGATAGACTGTATGGGGACCTACTTACTACAGTAGCTGGGGTCTGCCTTCCTGCTTTCTTGTAGCTCCCATACTCAGTTGTATACCTTAAGAGACAAATGTATTTTTTCAATGGGAGCTGAACAGAAAAAGTGTGGTATTGAAGATAGCTCCCACAGGAAAGCAGCTGCAAATGTGACACCGTGCTGGCTGATAGACTGCATGGGGACCTACTTACTACTGTAGCTGGGATCTATCTTCCTGCTTTCTTGTGGCTCCCATACTCAGTTGTATACCTTAAGAGACAAATGTATTTTTTCAATGGGAGCTGAACAGAAAAAGTGTGGTATTGAAGATAGCTCCCACAAGAAAGCAGCTGCATATGTGACACCGTGCTGGCTGATAGAATGCATGGGGACCTACTTATTAGCGTAGCTGGAATCTGCCATCCTACTTTCTTTTAGCTCCCATACGCAGTGGTATAAGTATAGAGAGGGAATGTGTTATATCAATGGCGGTTGAGCAGTCAAAGTGAGTAAGATTAGAGATAGCTCCCAGAGGAAAGTATGTGCAAATGTGACACCGTGCTGGCTGATAGACTGTATGGGGACCTACTTACTACAGTAGCTGGGGTCTGCCTTCCTGCTTTCTTGTAGCTCCCATACTCAGTGGTATACCTTAAGAGACAAATGTATTTTTTCAATGGGAGCTGAATAGAAAAAGTGTGGTATTGAAAATAGCTCCCACAAGAAAGCAGCTGCATATGTGACACCGTGCTGGCTGATAGACTGCATAGGGACCTACTTATTAGTGTAGCTGGAATCTGTCATCCTACTTTCTTGTAGCTCCCATACGCAGTGGTATAAGTATAGAGAGGGCATGTGTTATATCAATGGCGGTTGAGCAGTCGAAGTGAGTAGGATTAGAGATAGCTCCCAGAGGAAAGTATGTGCAAATGTGACATCGTGCTGGCTGATGGACTGTATGGGGACCTACCTATTACAGTAGCTGGGGTCTGCCTTCCTGCTTTCTTGTAGCTCCCATACTCAGTGGTATACCTTAAGAGACAACTGTATTTTTCCAATGGGAGCTGAACAGAAAAAGTGTGGTATTGAAGCTAGCTCCCACAGGAAAGCAGCTGCAAATGTGACACCGTGCTGGCTGATAGACTGCATGGGGACCTACTTACTACTGTAGCTGGGATCTATCTTCCTGCTTTCTTGTAGCTCCCATACTCAGTGGTATACCTTAAGAGACAAAATGTATTTTTTCAATGGGAGCTGAACAGAAAAACTGTGGTATTGAAGATAGCTCCCACAGGAAAGCAGCTGCAAATGTGACACCGTGCTGGCTGATAAACTGCATGGGGACCTACTTATTACTGTAGCTAGGGTCTACCTTCCTGCTTTCTTGTAGCTCCCATACTCAGTGGTATAACTTTACAGACAAAACGTAGTTTTTTCAATGGGAGCTGAACAGAAAAAGTGTGGTATTGAAGATAGCTCCCACAGGAAAGGAGCTGCAAACGTGACACCGTTCTGGCTGTTAGACTGCTTGGGGAGTTACTTACTACAGTAGCTGGGATCTATCTTCCTGCTTTCTTATAGCTCCCATACTCAGCGGTATACCTTAACTGACAAATGTATTCTTTCAATGGGAGCTGAACTGAAAAAGTGTGGTATTGAAGATAGCTCCCACAGGAAAACAGCTGCAAATGTGACACCGTGCTGGCTGCTAGACTGCATGGGGACCTACTTATTACAGTAGCTGGGATCTATCTTCCTGCTTTCTTGTAGCTCCCATACTCAGTGGTATACCTTAACCGACAAATGTATTCTTTCAATGGGAGCTGAACAGAAAAATTGTGTAATTGAAGATAGCTCCCACAGGAAAGGAGCTGCAAATGTGACACGATAGCTCCCACAGGAAAGGAGCTGCAAATGTGACACCGTGCTGGCTGATAGACTGCATGGGGACCTACTTACTACTGTAGCTGGGGTCTGTCTTCCTGCTTTCTTGTAGCTCCCATACTCAGTGGTATACCTTAAGAGACAAATGTATTTTTTCAATGGGAGCTGAACAGATAAAGTATGGCATTGAAGATAGCTCCCACAGGAAAGCAGCTGCAAATGTGACACCGTGCGGGCTGCTAGACTGCATGTGGACCTACTTACTACTGTAGCTGGGGTCTGCCTTCCTTCTTTCTTGTAGCTCCCATACTCAGTGGTATACCTTAATTGACAAATGTATTTTTTCAATGGGAGCTGTACAGAAAAAGTGTGGTATTGAAGATAGCTCCCACAGGAAAGGAGCTGTAAATGTGACACCGTTCTGGCTGCTAGACTGCTTGGGGAGTTACTTACTACAGTAGCTGAGATCTATCTTCCTACTTTCTTGTAGCTCCCATAGACAGCGGTATACCTTAACCGACAAATGTATTCTTTCAATGGGAGCTGAACAGAAAAAGTGTGGTATTGAAGATAGCTCCCACAGGAAAGGAGCTGCAAATGTGACACCGTGCTGGCTGCTAGACTGCATGGGGACCTACTTACTACTGTAGCTGGGGTCTGCCTTCCTGCTTTCTTGTAGCCCCCGTGCTCAGTGGTATACCTTAACTGAAAAATGTATTCTTTCAATGGGAGCTGAGGAGAAAAAGTGTGGTATTGAAGCTAGCTCCCACAGGAAAGCAGCTGCAAATGTGACACCGTGCTGGCTGATAGACTGCATGGGGACCTACTTACTACTGTAACTGATGTCTGTCTTCCTGCTTTCTTGTAGCTCCCATACTCAGTGGTATACCTTAAGAGACAAATGTATTTTTTCAATGGGAGCTGAACAGATAAAGTATGGCATTGAAGATAGCTCCCACAGGAAAGCAGCTGCAAATGTGACACCGTGCTGACTGCTAGACTGCATGTGGACCTACTTACTACTGTAGCTGGGGTCTGCCTTCCTTCTTTCTTGTAGCTCCCATACTCAGTGGTATACCTTAAGAGACAAATGTATTTTTTCAATGGGAGCTGAACAGAAAAAGTGTGGTATTGAAGATAGCTCCCACAGGAAAGGAGCTGCAAATGTGACACCGTGCTGGCTGATAGACTGCATGGTAACCCACTTATTACAGTAGCTGGGATCTATCTTCCTGCTTTCTTGTGGCTCCCATACTCAGTGGTATACCTTAACTGACAAATGTATTTTTTCAATGGGAGCTGAACAGAAAAAGTGTGGTATTGAAGATAGCTCCCACAGGAAAGCAGCTGCAAATGTGACACAGTTCTGGCTTCTAGACTGCATGGGGACCTACTTACTACTGTAGCTGAGATCTATCTTCCTGCTTTCTTGTAGCTCCCATACTCAGTGATATACCTTAACTGAGAAATGTATTTTTTCAATGGGAGCTGAACAGAAAATGTGTGGTATTGAAGATAGCTCCCACAGGAAAGCAGCTGCAAATGTGACACCGTGCTGGCTGCTAGACTGCATGGGGACCTCCTTACTACTGTAGCTGGGGTCTGCCTTCCTGCTTTCTTGTAGCTCCCATACTCAGTGGTATACCTTAACTGACAAATGTATTCTTTCAATGGGAGCTGAACAGAAAAAGTGTGGTATTGAAGATAGCTCCCACAGGAAAGCAGCTGCAAACGTGACACCGTGCTGGCTGATAGACTGCATGGGGACCTACTTACTACTGTAGCTGGAGTCTGCCTCTTAAGGGAGTGTTTCAGAATCCACATACAGTGCATGAATTAAGCGAATGTCGTAAATTTGGGGATTTGCTGTGGGAAGCTACCTTTGAGGACGATGAGATACCTGAAAGGTTAGGTGAGCTTTGGAGGATAGTGCTGAATGAGTTGTTGCAACGTCATGCAGAAAAGAAGGCTGCTGAGCACGCATCAGCAGCACAGAGTAAGAACAAAAATGATGAGCTTGACTGGTTCCATTCCACCTCGCTGGCTCCTACCGTCTCAAAAGTAATGCTCCCCCCTCTCCCCGGCGTTAAGCGGCGGGAGAAGTGCCGGGAGAGGCACCGGGAGAAGAGCCGGGAGACGGGCTGAGAGCAGTGCCGGGAGGGGCGCCGAGAGTAGTGCCGGGAGCGGCGCTGAGGCTGATGATACCGAGAAAAGTCAGCCACCCCACGATCCGCCAAAGTTCGCGCCCGAAGGAAATGAAGGCGGGACAAAGGGGAAAAGTCAGGCGCCTCGTTGGCCACCGAAGATGAGTGATCTACGTGGAGGAGTGGCAGAAATGAGAGCTAGAAGACGGAGTGTGGTGAGGGGACGGGGGGTGGTGTGGGTACGCTGAGTGAAGAGAAAACTTCTTCTCCACACAGGAGTTTTTACAAACTCAGAGAGGCGAAGGGGCTTCAGAGCAGAGCCCCCGCGGGAGAGCTGCTTCCCATTTGAGCCCAACCCGCCGAGTTACCGCTGGGACGACTTGCAGGGGAATGCCGAGCGGGCGGAGTCTGGCTGGGGTGCAGCGCAGGATGATCAGAGGAGAGTAGGGGAGCGCGATCCCGTGTTAGACTGGGCACCATCGGGCATGCGAGGGAAGAAAAAGAAAACCGGGAGAGAGTAATAGCGGCTGCGCCGCCGGCGCCGGCGCCGGCATGGAGTGAGCCAGACCCCCCCGTCCCTTCCATTCGCAGCCGCCGCCGCGCAGCCGCTTCCCGCGCCCGGTCAGTGTCTCCGGAGCCCCCCCCCACAGACCGCGCGCCGACACCGCCGGCCCCGGCCCTCACGGACCGCTGGGCTCGCCCTTTCCATCCTCAATCCCTTGTCTCATCGAGTGTAAAAACTGTTGGTCGTGATGTTATATCAATTGGAGCTGAACAGTCCAACTGAGTGGAATAAAAGATAGCTCCCACAGGAAACCAGCTGCAAATGTGAAACACTACTGGCTGCTAGACGGCATGAGGACAGACTTACTAAGGTAACTGGGGTCTGCTTCCTCCTCTCTTGTGCATACCATACGCAGTGCTATACGTTAGTTCACAACATGTATTTTTTCAAAGGGAATGGAGCAGTCAAAACGAGTGGGATTCAAGATAGCTCCAATAGGAAAGCAGTTGAAAGAGACAGTACTGGCTAATAGACTGCATGGGGACCTACTTACTACTGTAGCTGGGGTCTGCCTTCCTGCTTTCTTGTAGCTCCCATACTCAGTTGTATAAATTTACAGACACATGTATTATTTCAATGGGAGCTGTACAGAAAAAGTGTGGTATTGAAGATAGCTCCCACAGGAAAGCAGCTGCAAACGTGACACCATGCTGGCTGATAGACTGCATGGGGACCTACTTACTACTGTAGCTGGCGTCTGCCTTCCTGCTTTCTTGTAGCTCCCATACTCAGTGATATAACTTCACAGATACATGTATTTTTTCAATGGGAGCTGAGAATAAAAACTTTGATATTGAAGATAGCTCCCACAGGAAAGCAGCTGCAAATGTGACACCTTGCTGGCTGCTAGACTGCACGGGAACCTACTTGCTACTGTAGCTGGGGTCTGTGTTCCTCCTTTCTTGTAGCTCCCATATGCAGTGATATAACGTAACAGACACGTATTTTTTCAATGGGAGCTGAGGAGAAAAAGTGTGGTATTGAAGATAGCTCCCACAGGAAAGCAGCTGCAAATGTGACACCGTGCTGACTGCTAGAGTGCATGGGGACCTACTTACTACTGTAGCTGGGGTCTGCCTTCCTGCTTTCTTGTAGCTCCCATACTCAGTTGTATACCTTAAGAGAAAAATGTATTTTTTCAATGGGAGCTGAACAGAAAAAGTGTGGTATTGAAGATAGCTCCCACACGAAAGGAGCTGCAAATGTGACACCGTGCTGGCTGATATACTGCATGGGGACCTACTTACTACTGTAGCTGGGGTCTGTCTTCCTGCTTTCTTGTAGCTCCCATACTCAGTGGTATACCTTAAGAGACAAATGTATTTTTTCAATGGGAGATGAACAGAAAAAGTGTGGTATTGAAGATAGCTCCCACACGAAAGGAGCTGCAAATGTGACACCGTGCTGGCTGATAGACTGCATGGGGACCTACTTACTACTGTAGCTGGGGTCTGTCTTCCTGCTTTCTTGTAGCTCCCATACTCAGTGGTATACCTTAAGAGACAAATGTATTTTTTCAATGGGAGCTGAACAAATAAGTATGGTATTGAAGATAGCTCCCACAGGAAAGCAGCTGCAAATGTGACACCGTGCGGGCTGCTAGACTGCATGTGGACCTACTTACTACTGTAGCTGGGGTCTGCCTTCCTTCTTTCTTGTAGCTCCCATACTCAGTGGTATACCTTAATTGACAAATGTATTTTTTCAATGGGAGCTGAACAGAAAAAGTGTGGTATTGAAGACAGCTCCCACAGGAAAGGAGCTGCAAATGTGACACCGTTCTGGCTGCTAGAATGCTTGGGGAGTTACTTACTACAGTAGCTGAGATCTATCTTCCTACTTTCTTGTAGCTCCCATACACAGCGGTATACCTTAACCGACAAATGTATTCTTTCAATGGGAGCTGAACAGAAAAAGTGTGGTATTGAAGATAGCTCCTACAGGAAAGCAGCTGCAAATGTGACACCGTGCTGGCTGCTAGACTGCATGGGGACCTACTTACTACTGTAGCTGGGGTCTGCCTTCCTGCTTTCTTGTAGCTCCCATACTCAGTTGTATACCTTAAGAGATAAATGTATTTTTTCAATGGGAGCTGAACAGAAAAATTGTGGTATTGAAGATAGCTCCCACACAAAAGGAGCTGCAAATGTGACACCGTGCTGGCTGATATACTGCATGGGGACCTACTTATTACAGTAGCTGGGATCTATCTTCCTGCTTTCTTGTAGCTCCCATACTCAGTGGTATACCTTAACTGACAAATGTATTCTTTCAATGGGAGCTGAGGAGAAAAAGTGTGGTATTGAAGCTAGCTCCCACAGGAAAGCAGCTGCAAATGTGACACCGTGATGGCTGATAGACTGCATGGGGACCTACTTACTACTGTAGCTGAGATCTATCTTCCTGCTTTCTTGTAGCTCCAATACTCTGTTGTATACCTTAAGAGACAAATGTATTTTTTCAATGGGAGCTGAGCAGAAAAACTGTGGTATTGAAGATAGCTCCCACAGGAAAGGAGCTGCAAATGTGACACCGTGCTGGCTGATAGACTGCATGGGGACCTACTTATTACAGTAGCTGTTATCTATCTTCCTGCTTTCTTGTAGCTCCCATACTCAGTGGTATACCTTAACTGACAAATGTATTCTTTCAATGGGAGCTGAACAGAAAAAGTGTGGTATTGAAGATAGCTCCCACAAGAAAGCAGCTGCATATGTGACACCGTGCTGTCTGATAGACTGCATGGGGACCTACTTATTAGCGTAGATGGAATCTGCCATCCTACTTTCTTTTAGCTCCCATACGCAGTGGTATAAGTATAGAGAGGGCATGTGTTATATCAATGGCGGTTGAGCAGTCGAAGTGAGTAGGATTAGAGATAGCTCCCAGAGGAAAGTATGTGCAAATGTGACACCGTGCTGGCTGATAGACTGTATGGGGACCTACTTACTACAGTAGCTGGGGTCTGCCTTCCTGCTTTCTTGTAGCTCCCATACTCAGTGGTATACCTTAAGAGACAAATGTATTTTTTCAATGGGAGCTGAACAGAAAAAGTGTGGTATTGAAGATAGCTCCCACAGGAAAGGAGCTGCAAATGTGACACCGTGCTGGCTGATAGACTGCATGGGGACCTACTTATTACTGTAGGTAGGGTCTACCTTCCTGCTTTCTTGTAGCTCCCATACTCAGTGGTATAACTTTAATGACAAAACGTAGTTTTTTCAATGGGAGCTGAACAGAAAAAGTGTGGTATTGAAGATAGCTCCCACAGGAAGGGAGATGCAAATGTGACACCGTTCTGGCTGCTAGACTGCATGGGGACCTACTTACTACTGTAGCAGGGATCTATCTTCCTGCTTTCTTGTAGCTCCCATACTCAGTGGTATACCTTAACTGACAAATGTATTTTTTCAATGGGAGCTGAACAGAAAAAGTGTGGTATTGAAGATAGCTCCCACAGGAAAGTAGCTGCAAATGTGACACCGTGCTGGCTGATAGACTGCATGGGGACCTACTTACTACTGTAGCTGGGATCTATCTTCCTGCTTTCTTGTGGCTCCCATACTCAGTTGTATACCTTAAGAGACAAATGTATTTTTTCAATGGGAGCTGAACAGAAAAAGTGTGGTATTGAAGATAGCTCCCACAAGAAAGCAGCTGCAAATGTGACACCTTGCTGGCTGATAGACTGCATGGGGACCTAGTTACTACTGTAGCTGGGATCTATCTTCCTGCTTTCTTGTGGCTCCCATTCTCAGTTGTATACCTTAAGAGAGAAATGTATATTTTCAATGGGAGCTGAACAGATAAAGTGTGGTATTGAAGATAGCTCCCACAGGAAAGTAGCTGCAAATGTGACACCGTGCTGGCTGATAGACTGCATGGGGACCTACTTATTAGCGTAGCTGGAATCTGCCATCCTACTTTCTTTTAGCTCCCATACGCAGTGGTATAAGTATAGAGAGGGAATGTGTTGTATCAATGGCGGTTGAGCAGTCAAAGTGAGTAGGATTAGAGATAGCTCCCAGAGGAAAGTATGTGCAAATGTGACACCGTGCTGGCTGATAGACTGTATGGGGACCTACTTACTACAGTAGCTGGGGTCTGCCTTCCTGCTTTCTTGTAGCTCCCATACTCAATGGTATACCTTAAAAGAAAAATGTATTTTTTCAATGGGAGCTGAATAGAAAAAGTGTGGTATTGAAAATAGCTCCCACAAGAAAGCAGCTGCATATGTGACACCGTGCTGGCTGATAGACTGGATAGGGACCTACTTATTAGTGTAGCTGGAATCTGTCATCCTACTTTCTTGTAGCTCCCATACTCAGTGGTATACCTTAACTGACAAATGTATTCTTTCAATGGGAGCTGAACAGAAAAAGTGTGGTATTGAAGATAGCTCCCACAGGAAAGCAGCTGCAAATGTGACACCGTGCTGGCTGATAGACTGCATGGGGACCTACTTACTACTGCAGCTGGGATCTATCTTCCTGCTTTCTTGTGGCTCCCATACTCAGCGGTATACCTTAAGAGACAAATGTATTTTTACAATGGGAGCTGAACAGAAAAAGTGTGGTATTGAAGATAGCTCCCACAGGAAAGCAGCTGCAAATGTGACACCGTGCTGGCTGATAGACTGCATGGGGATCTACTTACTACTGTAGCTGGGATCTATCTTCCTGCTTTCTTGTAGCTCCCATACTCAGTGGTATACCTTAAGAGACAAATGTATTTTTTCAATGGGAGCTGAACAGAAAAAGTGTGGTATTGAAGATAGCTCCCACAGGAAAGCAGCTGCAAATGTGACACCGTGCTGGCTGATAGACTGCATGGGGACCTACTTACTACTGTAGCTGGGATCTATCTTCCTGCTTTCTTGTAGCTCCCATACTCAGTGTTATACCTTAAGAGACAAAACATAGTTTTTTCAATGGGAGCTGAACAGAAAAAATGTGGTATTGAAGATAGCTCCCACAGGAAAGCAGCTGCAAATGTGACACCATGCTGGCTGATAGACTGCATGGGGACCTACTTACTACAGTAGCTGGGATCTATCTTCCTGCTTTCTTGTAGCTCCCATACTCAGTTGTATACCTTAATAGACAAATGTATTTTTTCAATGGGAGCTGAACAGAAAAAAGTGTGGTATTGAAGATAGCTCCCACAGGAAAGGAGCTGCAAATATGACACCGTTCTGGCTGCTAGACTGCATGGGGACCTACTTACTAATGTAGCTGAGATCTATCTTCTTGCTTTCTTGTAGCTCCCATACTCAGTTGTATACCTTAAGAGACAAATGTATTTTTTCAATGGGAGCTGGACAGAAAAAGTGTGGTATTGAAGATAGCTCCCACAGGAAAGCAGCTGCAAATGTGACACCGTGCTGGCTGATAGACTGCATGGGGACCTACTTACTACTGTAGCTGGGGTCTGCCTTCCTGCTTTCTTGTAGCTCCCATACTCAGTTGTATACCTTAACTGACAAATGTATTCTTTCAATGGGAGCTGAACAGAAAAAGTGTGGTATTGAAGATAGCTCCCACAGGAAAGGAGCTGCAAATGTGACACGATAGCTCCCACAGGAAAGGAGCTGTAAATGTGACACCGTGCTGCTTGATAGACTGCATGGGGTCCTACTTACTACTGTAGCTGGGGTCTGTCTTCCTGCTTTCTTGTAGCTCCCATACTCAGTTGTATACCTTAAGAGACAAATGTATTTTTTCAATGGGAGCTGAACAGAAAAAGTGTGGTATTGAAGATAGCTCCCACAGGAAAGGAGCTGCAAATGTGACACGATACCTCCCACAGGAAAGCAGCTGCATATGTGACACCGTGCTGGCTGATAGACTGCATAGGGACCTACTTATTAGAGTAGCTGGAATCTGTCATCCTACTTTCTTGTAGCTCCCATACGCAGTGGTATAAGTATAGAGAGGGCATGTGTTATATCAATGGCGGTTGAGCAGTCGAAGTGAGTAGGATTAGCGATAGCTCCCAGAGGAAAATATGTGCAAATGTGACACCGTGCTGGCTGATAGAGTGTATGGGGACCTACTTACTACAGTAGCTGGGGTCTGCCTTCCTGCTTTCTTGTAGCTCCCATACTCAGTGGTATACCTTAAGAGACAAATGTATTTTTTCAATGGGAGCTGAACAGAAAAAGTGTGGTATTGAAGATAGCCCCAACAGGAAAGCAGCTGCAAATGTGACACCGTGCTGGCTGATAGACTGCATGGGGACCTACTTACTAGTGTAGCTGGGGTCTGCGTTCCTGCTTTCTTGTAGCTCCCATACTCAGTGGTATAACTTTACAGACAAAATGTAGTTTTTTCAATGGGAGCTGAACAGAAAAAGTGTGGTATTGAAGATAGCTCCCACAAGAAAGCACCTGCAAATGTGACACCGTTCTGGCTGGTAGACTGCATGGGGACCTACTTACTACTGTAGCAGGGATCTATCTTCCTGCTTTCTTGTAGCTCCCATACTCAGTTGTATACCTTAAGAGACAAATGTCTTTTTTCAATGGGAGCTGAACAGAAAAAGTGTGGTATTGAAGATAGCTCCCACACGAAGGGAGCTGCAAATGTGACACCGTGCTGGCTGATAGACTGCATGGGGACCTACTTATTACAGTAGCTGGGATCTATCTTCATGCTTTCTTGTAGCTCCCATACTCAGTGGTACACCTTAACCGACAAATGTATTCTTTCAATGGGAGCTGAACAGAAAAATTGTGTAATTGAAGATAGCTCCCACAGGAAAGGAGCTGCAAATGTGACACGATAGCTCCCACAGGAAAGGAAATGCAAATGTGACACCGTTCTGGCTGCGAGACTGCATGGGGACCTACTTACTACTGTAGCAGGGATCTATCTTCCTGCTTTCTTGTAGCTCCCATACTCAGTGGTATACCTTAAGAGACAAATGTATTTTTTCAATGGGAGCTGAACAGATAAAGTATGGTATTGAAGATAGCTCCCACAGGAAAGCAGCTGCAAATGTGACACCGTGCGGGCTGCTAGACTGCATGTGGACCTACTTACTACTGTAGCTGGGGTCTGCCTTCCTTCTTTCTTGTAGCTCCCATACTCAGTGGTATACCTTAAGAGACAAATGTATTTTTTCAATGGGAGCTGAACAGAAAAAGTGTGGTATTGAAGATAGCTCCCACAGGAAGGGAGATGGAAATGTGACACTGTGCTGGCTGATAGACTGCATGGGGACCTACTTACTACTGTAGCTGGGGTCTGCCTTCCTGCTTTCTTGTAGCTCCCGTGCTCAGTGGTATACCTTAACTGAAAAATGTATTCTTTCAATGGGAGCTGAGGAGAAAAAGTGTGGTATTGAAGCTAGCTCCCACAGGAAAGCAGCTGCAAATGTGACACCGTGCTGGCTGATAGACTGCATGGGGACCTACTTACTACTGTAGCTGGGATCTATCTTCCTGCTTTCTTGTAGCTCCAATACTCTGTTGTATACCTTAAGAGACAAAACGTAGTTTTTTCAATGGGAGCTGAACAGAAAAAGTGTGGTATTGAAGATAGCTCCCACAGGAAAATAGCTGCAAATGTGACACCGTGGTGGCTGATAGACTGCATGGGGACCTACTTACTACTGTAGCTGGGATCTATCTTCCTGCTTTCTTGTGGCTCCCATATTCAGTTGTATACCTTAACAGACACCTTTATTTTTTCAATGGGAGCTGAACAGAAAAAGTGTGGTATTGAAGATAGCTCCCACAAGAAAGCAGCTGCATATGTGACACCGTGCTGGCTGATAGACTGCATAGGGACCTACTTATTAGTGTAGCTGGAATCTGACATCCTACTTTCTTGTAGCTCCCATACGCAGTGGTATAAGTATAGAGAGGGCATGTGTTATATCAATGGCGGTTGAGCAGTCGAAGTGAGTAGGATTAGAGATAGCTCCCAGAGGAAAGTATGTGCAAATGTGACACCGTGCTGGCTGATAGACTGCATGGGGACCTACTTACTACTGCAGCTGGGATCTATCTTCCTGCTTTCTTGTGGCTCCCATACTCAGCGGTATACCTTAAGTGACAAATGTATTTTTTCAATGGGAGCTGAATAGAAAAAGTGTGGTATTGAAAATAGCTCCCACAAGAAAGCAGTTGCATGTGTGACACCGTGCTGGCTGATAGACTGCATAGGGACCTACTTATTAGTGTAGCTGGAATCTGTCATCCTACTTTCTTGTAGCTCCCATACTCAGTTGTATACCTTAAGAGACAAATGTATTTTTTCAATGGGAGCTGAACAGAAAAAGTGTGGTATTGAAGATAGCTCCCACAGGAAAGGAGCTGCAAATGTGACACGATACCTCCCACAGGAAAGCAGCTGCATGGGGACCTACTTACTACTGTAGCTGGGGTCTGCCTTCCTGCTTTCTTGTAGCTCCCATACTCAGTTGTATACCTTTACAGACAAAATGTAGTTTTTTCAATGGGAGCTGAACAGAAAAAGTGTGGTATTGAAGATAGCTCCCACAAGAAAGCACCTGCAAATGTGACTCCGTTCTGGCTGCTAGACTACATGGGGACCTACTTACTACAGTAGCTGGGATCTATCTTCCTGCTTTCTTATAGCTCCCATACTCAAGGGATATACCTTAACTGACAAATGCATTCTTTCAATGGGAGCTGAACTGAAAAAGTGTGGTATTGAAGATAGCTCCCACAGGAAAGCAGCTGCAAATGTGACACCGTGCTGGCTGATAGACTGCATGGGGACCTACTTACTACTGTAGCTGGGGTCTGCCTTCCTGCTTTCTTGTAGCCCCCGTACTCAGTGGTATACCTTAAGAGATAAATGTATTTTTTCAATGGGAGCTGAACAGAAAAAGTGTGGTATTGAAGATAGCTCCCACAGGAAAGCAGCTGCAAATGTGACACCGTGCTGGCTGATAGACTGCATGGGGACCTACTTACTACTGTAGCTGGGATCTATCTTCCTGCTTTCTTGTAGCTCCCATACTCAGTTGTATACCTTAACCGACAAATGTATTCTTTCAATGGGAGCTGAACAGAAAAATTGTGTAATTGAAGATAGCTCCCACAGGAAAGGAGCTGCAAATGTGACACGATAGCTCCCACAGGAAAGGAAATGTAAATGTGACACCGTGCTGGCTGATAGACTGCATGGGGACCTACTTACTACTGTAGCTGGGGTCTGTCTTCCTGCTTTCTTGTAGCTCCCATACTCAGTGGTATACCTTAAGAGACAAAAGTATTTTTTCAATGGGAGCTGAACAGATAAAGTATGGTATTGAAGATAGCTCCCACAGGAAAGCAGCTGCAAATGTGACACCGTGCGGGCTGCTAGACTGCATGTGGACCTACTTACTACTGTAGCTGGGGTCTGCCTTCCTTCTTTCTTGTAGCTCCCATACTCAGTGGTATACCTTAATTGACAAATGTATTTTTTCAATGGGAGCTGAACAGAAAAAGTGTGATATTGAAGATAGCTCCCACAGGAAAGCAGCTGCAAATGTGACACCGTGCTGGCTGATAGACTGCATGGGGACCCACTTATTACAGTAGCTGGGATCTATCTTCCTGCTTTCTTGTAGCTCCCATACACAGCGGTATACCTTAACCGACAAATGTATTCTTTCAATGGGAACCGAGGAGATAAAGTGTGGTATTGAAGATAGCTCCCACAGGAAAGGAGCTGCAAATGTGACACTCTGCTGGCTGATAGACTGCATGGGGACCTACTTACTACTGTAGCTGGGGTGTGCCTTCCTGCTTTCTTGTAGCCCCCGTGCTCAGTGGTATACCTTAACTGACAAATGTATTCTTTCAATGGGAGCTGAGGAGAAAAAGTGTGGTATTGAAGCTAGCTCCCACAGGAAAGCAGCTGCAAATGTGACACCGTGATGGCTGATAGACTGCATGGGGACCTACTTACTACTGTAGCTGGGATCTATCTTCCTGCTTTCTTGTAGCTCCAATACTCTGTTGTATACCTTAAGAGACAAATGTATTTTTTCAATGGGAGCTGAACAGAAAAACTGTGGTATTCAAGATAGCTCCCACAGGAAAGGAGCTGCAAATGTGACACCGTGCTGGCTGATAGACTGCATGGGGACGTAATTACTACTGTAGCTGGGGTCTACCTTCCTGCTTTCTTGTAGCTCCCATACTCAGTAGTATAACTTTACAGACAAAACGTAGTTTTTGAATGGGAGCTGAACAGAAAAACTGTGGTATTGAAGATAGCTCCCACAGGAAAGGAGCTGCAAATGTGACATCGTGCTGGCTGATAGACTGCATGGGGACCTACTTACTACTGTAGCTGGGGTCTGCCTTCCTGCTTTCTTGTAGCTCCCATACTCAGTGGTATACCTTAAGAGACAAATGTATTTTTTCAATGGGAGCTGAGCAGAAAAAGCGTGGTATTGAAGATAGCTCCCACAGGAAAGGAGCTGCAAATGTGACACCGTGCTGGCTGATAGACTGCATGGGGACCTACTTACTACTGTAGCTGGGATCTATCTTCCTGCTTTCTTGTAGCTCCCATACTCTGTTGTATACCTGAAGAGACAAATGTATTTTTTCAAAGGGAACTGAACAGAAAAAGTGTGGTATTGAAGATAGCTCCCACAGGAAAGGAGCTGCAAATGTGACCCAGTGCTGGCTGATAGACTGCATGGGGACCTACTTATTACTGTAGCTGGGGTCTACCTTCCTGCTTTCTTGTAGCTCCCATACTCAGTGGTATAACTTTACAGACAAAATGTAGTTTTTTCAATGGGAGCTGAGGAGAAAAAGTGTGGTACTGAAGATAGCTCCCACAGGAAAGCAGCTGCAAATGTGACACCGTGCTGGCTGATAGACTGCATGGGGACCTACTTACTACAGTAGCTGGGATCTATCTTCCTGCTTTCTTGTAGCTCCCATACTCTGTTGTATAACTTAAGACACAAATGTATTCTTTCAATGGGAGCTGAACAGAAAAAGTGTGGTATTGAAGATAGCTCCCACAGGAAAGGAGCTGCAAATGTGACACCGTGCTGGCTGATAGACTGCATGGAAACCTACTTACTACTGTAGCTGGAGTCTGCGTTCCTGCTTTCTTGTAGCTCCCATACTCAGTGGTATAACTTTACAGACAAAATGTAGTTTTTTCAATGGAAGCTGAAGAAAAAAGTGTGGTATTGAAGATAGCTCCCACAGGAAAGCAGCCGCAAATGTGACACCGTGCTGGCTGATAGACTGCATGGGGACCTACTTACTACTGTAGCTGGGGTCTGCCTTCCTGCTTTCTTGTAGCCCCCGTGCTCAATGGTATACCTTAACTGACAAATGTATTCTTTCAATGGGAGCTGAACAGAAAAAGTGTGGTATTGAATATAGCTCCCAGAGGAAAGGAGCTGCAAATGTGACACCGTGCTGGCTGATAGACTGCATGGGGACCTACTTATTACAGTAGCTGGGATCTATCTTCCTCCTTTCTTGTAGCTCCCATACTCAGTGGTATACCTTAACTGCCAAATGTATTCTTTCAATGGGAGCTGAACAGAAAAAGTGTGGTATTGAAGATAGCTCCCACAGGAAAGCAGCTGCAAATGTGACACCGTGCTGGCTGCTAGACTGCATGGGGACCTACTTACTACTGTAGCTGGGATCTATCTTCCTGCTTTCTTGTAGCTCCCATACTCAGTGGTGTACCTTAACTGACAAATGTATTCTTTCAATGGGAGCTGAACAGAAAAACTGTGGTATTGAAGATAGCTCCCACAGGAAACCAGCTGCAAATGTGACACCGTGCGGGCTGCTAGACTGCATGTGGACCTACTTACTACTGTAGCTGGGGTCTGCCTTCCTGCTTTCTTGTAGCTCCCATACTCAGTGGTATACCTTAAGAGACAAATGTATTTTTTCAATGGGAGCTGAACAGAAAAAGTGTGGTATTGAAGATAGCTCCCACAAGAAAGCAGCTGCAAATGTGACATCGTGCTGGCTGATAGACTGCATGGGGACCTACTTATTACAGTCGCTGGGATCTATCTTCCTGCTTTCTTGTAGCTCCCATACTCAGTGGTATACCTTAACTGACACATGTATTCTTTCAATGGGAGCTGAACAGAAAAAGTGTGGTATTGAAGATAGCTCCCACAGGAAAGGAGCTGCAAATGTGACACCGTGCTGGCTGATAGACTGCATGGGGACCTACTTACTACTGTAGCTGGGGTCTGCCTTCCTGCTTTCTTGTAGCCCCCGTGCTCAATGGTATACCTTAACTGACAAATGTATTCTTTCAATGGGAGCTGAGGAGAAAAAGTGTGGTATTGAAGATAGCTCCCACAGGAAAGGAGCTGCAAATGTGACACCGTGTTGGCTGATAGACTGCATGGGGACCTACTTATTACAGTAGCTGGGATCTATCTTCCTGCTTTCTTGTAGCTCCCATATTCAGTGGTATACCTTAACTGACAAATGTATTTTTTCAATGGGAGCTGAACAGAAGAACTGTGGTATTGAAGATAGCTCCCACAGGAAAGGAGCTGCAAATGTGACACCGTGCTGGCTGATAGACTGCATGTGGACCTACTTACTACTGTAGCTGGGGTCTTCCTTCCTGCTTTCTTGTAGCTCCCATACTCTGTTGTATACCTTAAGAGACAAATGTATTCTTTCAATGGGAGCTGAGGAGAAAAAGTGTGGTATTGAAGATAGCTCCCACAGGAAAGGAGCTGCAAATGTGACACCGTGCTGGCTGATAGACTGCATGGGGACCTACTTACTACTGTAGGTGGGGTCTGCCTTCCTGCTTTCTTGCAGCTCCCATACTCAGTGGTATAACTTTATAGACAAAATGTAGTTTGTTCAATGGGAGCTGAGGAGAAAAAGTGTGGTATTAAAGATAGCTCCCACAGGAAAGGAGCTGCAAATGTGACACCGTGCTGGCTGATAGACTGCATGGGGACCTACGTACTACAGTAGGTGGGGTCTGCCTTCCTACTTTTTTGTAGGTCCCATACTCAGTGATGTACCTTAACTGACAAATGTATTCTTTCAATGGGAGCTGAACAGAAAAAGTGTGGTATTGAAGATAGCTCCCACAGGAAAACAGCTGCAAATGTGACACCGTGTGGACTGCTAGACTGCATGTGGACCTACTTACTACTGTAGCTGGGGTCTGCCTTCCTGCTTTCTTGTAGCTCCCATACTCAGTGGTATACGTTAAGAGACAAATGTATTTTTTCAATGGGAGGTGAACAGAAAAACTGTGGTATTGAAGATAGCTCCCACAGGAAAGCAGTTGCAAATGTGACACCAGCTGGCTGATAGACTGCATGGGGACCTACTTACTATAGTAGCTGGGATCTATCTTCCTGCTTTCTTGTAGCTCCCATACTCAGTGGTATACCTTAACTGACAAATGTATACTTTCAATGGGATCTGAACAGAAAAAGTGTGGTATTGAAGATAGCTCCCACAGGAAAGCAGCTGCAAATGTGACACCGTGCTGGCTGATAGACTGCATGGGGATGTACTTACTACTGTAGCTGGGGTCTGCCTTCCTGCTTTCTTGTAGCCCCCGTACTCAGTGGTATACCTTAACTGAGAAATGTATTCTATCACTGGGAGCTGAACAGAAAAACTGTGGTATTGAAGATAGCTCCCACAGGAAAGCAGCTGCAAATGTGACACCGTGCTGGCTGCTAGACTGCATGTGGACCTACTTATTACTGTAGCTGGGGTCTGCCTTCCTGCTTTCTTGTAGCTCCCATACTCAGTGGTATACCTTAAGAGACAAATGTATTTTTTCAATGGGAGCTGAACAGAAAAAGTGTGGTATTGAAGATAGCTCCCACAGGAAAGCAGCTGCAAATGTGACACCGTGCTGGCTGATAGACTGCATGGGGACCTACTTACTACAGTAGCTGGGATCTGTCTTCCTGCTTTCTTGTAGCTCCCATACTCTGTTGTATACCTTAAGAGACAAATGTATTTTTTCAATGGGAGCTGAACAGAAAAAGTGTGGTATTGAAGATAGCTCCCACAGGAAAGCAGCTGCAAATGTCAAACCGTGCTGGCTGATAGACTGCATGGGGACCTACTTACTACTGTAGCTGTGGTCTGCCTTCCTGCTTTCTTGTAGCTCCCATACTCAATGGTATACCTTAAGAGACAAATGTATTTTTTCAATGGGAGCTGAACAGAAAAAGTGTGGTATTGAAGATAGCTCCCACAAGAAAGCAGCTGCAAATGTGACACCGTGCTGGCTGATAGACTGCATGGGGACCTACTTACTACTGTAGCTGGGATCTATCTTCCTGCTTTCTTGTAGCTACCATACTCTCTTGTATACCTTAAGAGACAAATGTATTTTTTCAATGGGATCTGAACAGAAAAAGTGTGGTATTGAAGATAGCTCCCACAGGAAAGCAGCTGCAAATGTGACACCGTGCTGGCTGATAGACTGCATGGGGATCTACTTACTACTGTAGCTGGGGTCTGCCTTCCTGCTTTCTTGTAGCCCCCGTACTCAGTGGTATACCTTAAGTGAGAAATGTATTTTTTCAATGGGATCTGAACAGAAAAAGTGTGGTATTGAAGATAGCTCCCACAGGAAAGCAGCTGCAAATGTGACACCCTGCGGGCTGCTAGACTGCATGGGGACCTACTTACTACTGTAGCTGGGGTCTACCTTCCTGATTTCTTGTAGCTCCCATACTCAGTGGTATAACTTTACAGACAAAACGTAGTTTTTTCAATGGGAGCTGAGGAGAAAAAGTGTGTTATTGAATATAGCTCCCACAGGAAAGCAGCTGCAAATGTGACACTCTGCTGGCTGATAGACTGCATGGGGACCTACTTACTACTGTAGCTAGGGTCTGCCTTCCTGCTTTCTTGTAGCCCTCGTACTCAGTGGTATACCTTAACAGAAAAACGTATTCTTTCAATGGGAGCTGAACAGAAAAAGTGTGGTATTGAAGATAGCTCCCACAGGAAAGCAGCTGCAAATGTGACACCGTGCGGGCTGCTAGACTGCTTGTGGACCTACTTACTACTGTAGCTGGGGTCTGCCTTCCTGCTTTCCTGTAGCTCCCATACTCAGTGGTATACCTTAAGAGACAAATGTATTTTTTCAATGGGAGCTGAGGAGAAAAAGTGTGGTATTGAAGATAGCTCCCACAGGAAAGCAGTTGCAAATGTGACAGCAGCTGGCTGATAGACTGCATGGGGACCTACTTAGTACAGTAGCTGGGATCTATCTTCCTGCTTTCTTGTAGCTCCCATACTCTGTTGTATACCTTAAGAGACAAATGTATTCTTTCAATGGGTGCTGAACAGAAAAAGTGTGGTATTGAAGATAGCTCCCACAGGAAAGGAGCTGCAAATGTGACACCGTGCTGGCTGATAGACTGTATGGGGACCTACTTACTACTGTAGCTGGGGTCTGCCTTCCTGCTTTCTTGTAGCCCTCGTGCTAAGTGGTATACCTTAACTGACAAATGTATTCTTTCAATGGGAGCTGAGGAGAAAAACTGTGATATTGCAGATAGCTCCCACAGGAAAGCAACTGCAAATGTGACACGGTGCTGGCTGATAGACTGCATGTGGACATACTTACTACAATAGCTGGGATCTATCTTCCTGCTTTCTTGTAGCTCCCATACTCAGTGGCATAACGTAACAGACACATGTATTTTTTCAATGGGAGCTGAACAGAAAAACTGTGGTTTTGAAGATAGCTCCCACAGGAAAGCAGCTGCAAATGTGACACCGTGCTGGCTGATAGACTGCATGGGGACCTACTTATTACAGTCGCTGGGATCTATCTTCCTGCTTTCTTGTAGCTCCCATACTCAGTGGTATACCTTAACTGACAAATGTATTCTTTCAATGGGAGCTGAACAGAAAAACTGTGGTATTGAAGATAGCTCCCACACGAAAGCAGCTGCAAATGTGACACCGTGCTGGCTGATAGACTGCATGGGGACCTACTTACTATTGTAGCTGGGGTCTGCCTTCCTGCTTTCTTGTAGCCCCCGTACTCAGTGGTATACCTTAACTGAGAAATGTATTCTTTCAATGGGAGCTGAACAGAAAAACTGTGGTATTGAAGATAGCTCCCACAGGAAAGCAGCTGCAAATGTGACACCGTGCTGGCTGATAGACTGCATGTGGACCTACTTACTACTGTAGCTGGGGTCTGCCTTCCTGCTTTCTTGTAGCTCCCATACTCAGTGGTATACCTTAACTGACAGATGTATTCTTTCAATGGGAGCTGAACAGAAAAACTGTGGTATTGAAGATAGCTCCCACAGGAAAGGAGCTGAAAATGTGACACCGTGCTGGCTGATAGGCTGCATGGGGACCTACTTACTTCTGTAGCTGGGATGTATCTTCCTGCTTTCTTGTAGCTACCATACTCTCTTTTATACCTTAAGAAACAAATGTATTTTTTCAATGGGAGCTGAACAGAAAAACTGTGGTATTGAATATAGCTCCCACAGGAAAGGAGCTGCAAATGTGACACCGTGCTGGCTGATAGACTGCATGGGGACCTACTTACTACTGTAGCTGGGGTCTGTCTTCCTGCTTTCTTGTAGCTCCCATACTCAGTGGTATACCTTAAGAGACAAATATATTTTTTCAATGGGAGCTGAACAGAAAAAGTGTGGTATTGAAGATAGCTCCCACAAGAAAGCAGCTGCAAATGTGACACCGTGCTGGCTGCTAGACTGCTTGGGGAGTTACTTACTACAGTAGCTGGGATCTATCTTCCTGCTTTCTTGTAGCCCCATACTCAGTTGTATACCTTAAGAGACTAATGTATTTTTTCAATGGGAGCTGAACAGAAAAAGTGTGGTATTGAGGATAGCTCCCACAGGAAAGGAGCTGCAAATGTGACACCGTGCTGGCTGATAGACTGCATGGGGACCTACTTACTACTGTAGCTGGGGTCTGCCTTCCTGCTTTCTTGTAGCTCCCATACTCAGTGGTTAACCTTAACTTGACAAATGTATTCTTTCAATGGGAGCTGAAGAGAAAGTGTGGTATTGAAGATAGCTCCCACACGAAAGCAGCTGCAAATGTGACACCGTGCTGGCTGCTAGACTGCATGGGGACCTACTTACTACTGTAGCTGGGGTCTGCCTTCCTGCTTTCTTGTAGCTCCCATACTCAGTGTTATAACTTTACAGACAAAATGTAGTTTTTTCAAGGGGAGCCGAGGAGAAAAAGTGTGGTATTGAAGATAGCTCCCACAGGAAAGGAGCTGCAAATGTGACACCGTGCTGGCTGATAGAGTGCATGGGGACCTACGTACTACAGTAGGTGGTGTCTGCCTTCCTGCTTTTTTGTAGGTCCCATACTCAGTGGTGTACCTTAACTGACAAATGTATTCTTTCAATGGGAGCTGAACAGAAAAACTGTGGTATTGAAGATAGCTCCAACAGGAAACCAGCTGAAAATGTGACACCGTGCGGGCTGCTAGACTACATGTGGACCTACTTACTACTGTAGCTGGGTTCTGCCTTTCTGCTTAATTGTAGCTCCCATACTCAGTGGTATACCTTAACAGACACATGTATTTTTTCAATGGGAGCTGAACAGAAAAACTGTGGTATTGAAGATAGGTCCCAGAAGAAAGCAGCTGCAAATGTGACACCGTGCTGGCTGATAGACTGCATGGGGACCTACTTACTACTGTAGCTGGGGTCTACCTTCCTGCTTTCTTGTAGCTCCCATACTCACTGGTATAACTTTACAGACAAAACGTAGTTTTTTCAATGGGAGCTGAGGAGAAAAAGTGTGGTATTGAAGATAGCTCCCACAGGAAAGCAGTTGCAAATGTGACACCGTGCTGGCTGCTAGACTGCATGGGGACCTACTTACTACAGTAGCTGGGATCTAGCTTCCTGCTTTCTTGTACCCCCCGTACTCAGTGGTATACCTTAACTCACAAATGTATTCTTTCAATGGGAGCTGAACAGAAAAACTGTGGTATTGAAGATAGCTCCCACAGGAAAGCAGCTGCAAATGTGACACCGTGCTGGCTGCTAGATTGCATGGGGACATACTTACTACTGTAGCTGGGGTCTGCCTTCCTGCTATCTTGTAGCTCCCATACTCAGTGGTATACCTTAAGAGACAAATATATTTTTTCAATGGGAGCTGAACAGAAAAAGTGTGGTATTGAAGATAGCTCGCACAAGAAAGCAGGTGCAAATGTGACACCGTGCTGGCTGCTAGACTGCTTGGGGAGTTAGTTACTACTGTAGCTGTGATCTATCTTCTTGCTTTCTTGTAGCTCCCATACTCAGTTGTATACCTTAAGAGACTAATGTATTTTTTCAATGGGAGCTGAACAGAAAAAGTGTGGTATTGAAGATAGCTCCCACAGGAAAGGAGTTGCAAATGTGACACCGTGCTGGCTGATAGACTGCATGGGGACCTACTTACTACTGTAGCTGTGGTCTGCCTTCCTGCTTTCTTGTAGCTCCCATACTCAGTGGTATGACTTTACAGACAAACTGTAGTTTTTTCAATGGGAGCTGAGGAGAAAAAGTGTGGTATTGAAGATAGCTCCCACAGGAAAGGTGCTGCAAATGTGACACCGTGCGGGCTGCTAGACTGCATGTGGACCTACTTACTACTGTAGCTGGGGTCTGCCTTCCTGCTTTCTTGTAGCTCCCATACTCAGTGGTATACCTTAAGAGACAAATGTATTTTTTCAATGGGAGCTGAACAGAAAAAGTGTGGTATTGAAGATAGCTCCCACAGGAAAGGAGCTGCAAATGTGACACCGTGCTGGCTGATAGACTGCATGTGGACCTACTTACTACTGTAGCTGGGGTCTGCCTTCCTGCTTTCTTGTAGCTCCCATACTCAGTGGTATACCTTAAGAGACAAATGTATTTTTTCAATGGGAGCTGAACAGAAAAAGTGTGGTATTGAAGATAGCTCCCACAGGAAAGGAGCTGCAAATGTGACATCGTGCTGGCTGATAGACTGCATGGGGACCTACTTATTACAGTCGCTGGGATCTATCTTCCTGCTGTCTTGTAGCTCCCATACTCAGTGGTATACCTTAACTGACAAATGTATACTTTCAATGGGATCTGAACAGAAAAAGTGTGGTATTGAAGATAGCTCCCACAGGAAAGCAGCTGCAAATGTGACACCGTGCTGGCTGCTAGATTGCATGGGGACCTACTTACTAATGTAGCTGGGGTCTGCCTTCCTGCTTTCTTGTAGATCCCATACTCAGTGGTATAACTTTACAGACAAAACGTAGTTTTTTCAATGGGAGCTGAGGAGAAAAACTGTGGTATTGAAGATAGCTCCCTCAGGAAAGCAGCTGCAAATGTGACACCAGCTGGCTGATAGACTGCATGGGGACCTACTTACTACAGTAGCTGGGATCTATCTTCCTGCTTTCTTGTAGCTCCCATACTCAGTGCTATACCTTAACTGACAAATGTATTCTTTCAATGGGAGCCTAGGAGAAAAACTGTGGTATTGAAGATAGCTCCCACAGGAAAGCAGCTGCAAATGTGACATCGTGCTGGCTGATAGACTGCATGGGGACCTACTTACTACTGTAGCTGGGGTCTGCCTTCCTGCTTTCTTGTAGCTCCCATACTCAGTGTTGTACCTTAACTGACAAATGTATTGTTTCAATGGGAGCTGAACAGAAAAAGTGTGGTATTGAAGATAGCTCCCACAGGAAAGGAGCTGCAAATGTGACACCGTGCTGGCTGCTAGACTGCATGGGGACCTACTTACTACTGTAGCTGGGATCTATCTTCCTGCTTTCTTGTAGCTCCCATACTGAGTTGTATACCTTAAGAGACAAATGTATTTTTTCAATGGGAGCTGAACAGAAAAAGTGTGGTATTGAAGATAACTCCCACAGGAAAGTAGCTGCAAATGTGACACCGTGCTGGCTGATAGACTGCATGGGGACCTACTTACTACTGTAGCTGGGGTCTGCCTTCCTGCTTTCTTGTAGCCCTCGTGCTAAGTGGTATACCTTAACTGACAAATGTATACTTTCAATGGGATCTGAACAGAAAAAGTGTGGTATTGAAGATAGCTCCCACAGGAAAGCAGCTGCAAATGTGACACCGTGCGGGCTGCTATTCTGCATGGGGACCTACTTACTACTGTAGCTGGGGTCTGCCTTCCTGCTTTCTTGTAGCTCCCATACTCAGTGGTATACCTTAAGAGACAAATGTATTTTTTCAATGGGAGCTGAACAGAAAAAGTTGGTATTGAAGATAGCTCCCACAGGAAAGGAGCTGCAAATGTGACACCGTGCTGGCTGCTAGACTGCATGTGGACCTACTTACTACAGTAGCTGGGATCTATCTTCCTGCTTTCTTGTAGCTCCCATACTCTGTTGTATACCTTAAGAGACAAATGTATTTTTTCAATGGGAGCTGAACAGAAAAAGTGTGGTATTGAAGATAGCTCCCACAGGAAAGCAGCTGCAAATGTGACACCGTGCTGGCTGATAGACTGCATGGGGACCTACTTACTACTGTAACTGATGTCTGTCTTCCTGCTTTCTTGTAGCTCCCATACTCAGTGGTATAACTTTACAGACAAAACGTAGTTTTTTCAATGGGAGCTGAGGAGAAAAAGTGTGGTATTGAAGATAGCTCCCACAGGAAAGCAGTTGCAAATGTGACACCAGCTGGCTGATAGACTGCATGGGGACCTACTTATTACTGTAGCTGGGATCTATCTTCCTGCTTTCTTGTAGCTCCCATACTCAGTGCTATACCTTAACTGAGAAATGTATTCTTTCAATGGGAGCCTAGGAGAAAAACTGTGGTATTGAAGATAGCTCCCACAGGAAACCAGCTGCAAATGTGACACCGTGCGGGCTGCTAGACTGCATGTGGACCTACTTACTACTGTAGCTGGGGTCTGCCTTCCTGCTTTCTTGTAGCTCCCATACTCAGTGGTATACCTTAAGAGACAAATGTATTTTTTCAATGGGAGCTGAACAGAAAAAGTGTGGTATTGAAGATAGCTCCCACAAGAAAGCAGCTGCAAATGTGACATCGTGTTGGCTGATAGACTGCATGGGGACCTACTTATTACAGTCGCTGGGATCTATCTTCCTGCTTTCTTGTAGCTCCCATATTCAGTGGTATAACTTTACAGACAAAACGTAGTTTTTTCAATGGGAGCTGAACAGAAAAAGTGTGGTATTGATGATAGCTCCCACAGGTAAGCAGCTTCAAATGTGACACCAGCTGGCTGATAGACTGCATGGGGACCTACTTACTACAGTAGCTGGGATCTATCTTCCTGCTTTCTTGTAGCTCCCATACTCTGTTGTATACCTTAAGAGACAAATGTATTTTTTCAATGGGAGCTGAACAGAAAAAGTGTGGTATTGAAGATAACTCCCACAGGAAAGGAGCTGCAAATGTGACACCGGGCTGGCTGATAGACTGCATGGGGACCTAGGTACTACACTAGGTGGGGTCTGCCTTCCTGCTTTTTTGTAGGTCCCATACTCAGTGGTGTACCTTAACTGACAAATGTATTATTTCAATGGGAGCTGAACAGAAGAACTGTGGTATTGAAGATAGCTCCCACAGGAAAGCAGCTGCAAATGTGACACCGTGCTGGCTGATAGACTGCATGTGGACCTACTTACTACTGTAGCTGGGGTCTTCTTTCCTGCTTTCTTGTAGCTCCCATACTCTGTTGTATACCTTAAGAGACAAATGTATTCTTTCAATGGGAGCTGAAGAGAAAGTGTGGTATTGAAGATAGCTCCCACAGGAAAGCAGCTGCAAATGTGACACCGTGCTGGCTGATAGACTGCATGGGGACCTACTTACTACTGTAGCTGGGGTCTGCCTTCCTGCTTTCTTGTAGCCCCCGTACTCAGTGGTATACCTTAACTGAGAAATGTATTCTTTCAATGGGAGCTGAACAGAAAAACTGTGGTATTGAAGATAGCTCCCACAGGAAAGCAGCTGCAAATGTGACACCGTGCTGGCTGATAGACTGCATGTGGACCTACTTACTACTGTAGCTGGGGTCTGCCTTCCTGCTTTCTTGTAGCTCCCATACTCAGTGGTATACCTTAACTGACAGATGTATTCTTTCAATGGGAGCTGAACAGAAAAACTGTGGTATTGAAGATAGCTCCCACAGGAAAAGAGCTGAAAATGTGACACCGTGCTGGCTGATAGACTGCATGGGGACCTACTTACTTCTGTAGCTGGGATGTATCTTCCTGCTTTCTTGTAGCTACCATACTCTCTTGTATACCTTAAGAAACAAATGTATTTTTTCAATGGGAGCTGAACAGAAAAACTGTGGTATTGAATATAGCTCCCACAGGAAAGGAGCTGCAAATGTGACACCGTGCTGGCTGATAGACTGCATGGGGACCTACTTACTACTGTAGCTGGGGTCTGTCTTCCTGCTTTCTTGTAGCTCCCATACTCAGTGGTATACCTTAAGAGACAAATATATTTTTTCAATGGGAGCTGAACAGAAAAAGTGTGGTATTGAAGATAGCTCCCACAAGAAAGCAGCTGCAAATGTGACACCGTGCTGGCTGCTAGACTGCTTGGGGAGTTACTTACTACAGTAGCTGGGATCTATCTTCCTGCTTTCTTGTAGCCCCATACTCAGTTGTATACCTTAAGAGACTAATGTATTTTTTCAATGGGAGCTGAACAGAAAAAGTGTGGTATTGAGGATAGCTCCCACAGGAAAGGAGCTGCAAATGTGACACCGTGCTGGCTGATAGACTGCATGGGGACCTACTTACTACTGTAGCTGGGGTCTGCCTTCCTGCTTTCTTGTAGCTCCCATACTCAGTGGTTAACCTTAACTTGACAAATGTATTCTTTCAATGGGAGCTGAAGAGAAAGTGTGGTATTGAAGATAGCTCCCACACGAAAGCAGCTGCAAATGTGACACCGTGCTGGTTGCTAGACTGCATGGGGACCTACTTACTACTGTAGCTGGGGTCTGCCTTCCTGCTTTCTTGTAGCTCCCATACTCAGTGTTATAACTTTACAGACAAAATGTAGTTTTTTCAAGGGGAGCCGAGGAGAAAAAGTGTGGTATTGAAGATAGCTCCCACAGGAAAGGAGCTGCAAATGTGACACCGTGCTGGCTGATAGAGTGCATGGGGACCTACGTACTACAGTAGGTGGTGTCTGCCTTCCTGCTTTTTTGTAGGTCCCATACTCAGTGGTGTACCTTAACTGACAAATGTATTCTTTCAATGGGAGCTGAACAGAAAAACTGTGGTATTGAAGATAGCTCCAACAGGAAACCAGCTGAAAATGTGACACCGTGCGGGCTGCTAGACTACATGTGGACCTACTTACTACTGTAGCTGGGTTCTGCCTTTCTGCTTAATTGTAGCTCCCATACTCAGTGGTATACCTTAACAGACACATGTATTTTTTCAATGGGAGCTGAACAGAAAAACTGTGGTATTGAAGATAGGTCCCAGAAGAAAGCAGCTGCAAATGTGACACCGTGCTGGCTGCTAGACTGCATGGGGACCTACTTATTACAGTCGCTAAGATTTATCTTCCTGCTTTCTTGTAGCTCCCATACTCAGTGGTATAACTTTACAGACAAAATGTAGTTTTTTCAATGGGAGCTGAGGAGAAAAAGTGTGGTATTGAAGATAGCTCCCACAGGAAAGGTGCTGCAAATGTGACACCGTGCGGGCTGCTAGACTGCATGTGGACCTACTTACTACTGTAGCTGGGGTCTGCCTTCCTGCTTTCTTGTAGCTCCCATACTCAGTGGTATACCTTAAGAGACAAATGTATTTTTTCAATGGGAGCTGAACAGAAAAAGTGTGGTATTGAAGATAGCTCCCACAGGAAAGGAGCTGCAAATGTGACACCGTGCTGGCTGATAGACTGCATGTGGACCTACTTACTACTGTAGCTGGGGTCTGCCTTCCTGCTTTCTTGTAGCTCCCATACTCAGTGGTATACCTTAAGAGACAAATGTATTTTTTCAATGGGAGCTGAACAGAAAAAGTGTGGTATTGAAGATAGCTCCCACAGGAAAGGAGCTGCAAATGTGACATCGTGCTGGCTGATAGACTGCATGGGGACCTACTTATTACAGTCGCTGGGATCTATCTTCCTGCTGTCTTGTAGCTCCCATACTCAGTGGTATACCTTAACTGACAAATGTATACTTTCAATGGGATCTGAACAGAAAAAGTGTGGTATTGAAGATAGCTCCCACAGGAAAGCAGCTGCAAATGTGACACCGTGCTGGCTGCTAGATTGCATGGGGACCTACTTACTACTGTAGCTGGGGTCTGCCTTCCTGCTTTCTTGTAGCTCCCATACTCAGTGGTATAACTTTACAGACAAAACGTAGTTTTTTCAATGGGAGCTGAGGAGAAAAACTGTGGTATTGAAGATAGCTCCCTCAGGAAAGCAGCTGCAAATGTGACACCAGCTGGCTGATAGACTGCATGGGGACCTACTTACTACAGTAGCTGTGATCTATCTTCCTGCTTTCTTGTAGCTCCCATACTCAGTGGTATACCTTAACTGACAAATGTATTCTTTCAATGGGAGCCTAGGAGAAAAACTGTGGTATTGAAGATAGCTCCCACAGGAAAGCAGCTGCAAATGTGACATCGTGCTGGCTGATAGACTGCATGGGGACCTACTTACTACTGTAGCTGGGGTCTGCCTTCCTGCTTTCTTGTAGCTCCCATACTCAGTGGTGTACCTTAACTGACAAATGTATTGTTTCAATGGGAGCTGAACAGAAAAAGTGTGGTATTGAAGATAGCTCCCACAGGAAAGGAGCTGCAAATGTGACACCGTGCTGGCTGCTAGACTGCATGGGGACCTACTTACTACTGTAGCTGGGATCTATCTTCCTGCTTTCTTGTAGCTCCCATACTGAGTTGTATACCTTAAGAGACAAATGTATTCTTTCAATGGGAGCTGAACAGAAAAAATGTGGTATTGAAGATAACTCCCACAGGAAAGGAGTTGCAAATGTGACACCGTGCTGCCTGCTAGACTGCATGGGGACCTACTTACTACTGTAGCTGGGGTCTGTCTTCCTGCTTTCTTGTAGCTCCCATACTCAGTGGTATAACTTTACAGACAAAACGTAGTTTTTTCAATGGGAGCTGAACAGAAAAAGTGTGGTATTGATGATAGCTCCCACAGGTAAGCAGCTTCAAATGTGACACCAGCTGGCTGATAGACTGCATGGGGACCTACTTACTACAGTAGCTGGGATCTATCTTCCTGCTTTCTTGTAGCTCCCATACTGAGTTGTATACCTTAAGAGACAAATGTATTTTTTCAATGGGAGCTGAACAGAAAAAGTGTGGTATTGAAGATAACTCCCATAGGAAAGTAGCTGCAAATGTGACACCGTGCTGGCTGATAGACTGCATGGGGACCTACTTACTACTGTAGCTGGGGTCTGCCTTCCTGCTTTCTTGTAGCCCTCGTGCTAAGTGGTATACCTTAACTGACAAATGTATACTTTCAATGGGATCTGAACAGAAAAAGTGTGGTATTGAAGATAGCTCCCACAGGAAAGCAGCTGCAAATGTGACACCGTGCGGGCTGCTATTCTGCATGGGGACCTACTTACTACTGTAGCTGGGGTCTGCCTTCCTGCTTTCTTGTAGCTCCCATACTCAGTGGTATACCTTAAGAGACAAATGTATTTTTTCAATGGGAGCTGAACAGAAAAAGTTGGTATTGAAGATAGCTCCCACAGGAAAGGAGCTGCAAATGTGACACCGTGCTGGCTGCTAGACTGCATGTGGACCTACTTACTACAGTAGCTGGGATCTATCTTCCTGCTTTCTTGTAGCTCCCATACTCTGTTGTATACCTTAAGAGACAAATGTATTTTTTCAATGGGAGCTGAACAGAAAAAGTGTGGTATTGAAGATAGCTCCCACAGGAAAGGAGCTGCAAATGTGACACCGTGCTGGCTGATAGACTGCATGGGGACCTACTTACTACTGTAACTGATGTCTGTCTTCCTGCTTTCTTGTAGCTCCCATACTCAGTGGTATAACTTTACAGACAAAACGTAGTTTTTTCAATGGGAGCTGAGGAGAAAAAGTGTGGTATTGAAGATAGCTCCCACAGGAAAGCAGTTGCAAATGTGACACCAGCTGGCTGATAGACTGCATGGGGACCTACTTACTACAGTAGCTGGGATCTATCTTCCTGCTTTCTTGTAGCTCCCATACTCAGTGCTATACCTTAACTGACAAATGTATTCTTTCAATGGGAGCCTAGGAGAAAAACTGTGGTATTGAAGATAGCTCCCACAGGAAACCAGCTGCAAATGTGACACCGTGCGGGCTGCTAGACTGCATGTGGACCTACTTACTACTGTAGCTGGGGTCTGCCTTCCTGCTTTCTTGTAGCTCCCATACTCAGTGGTATACCTTAAGAGACAAATGTATTTTTTCAATGGGAGCTGAACAGAAAAAGTGTGGTATTGAAGATAGCTCCCACAAGAAAGCAGCTGCAAATGTGACATCGTGTTGGCTGATAGACTGCATGGGGACCTACTTATTACAGTCGCTGGGATCTATCTTCCTGCTTTCTTGTAGCTCCCATATTCAGTGGTATAACTTTAGAGACAAAACGTAGTTTTTTCAATGGGAGCTGAACAGAAAAAGTGTGGTATTGATGATAGCTCCCACAGGTAAGCAGCTTCAAATGTGACACCAGCTGGCTGATAGACTGCATGGGGACCTACTTACTACAGTAGCTGGGATCTATCTTCCTGCTTTCTTGTAGCTCCCATACTCTGTTGTATACCTTAAGAGACAAATGTATTTTTTCAATGGGAGCTGAACAGAAAAAGTGTGGTATTGAAGATAACTCCCACAGGAAAGGAGCTGCAAATGTGACACCGTGCTGGCTGATAGACTGCATGGGGACCTAGGTACTACACTAGGTGGGGTCTGCCTTCCTGCTTTTTTGTAGGTCCCATACTCAGTGGTGTACCTTAACTGACAAATGTATTATTTCAATGGGAGCTGAACAGAAGAACTGTGGTATTGAAGATAGCTCCCACAGGAAAGCAGCTGCAAATGTGACACCGTGCTGGCTGATAGACTGCATGTGGACCTACTTACTACTGTAGCTGGGGTCTTCTTTCCTGCTTTCTTGTAGCTCCCATACTCTGTTGTATACCTTAAGAGACAAATGTATTCTTTCAATGGGAGCTGAACAGAAAGTGTGGTATTGAAGATAGCTCCCACAGGAAAGCAGCTGCAAATGTGACACCGTGCTGGCTGATAGACTGCATGGGGACCTACTTACTACTGTAGCTGGGGTCTGCCTTCCTGCTTTCTTGTAGCCCCCGTACTCAGTGGTATACCTTAACTGAGAAATGTATTCTTTCAATGGGAGCTGAACAGAAAAACTGTGGTATTGAAGATAGCTCCCACAGGAAAGCAGCTGCAAATGTGACACCGTGCGGGCTGCTAGACTGCATGTGGACCTACTTACTACTGTAGCTGGGGTCTGCCTTCCTGCTTTCTTGTAGCTCCCATACTCAGTGGTATACCTTAACTGACAGATGTATTCTTTCAATGGGAGCTGAACAGAAAAACTGTGGTATTGAAGATAGCTCCCACAGGAAAAGAGCTGCAAATGTGACACCGTGCTGGCTGATAGACTGCATGGGGACCTACTTACTTCTGTAGCTGGGATGTATCTTCCTGCTTTCTTGTAGCTACCATACTCTCTTGTATACCTTAAGAAACAAATGTATTTTTTCAATGGGAGCTGAACAGAAAAACTGTGGTATTGAATATAGCTCCCACAGGAAAGGAGCTGCAAATGTGACACCGTGCTGGCTGATAGACTGCATGGGGACCTACTTACTACTGTAGCTGGGGTCTGTCTTCCTGCTTTCTTGTAGCTCCCATACTCAGTGGTATACCTTAAGAGACAAATATATTTTTTCAATGGGAGCTGAACAGAAAAAGTGTGGTATTGAAGATAGCTCCCACAAGAAAGCAGCTGCAAATGTGACACCGTGCTGGCTGCTAGACTGCTTGGGGAGTTACTTACTACAGTAGCTGGGATCTATCTTCCTGCTTTCTTGTAGCCCCATACTCAGTTGTATACCTTAAGAGACTAATGTATTTTTTCAATGGGAGCTGAACAGAAAAAGTGTGGTATTGAGGATAGCTCCCACAGGAAAGGAGCTGCAAATGTGACACCGTGCTGGCTGATAGACTGCATGGGGACCTACTTACTACTGTAGCTGGGGTCTGCCTTCCTGCTTTCTTGTAGCTCCCATACTCAGTGGTTAACCTTAACTTGACAAATGTATTCTTTCAATGGGAGCTGAAGAGAAAGTGTGGTATTGAAGATAGCTCCCACACGAAAGCAGCTGCAAATGTGACACCGTGCTGGTTGCTAGACTGCATGGGGACCTACTTACTACTGTAGCTGGGGTCTGCCTTCCTGCTTTCTTGTAGCTCCCATACTCAGTGTTATAACTTTACAGACAAAATGTAGTTTTTTCAAGGGGAGCCGAGGAGAAAAAGTGTGGTATTGAAGATAGCTCCCACAGGAAAGGAGCTGCAAATGTGACACCGTGCTGGCTGATAGAGTGCATGGGGACCTACGTACTACAGTAGGTGGTGTCTGCCTTCCTGCTTTTTTGTAGGTCCCATACTCAGTGGTGTACCTTAACTGACAAATGTATTCTTTCAATGGGAGCTGAACAGAAAAACTGTGGTATTGAAGATAGCTCCAACAGGAAACCAGCTGAAAATGTGACACCGTGCGGGCTGCTAGACTACATGTGGACCTACTTACTACTGTAGCTGGGTTCTGCCTTTCTGCTTAATTGTAGCTCCCATACTCAGTGGTATACCTTAACAGACACATGTATTTTTTCAATGGGAGCTGAACAGAAAAACTGTGGTATTGAAGATAGGTCCCAGAAGAAAGCAGCTGCAAATGTGACACCGTGCTGGCTGCTAGACTGCATGGGGACCTACTTATTACAGTCGCTAAGATTTATCTTCCTGCTTTCTTGTAGCTCCCATACTCAGTGGTATAACTTTACAGACAAAATGTAGTTTTTTCAATGGGAGCTGAGGAGAAAAAGTGTGGTATTGAAGATAGCTCCCACAGGAAAGGTGCTGCAAATGTGACACCGTGCGGGCTGCTAGACTGCATGTGGACCTACTTACTACTGTAGCTGGGGTCCGCCTTCCTGCTTTCTTGTAGCTCCCATACTCAGTGGTATACCTTAAGAGACAAATGTATTTTTTCAATGGGAGCTGAACAGAAAAAGTGTGGTATTGAAGATAGCTCCCACAGGAAAGGAGCTGCAAATGTGACATCGTGCTGGCTGATAGACTGCATGGGGACGTACTTATTACAG